>NC_087221.1:27394512-27439512 GCF_015104395.2 Macrobrachium nipponense
ATACATATATATACACATACACACACACACACATATATATGTGTGTGTGTGTTTGTAACTGAATCACGAAAGTTTGGAACGTGATAAATGCATAAATAAAGGCATAAACCACGTGGCTTTATATACATACATACACACACACACACACCAAAACATATATATATATATATATATATATATATATATATATATATATATATATATATACACATATACATATTTGATTAATCTTTATTCAGCGTAGGAAGAAAACTTATAAGATCTCAATTTCTACAACAAAAGTTTTTGTGTTTAAACCAGAACTCAACAAAACCATCACCTCCACCAAACCTCATTACTATCATCATCCATAATGTTCATTGTTAAAGTCAACGTGACAAGTGAGAATAAAAATTGAAAAGTGAAAATATAATTACATAAAATATGCGAGAATTTTACTTTTGTCACTGGTAAAAAAGAACACTTTCGAAGTAGTTTTTAATCATGACAGGTAAAACTAATGAATCTTCTTGAAAGAATAAGGGAATAATTTGACAAAACATTCACCAATTCTTCTGTTTATCTTTTATTCCCTCTTCCTACGTCTTATCAATGCATGAAGTTAGACTCTGCGGCCATGTGTGCATCTCATTAATATACATCTATGCATTGGGTTCCTGGATAACACTGGGGCGTGGAGGCTCTCAATATTCATTAAGCCGCGCACATTTTTCATGGAGGGAGGACCTTTATCTTTAGGATATTTTACACTTTCAGTAAAATGAAAAAGAAAGGAAGGACTTTCGTCCAATTTTGGAGGATATCCCGTTGCTCTGCGTGGACCTGGTTTAACGCATATTTTTTTTTCTAAATATTTCCAATAATCCAATCAGAATTCCAGGCATTTGCATTATTCGTGGATGCAACAAAAAATAAATAAATAATAAATTCGCGGTTCATTTCCATCGTGCATTTTATGCGTTTCGTTTTGTGCTCATTGAATTTCCCTTCCTATTTCCCGGTAAACAGCGGTTGGCCTGAGTCCCGTGCAATAAATTGGTCACAATAAGAAAAGGAAAATCATTTTTATTTATTTTTTCCAATCCTTCTTCCGCCTTTCTTTCGGACCACAATTACACTCGGGATTTTTATTCATTCTTGCGTCAGTGCCCTTCGGAATCCCGACAGAGAGCATGGCAACAAAGGACGCCATTTGTCCCCAAGTCCTTTCGGCAACAGGAACTGAACAATCAGTTGTTGAGTTCCTGTCATTGCATTCTTTATTCTTAATGATATAATTCCACCGGTTTTAACCCGGTATGTATCATCCTTTACGGCGTGTTTAGAGCAAGCCCGTTGCGGATTACCGCAAAGACATAAACAAAAGACTAAATATCATAAAGATAACGACCCACAAGAAATATTAGTTAGTCGTAGGTAACGACCCCGAAAACCCCTGGGGGTCACTATCTAGGAGAGGTCCTCCCTTCCTCACATACGATTGTTCGTTTTTGGCTGAGTGACGAATTATGTGACCTGGCGGAGCAACGAAAGAAGTCACCGATTCCGATTGATATCATGAAAGTAGTAGATTAATCTTTTTTGTTTGTAATAGCAAAGGAGGCGAAAGCAATACAAAGAAATTCGTATTTACTAGAATGATTAAATTATCAACTTATTATTTCCTCATTTTCAATAGTTAATTGAAATGCTGATATCTGTTATCACATTACTGTATTTCACATAGAAGAAGGACTATAGAATCTTTATTCCCACCCTCTTCCCACTACCATTATCATCATTAACCGAAAAATACTGATAATATTAGTCATCAAAATACTTCATTCCATATCGAAAACTTATCAAGAACCATCTCCGTGATACCTAATTTGGAGCCAATCCGACGATGGACTGCAATCAAATTCCAAGTCCGTTATGTCCCTAATGAAAACGATAGCAACATTACGAACCAATCATATGAAACGCAGCTAATTCCAGTCAATTACCTTCGTTAGTACAGAATCGGTCTTTATTATACTGATTATGCATGCGGAGCTCGAGGAGGAAATGTATTTATGATTATTTAGAGTATATTCTCATTTATCTTAATTGCTAATTTGAAAATGACAGCAAGTTTTATGACATATCAAAAGCACTTTTATTTACATTGATTTATTGCATTGTCTCACACTTTATGTTTTATAGGATACAGCGTATGGCGAGCTTTTTCCTAATAAGTAATTTATCTTATATCTTCATGGGTTTCAAGTAATACTGCTAATGACTCTATAATGAGTTGCAGTCAAGCTATTTTCTTAGGCGGAAATAAATAAGAACAAGAAAAACATAGACTGTAATGAAATATGTAAATGAAAATGTAAACAGAAGGGTGAAAATTGGGTTAATTTATCAAATGTTGTTTTCGTAACTCATTCTAATTAACGGTTTCCTTAATCAAAATCATCAAAATCATGAAACATAAGCAAGATGATATAACGACTGAAATTATTTAGATAAACCTATGAGTTAGAAAGGTAGCTGCAGAGAATCATTATTACAGCTTATACTTTAATTACAATTTATAATACAGATGAGACGATATATATCAATAATTATACTTATAGGGCGACAGACAGAAAAGTAAATACTTATTTTCTATTATACAGAAATACTTTGAAGATTTGCTTTCATGGAGGAAAGCAATTGCAATTTTTTGGGGTTGCGATTTTGATATATTATTCATAAATGGGTAAAAATAATTCTAATATCCACGCAGATGTTACCCTGCCTGTAGAATTGAAAATCCTTTTCAAAGATCTGAACTCTAATGTGGAAGCTTAGTTTAGTACAGATTTTTATATCTGAATATATTTTTTTCATAACTGGATGCCCTTTCTTTTTAAGCCAAATAACTACATACACAATAAAGAACAAAAAAAGTGTAAAAATGTTTTGCTTCATAACTTCCATAAGATGATCCCCCAGATTCATATCTGCGTTATTTTATAAAACGTTGAACTGATGCTCATATGTTAGTAAAAGAAAAAAAAATTTTTTTTTTTTTTTTTTTTTTTTTTTTTTTTTTTTATCAGGATTAATGTGGCTCGTTTCTGAAATTTCAACTAAGAAGGAATATAGTTTATAAACTTTCCTTTCAAGTGAGTTATATCTGTAGCGTTGTCAGTGCCAGAGAGTCTGTGTACAACAGATCTTAAATGTTCATTGTTTTCAGACACTTAGACGTTTAACATGCATATTTTGAAACAACTTTTAATTTTTAAGTTCTTTTATGTAGACATTATCGTCTGGAGCCAGCTATTACTACTGTTTCATAAGAAAAGTTACTAAGACGACAAGCCTAGAGATTTATCTGAAAAGTCTGGGTGAACGTCAGAATTCAGATACAAAAAGATTAGACACTTAAGATACGGCTTCTCTCACAAGGAGATCAAAGAACCCTTGAAATGTAGATGAGATGGGGAGCTCCTGAGTTTCGAATTCCAAGGGAAAAGAAGCGGAGAACAACAAACAAAGTTTCTTGAAATCTATATGATATCCGATCTAATATATGTTGTCTAGTGTTTACTTTAGTCGTATGTTTGAAAAATACTCAGCGATGAACATATAAAACTACAAAATATATTATGAAAGCTTTCAAAGAGAATATCACAACCACCTTTTTTTTTATTATTATTTTATTTTACGTGTCCTCCAGCAAAAGGACCCAAACCTAGGCAATCTTTGCTGTCTTCTTGTCTGGATCAACGCTTAGAAAATCTGAGACATCCATATATATTCGCACATTTTTTATAAACAACGCTAACTACATATAAATAAAAATAATTCGTTAAGTAACTAATGATAAATGGAAACTTATGAGCTCCACGGTAGTCATATTTAATAGGTATAAGCTGGGCATATGACAATTCGGCTTAAAAAAGGGAGTGATTTAAGAAATATTAGGACATAAATAACACGAAGTTTCTACGTTAATATTTATCTAGTGGACGATTCATTTACTTCTATTTATAAATAAATATACTAAGAATTACAAATGAAAAAAAATCATTGTTTTTCGACCGTTTCATATACTCAAAAACAGTCGAGTAAGTATTGTTATATTTTTCTCTGTATGAGAAAACAGATATTTGAATGGACCCCAACTCTCAAATACGCTTATAGAAATAGGCAAATATATAGATGTCATCAAATATTAAATAATGGCAATTATATCTATAAAATTCCCAGCATGGAATCGCACTCTTGCAGATCTCAGATTGCCTGCAGTGGATAGTTTTTTAATGACATGAATGCTAATTAAAGGGGATTTCAAATATAGTATATCTAAAATGGAGTCAAGAGAGAGAGAGAGAGAGAGAGAGAGAGAGAGAGAGAGAGAGAGAGAGAGAGAGAGAGAGAGAGAGACCTATACATATTGGAATTCCCAGCGAGAAATGCATTAATTAGAATATTCTACTAGAACTAATGTACACAATATAAATATATTTCGGGAGAAATGAACAGAAGCGAACAGAAAATCATAAATGGACCAGCGTTAAGAAATTAGACAAGCTGACCATCGATAGGCGACCGGTCCACGATGATGAAACCACATAGTGCTCAAGGTACATTTCATGGGCAAGTCAGCTTGTGTTCTCCGCTTTGCTGTGTGGGGAACCCAAATTTGGAAATATCTTTCTTGCAGTCAGATAACACAAACAAAACAAAGACGAAGAGGAACCATAAAAATAAAAAAACTATGAATAAAATTCAACAGAGCAGGGTCCATGCATATTTCTCAAGCATATGCTTTTGTACCCACGTTCTCGAGGAAAAAGAAAAAAAGCCCAAAGCACTCCAATAAAAAGGAAACAAAAACAGTGTGTACCCATTACCACCTATTTCCCCACAGATATATGTTTCCTCAGTGCTTATCTATCCTTAGGAAACACAGAGCAATAACTGCTGCAGTATTTCAGACTCCCACTAAGACCTAATTACATCCTTCGCAAAATTTTTTTGTTTACTTTTAGTGGGGGGAGGGCAGAGGAGAGTTGGAGGAGGGGGGGGGGAGGGCGGGGGGGGGGTTAGGAACCCCACTTCCTCCACATTATCCTGCAACACAATATGCTCGAACCTTTACTAAGGATCTATTGTTGAAACCTGGTTGATTATGCTTATTTTATAGACGTTCAAGAAACGATACGTATAACAATATGTTAAAATGAGAAGCAATTGGAAACATGCAAGTTTTTTTTTATCTATGAAAACAAGTACCCGAGCTGAAAAAGAACAATCTCTCTCTCTCTCTCTCTCTCTCTCTCTCTCTCTCATCTCTCTCTCTCTCTCCTCTCTCTCTCTAAATGCACTACGCATGATCAGGTCTGCAAAACTTTCGTCCGACTGAAAATTTCTTTTTTTAAATTTCAGTAAGCATGATAGTCAAACTGTCATAACTTTACATAAGTGAATTATTAAAATGTTCCAAATAGTGATCTTTTAAGATTTCACATGTTAATATTATATGCATATGTAGGTTATATACTACTACATACTACATACACATTAGCATTATAACATAAAAAAAAAAAAGCCTATACATATATACATATAAAATATATATATAGTATATATAATAGTATTATAATATATACATATATAAGATATCGCAGCTGTTTTTTAACTACATTCATCTTAACTACTCGCAAGCGAAGAAATGGAATTTAAAATAAATTTAAAGCTTGATGCTCAAAATCAGATCAGAAGTGTTGAAACTTCGCATTGGAGAAAAACAGTAATTATCTGACAGCAAGCAACTTGAAATTTTGATCTCTTTATCAAGAAAATGGGAGAATATCTGATAAATGTAACTAAGACAGGGCAATAATCATGAAAAGGTATTTCCGTTGTTTGCAACCCTCCTTGAATAACGTTTTTCAAACGCAATTGCGTGCGCGTTCACCCGAATGCCCACAAAAGGGAAATATATGTAAACTCCCCACGAGGAATATATTTTCAGAGGGACCTTTTTCCGTAAAAATAAATATATCTTGGGACGTAGCGCATATTTTCCTTTCGCCTCATAGGATTCGTTGAAGGGCTAAACTTCCCTGTAAATGAATAAAGATATTTTGGGTACAATTTTTTTTATTTTATTCAAAAAGATATCTTCCCTTTTAGGAACGTATACTTGCAATATCCTTGTTTTAATGGTTTCATTTAATCGGTATCGAATTTCATACCAACCTTTATTGAAAAGTATGAATTGTATTCAAATCATCAGGATTTTATTTGTGCGCCGTCTCTGATTTGTTAAAGTGCGCACATACGCACACACACTAGCACACAGTGTTAAGCTACAACAAATGGAGATTAACAATGAATATTACTGGATTTATGAGGAAGACATTCTGTTTATATGACAATACCATCCTTAATTTTCTTTTAATGGAATGAAAAACTCATTGTTCCCGTAAAATGGACTTCCTATTTGCACGAAAACCCCTTTGAACTGCAAGCACAGACTCAAATATTTGCGCATGCCAACGAACTGAAGTATTTGTATACTTGCTCTTTGATAGATTGGCCAGAATTTGCATAGGATCAATCTTCCCCCACTCAACTACCACCTACCATCCCCCTTCCCCATAGCCCCTCCCTCCGGCATACACCCCTACCCACAGCTGCAAGCGGCCCTTTTCTTAAAGTTGTTGGTCCACAAATGCCGTCATTTTTTTTTTTACTTTCTTTTTAGACTAGCGGTATCTTTTCCTGGAACTTGAGTCATGACTCAAAATACAAGAGACTTCCTCGACGAATGGCTGGCGAATCCAGTTCGAAGAATATAAAAGAAAAAATCAGTGTTGATAGTTGATTACGCCTCTCTCTCTCTGATCTCGCTCTCTCTCTCTCTCTTCTCTCTCTCTCTCTCTCTCTCTCTCTCTCTCTCTCTCTCCTTAACAAATACACATGCAACCTCTCCCTCTGTCTCCCCGTAACAAATACCCATGCACGTATATTCTTTCTTCTGCTTATCCCGTACGTACACGCAAGCAGACGTAATTATCCGTGCATACACTCGTTTAACTGTCTGTCTCTATAATAATACACACACATACATATATATATATATATAATATATATATATATATATATATATATATATATATATATATATTATATATTATGTATGTATATTATATATATATATATATATATATATATATCATGATAGATACGTATACGTATTACATACATATATACATACATATAAGAAGACACACTCACAAGCAGACCACACAACCCCGCCGCCCATCCCCCCACCCGACACACAAAAACATGTATGCATGCGTGCCTTTGCCTGTGCAAGTATCACCGTCAAAATCCATTTCCTCGGTAAAACTCTTGCGCCTTTTAAGCTCGACAATCCTTCTTGTTTCGTTGATAAGTTCAGGCGCCTTTATTTTGGGCAAGAAAACACCTCCACGTTGAAAATACCTACGTCCCCACGTCGCGTCGTACTAAAGTGAAGGCGATATAAGGGGCAGTTTCCCTTAAACTTCCGCTGTTTACATGTAAAATACTTTTTAAAATTCATGAAGCCGCAAACAAGTTTGTGATATCGCCTGGGGTATTATAGAGGGTCTCCGAAATTTGGCTTATGGCGGGCCGCTACCAGGAACTCGAGAAAGGGAATTTATAATTTTTTTTTAATGAGAAAAGAGAAACAACAGACTTCATCAAATAGTCTGACTTGTTTCCTAAGAAGATGCGCAAATTATACCTTGTCCTAAATTTATTACAATTTGACGTATGAATTGAGGAAAAAAAATTCCAAACTAAATGAATGATTTTTTTTTCTTTCTTTGAAACAATTGTTCTCAACAACAACAAAAAGTTTTATAACCTTTTTTCAAACCTGAAAATCTTTCAATTCGACAGAATTATCATCAAAATTTTGCTCTGTGAGTTAGTCTATAAAGAAATCGCCAAAAATGTTGACACTTTTAATAACAACATTACAGTTGGCAGCAGATAATTTTTTTATTATTATTATAGTTTAGGATTTTCAGCGTGAAAACATCCAATGGAATTGGAAATTATTAATCATAAATCAGAATTAAAAAAATGATTTTGGCCACTGAATTAAGGAATTTAGATCGGAATTAATTAATACAGCTTTTGCTCTTTTCCTAAAATAAAAATAATATTCAAATTTCACCCATTTCCATATTTACCGAATTTCTGTTACCAAGGAAAACCAACCAATGTACATATAATCATAAAGATTTGCAATTTATGAAGTTCGCTGTTACATAATTTAACCGCTGAGAAAGTGGAAATAATTAGCTGAGTTTACTTGTAAGTTAATAAAAATTATAATAATAACAATATTTAGGTAAAACTCTCCTCTTTTAAGCATGTAGCTGCATTCAATTTATAGTTTTCTCTATCATTCTGATAATCGATTTTTACCGGATTACTACTTTTTACCAGAAACTCGTCGATGTTCGTCATTCTTGGAGAGGAAAGCAAAATTGGATAGTTTTATTTCTGGCAGATACACAATAATAATAACAAATAATAAATAATAATAAATAATATAATAATAATAATAATAATAAATATAATATAATAATAATAATAATAATAAAATAATAAATGATAATAATAATAATAATCTAATTAATAATATAATATAAATAATGAATAATATAATAAATAATAATTTAATAATAATAATAATAATAATAATAATAATAATAATAATAATAATAATAATAATAATAATAATAATAATAAAATTAATAATAATTTGGGAATAATAAAAAAATAATTAATAATAAAATAATAACTTAATAATAATAATAATAAAATAATAATAATATATTATTATTATTATTATTATTATTATTATTATTATTATTATTATTATTAGTTATTATTATTATTATTGTGTATCCTTTAGGAACAAAACTATCCAAGTATAATAATCATGAATAATAATAATAATAATAATATAATAATAATATAATATAATAATAATAATAACAGAAATAGCATACCGAGGGCATACTACCTGGACGGGGTATAATCTTAACCAATATTCGAAATTCGTCTTCCAAATCTAAATTAGTCCAAGATTATTGGGAAAGCGCAAGACTATATCCTCTTACAACAAGACAGGGAAAACGCCATCAAGCAAAACCAATCGACAATTCAACCTTTGCTGCCTTTGGTCCCCAACAGGTCAGCCGTGATGCACACTAAAGCCGATATCACGTTGAGCGTCGCCCACTGTTTGCAGAGAGAGAGAGAGAGAGAGAGAGAGAGAGAGAGAGAGAGAGAATGACTTGACGCCAAATGACTTATTGCAGGAAAGAAAAAATGTGAATTATGTTTTAACATCTAATCCCACTAAGCAAATATAGAAGTGTGGAAAGCTATACGGCTAGGCAAACAACATACGCAGACAGCCACACAAGAGCTATTTGTCTATATCAAACTAATTTCAGCATTCTAAAGTATTTCAGTATTATTATTATTATTATTATTATTATTATTATTATTATTATTTTATTATTATTATTATTATTAAACTACCCTCTCTTGAAAATTCACAACTTACATATGACAGATATAGAGCTTCGTCAACAATGGTAACTCTCTAGAAGTTTAATGAATTGATAAATTAGAAATGGTGATTTGATACATTAAAAATGTCAAGTGTCACAAAATTTCATCGATGAACGTGTCGGACACTTCACCATTAGCTACTGATTGAATTGAAACCTGGCGCCAGAGAGCAAGTGACAGTGAGAAAGAACTAGTTCGTTAATTAATTAGAGAGAGAGAGAGAGAGAGAGAGAGAGAGAGAGAGAGAGAGAGAGAGAGAGAGAGAGAGAGAGAGTGGGAGGAAGCAATTAGAACTACTTGCCTACTTCAAGGTAACCGATGATGCTTTCGAATTTACATTGCTTGAAAGGCGTTGTCTGCTCTCTCTCTCTCTCTCTCTCTCTCTCTCTCTCTCTCCTCTCTCAACTCTCTCTCTCTCATATCATATATATATATATATATATATATATATATATATATATATATATATATATATATATATATATATATATATATATTATACACAGAATCTCATCATATTTTACCTAATAAATATGTAATTTTAATAACTAGATGAGGTAGTTCTGTTGGCCGTAGCAAGATTCGAACCCGCATCCAGAGTACTATCAGACTACGTCACACTGCCGACCCGCCGTGGTCTGGTTGCGTGTTTGAATCTCGTTACGGAAACGAGAAATAGATATTCATTTATGATATGTATATATATACATATATTTATATATAATAGTAATGATTATATAGATATATATATATAATATAATATATTATATATTATATATATATAGATATATATTATCTTTCATTCCCACCCACCGTTATTCCTACACTAAACGTGGGGTTGCGGTTGACTGAAAGCGCCTTCCCTTACAAATATCAAGCAAGGCCCTTATTATTTGCAAATGCAGGGTTTTCTTTTTTGGCGACAGCATGCCCTTGGTGGCATCAACCACAATTATTGGCGGGGTGGGCCTAGCCTTTTACTAAAAATGTATGACTGCAAGGCAGCAGCTGTCCTTTTAGTCGCCTTCTACGACACGCAGGACCTACAGTGGTAGTAGTCTTACACTCTACTACAGGGTGATATATATATAATTATATATATATATATATATATATATATATATATATATATATATATATTAGTATATATAGGTAACAAATCACTACAGATACAGCTCTGCAACATATTCTGAAAATATAGTAATTATGAAGACATTCACAGATCATTGTTTCTTGGACGGGCAATTTACTGCACATGAAAAACGTTCATCAAATGGAACATTTCATCATACAAATTGAAATTACAATACTTCCAAGATGGACTTGGCCAGCCTATAGGCTTTCGTAAAAATTTTGTAAGATGAAGATCCCATAATAGAACCCCACCCAAAACGCCACCCGGGGGGAGAAGATACCACATCCCCCTGGTTCCACCTTCATATTAGTTAACAAGGTGTTTTCAGGTATATTCCCAAGTCTAGTAGTTGTACACGTTCAAAAACCTCTGGGCACTCGCCCGGTAAACTACCCCATTATTCTACTTCGGCTTAACCAACTTGCAAGGAGAGCTGATTAATGCATGACATTTCTAATTCTATTCACTGCCAGCAGTTGCAAGCTGTCACCTCTGCTATCCCTTTATTACATGCAAGTAAAATGATTGTATATACAATGTTCCATAACAAAAGAATGGAGAGAGAGAGAGAGAGAGAGAGAGAGAGAGAGAGAGAGAGAGAGAGAGAGAGAGAGAGATTCCCACAGCTTCAAAAAACCGTAATATACCCTTTGGTGTGGTATATTTTCTGATAATGTGAATTTATTTTACAGCTCTTTGACAAATACTTTTATAACGAAATAAGTTTAAAAGAATATCTAGAAACCAACGTATAGAAAAATGAGGCCTTAAAACATGATGCTTAGCAGACGATAAACTCTTTTTGACGAACTCCATAACACGAGCAACTGCAATATACCTTCATTAAGCTGAGTTCGCATTAAGTAGCGATTCAATATCCCAGCCACTTAATTACTCCTCTGATTCGTGTCTAGTTCATATGTATTCTCTTTGTTGAGCGTTCCCTGGATGAGATTTTGTGAATGGAAACAGATTCGAAATATCTAGTCCTCACTGGTGAGCAACGGGTATTTGAAATGAAGTCAAACTGACATCAAGTTTGGGACCAAATCAGAGGTTCTCTCAACTATATACGAGAGTATTTTTCATCACAAGAATCGTACTGACCTAAAACAATCTTAAAATTGTAATCCTACTTAATAACAGTTATACTCAACAACCTCTATATCTTATCTCTACCAACGACATCATACACTTTTTAATGTGTATTTTGACATATTAATCATCAATGCATAAAGCTGACTGACATCTGTCTCAGAGATTACTTTTGATCCAAAACATAGTGACCACAATATTCTTCACATATCAATTCTCTCTTATCCATCTAGATCTCTGTCATGCATCATCCATAAAACAATTTACGTGTACAAAAATCTTCAGCTGCAGTTCTTACAGCCTAACTTGCACCTTTCCTTGTATACCAAGACTTTTTACCTCGTTATTCATTTTTCCGGAAAGTTTCCATAACTTAGACATGTTGCATTACCCTGGTCAGCCACTGTCTCACACTCATATCCCATACGCAAGTTGTTTTGATTGACTTTCCTTACATCAAATTTTACCTCCACCAACACCTTTCAACCTTACACAACTGAATTCATGCTCTTGTCTAACATCTATTTCAGTAATTTTCCAAATTGTTCGCCCCATTTTTTAATAGATGACCCATTTGATCAGTGACCTTTCACTCTCTGTCTTGATATGGCAATGATGTCAGGTCCATCTCGTACATTTCAAAAGCTATCAACCTAAATGTCTCTCTTCCAACCTGGATTACTTATTCGAGCTCTTGTACACCTGCACACAGCTCTCACGTTAATTTTGCAACCATACTTTGATTAATCCAAGCAGTCCTTTGCACCGTGTACTTCATTTCATCACGCTATGTTTAGGAATAATACTTTATTACGGAAGAACCTTTCCTTTGTTAGCTTGCTATTTGGCCACTGGAAGGTCTATCATGTATATAAAACAACCACGTGAGACCATTGCTGGCTGTGTGTGGGAAAGAAAATAAAAATAAAAAAATAATAGACTGCATGTTGTTCCTCGAAGTTGTGAAATAAAACTTGTGAAATTGTAAGGCTTCTGTTCAATTTACAGGACTAGACTTTTTTTTTAAAAGTGAAGAAGTGGAAACTACAGAAAAGTCACATTGGCCACTTTTTTGAAAGGACTCGTTCGAAGTTATATAAAACGCAATCTGGGAAGTTTTTGTAAAGCACCGGTGAAAATTTTATTTGAGGAAACGTTACCAGTGCAAAGGGAACAGAAGAATGGTTTATTTTCGTTCGAAATGTAACTGGAGTGACAGGTCTTTTATGTATGACTTGGACAAGAGAGATAATTAAAAAAAACTACAAGAAATAAATAGCTGAAATAAAAAAAATGACTTTACATATTCCGCCCCCGTCTTCAAATTGGTGGATGATGAAAGATGACATGAGAATGTAAAAAGGAAGTGAATGAAACATATGTTTTATAAACAGTTGACTAAAAACAAGAGATATCCAAACAAAGGTGTTACACTTAAAACGCTATATTTTTGCTCCGTTAAGAAAACACAAGTCAGTTTTAATCGATACTCTCGTGTAAACGTTATTGCTCCGTAAGGAATTAGCGGAACTGATAAGAAAATAATTTATGATAAAAATATCCTTTTAAAAAATATACGCTTTTCCTCCGGAGGAATATCAGCCACCCGAACCATACATCCCTTAATATCAATAAGCTGGAGCAACCGTTAGTGCTCTTGCAAAGAATTAATTAGAGAGGAAAAGGGAGGAAAAGACACGTACTCAAGAGGGGGAAAGACAGGCGAGAGGTGAACTGAAGGTCCAGGGATTAATGGAAAAGAGATAAAAATCCCCTTTTCCGAGGGGAAAGGACAAATAAATGACAATGGGATTAAATGGTTGAAATTCACATTCACTGAAGGGTCTCCTAAGACCATAAAAACAATTTGTTACGAAGTGTTACTCTTTTTTTTTTCATTACCGAAATTTTATTCTGAAATCGGAACGTTCTCCAAATATCTTTATTAGTTTGACGCCGGGCGTTAATAATCAATATTTTATATGTACTAATGCGCATTTCTGTGTCTATATATGTATATGCAGATGATTAGTTACCCACACACACACACATATATAAGTCATATCACTTACCGTGATTCATATACATACATCGAGCTACAAATGTCCTTTAATATCTAATTCACTCTACCTCGGAATTAATATATTTTCATATATGCTTAACCGAAGGGGAATTTTTATTAGGCGATAATAGAATTGTCGGCGTCCGGCGCGAACCCAGGACACCATGCAAATCCAGGACGTCAGTGAAGCTATTTACCCACTCCACCACCGCAAGAGGCTATAAGTTAATGCCGTTTCTCACCCTCAAATACCTTTCGCGCTCATGTTAATGCTGGCTCCAAATCAGCGAATACCTGAGCGCGAAAGGTATTTGAGGGTGAGAGACGGTATTAACTTATAGCCTCTTGTGGTGGTAGAGTGGGTAAATAGCTTCACTGACGTCCTGGATTTGTATGGTGTCCTGGGTTCGTGCCCGGGCGCCGACAATTCTATTATCGCCTAATAAAAATTCCCCTTCGGTTAAGCATATATGAAAATATATTAATTCTGTTACATGTAGACACACACAAACCCTTACAAACCCTGTGTCATTCTCATCCATCTTCAATACTATACACGACCTTATTTCCTGGTTATCTGAGCCCTTCTATTGCGTCAATGCATACACTCACTAAGCAACACCTTCTCAGACTTCCCATCTTTCGTCATGTGAAAACTTCTCGCCTATTTATAAGTTTCAAGTTCACACACGACCATACCTCCCTAATAACACGTTGTGGTTCATCTCTTCATCTCAAATGACCTTCTTACAAAACTTATGTCATTGCTATATTTCTCACATTTTAATCATCCTATTCTATATATACCAGCAAACGATTCAGGTTCAGTTTTTCATAAGCCAGTAACATTAGCTTCTATCACACTGTTCGTGAATATAGTTACGAATAATGAATCAATTTCATGCCCTTAATTTTTAAATAGTACTTCCAAAACGAATGTTTTCCCCATTCACAATAACACTCACGAACAATTTATGTAAATATACTCGTGTACTAACAATAAAATTTTAATATTTTTGGATGTGCTTTCCTCTGAAAATCATGACTGCAAATTCAGGGTGAAATAAAGAAACGAGATCTCTCGCTAACTCTCTCTCCCCACGCCATGATTTCTACATTTTTATTTTTCCATTTCATTCCTAAATTCAGTTACAAGGGTCCGTGGAAAATGGGCTCAAGAAAATTGGGGAACATGAATTTATGAATTCACCGTATATCGGCTGTTCCATTTAATCTGATGTGCGAGTGAATGTTTTAGAATTCGTATAATTCATGAACTCTACCATTAGTTAGTAATTCAGAGATGAAGTTTATGCTGTAATTCGAGAAAGGGAAAATGTTAAAAGTCGTAGAATGGAATGGAATATAGAATTTAGGCCAACGGCCCAGCGTTGTGATCTATAAGAGCATTCAGCGCAGAAAGGTAAATTGAAAGTTAAGAGGTTTGAAAGGTGTAATAGGATGAAAACCTCGCAGTCGAACCAATTATTAGCAGAGAATAGGTAGCAAGATGTAAGAAAGAGAATACGAATGGAGGTACAGTTGAAGGAAAATGAAAGGGGTTGCAGCTGCAAAGAACCTTAAGTAATGCCCGGTGCGGCACTAAACACCACGTTTTCAGATTCCCTCATTTTTATTTTAACTTATTTCAATAATCGCCTTCGTTTTCGTGGCAGCCATCAGTTCTTACATTGTTCTAGGAGCTTTCAGTCCTACCACGGCTCAACGTCCTTGCAATTATCAAATGTGAAATGCAGGGATCTATAGTAAAATAAATCAGTAATGTTCAGAATATGAGAAACGAGCGGAAAAATTATTTTATAAAACAGTTGCATTGTCTCTCCAGTTCTCGCTGGTTGCCTGTGGTACTTTTCTTATTTCTCCACCTCTCTCCTGGTCTTGACACTCTAGTTTAAGCTAATATGTATATTCATCTAAGTAGACATTAAACACTTTCTTTTAATACCCTGGTTTCTGTTTACTTATAATTGTAGTCTTCCCATTCAACAGATTCTATGTTTAACTTTAAATTTCCGGACATTCTTTAGTGGTTTTATCTTACATTCAAGAAATAGGACCTTCCCAGATCCCGTTCCTTACGTTTGTCAGACATTTCTAAGTCTTCTATCAGTTCTCATCCATTTCCCCGTCTCCACCAAACTCTTGAAGAGACCACCACTTAATCTTCTTCGAACTTTGATCTAAAGAAGGACGCGACATACACGTAGTTAACTCCCGAATTGGCTTACCCTTCACGAAGTTCCTTTGTTCTTTGACGAGGAAAAGTTCGCGAACAAACAACCGGTCCTTTCAACGAAGGGGAAGAAAGGAGAAACCGAAGTTTATTCAAACTAAGGGGTAGCAACAAAATTACCTTAGACTCTAATTACATTCCAGGGGTTTTTCTTTCACTCTTTTCTTGGGTCTCTGAAGTAGCTTGCTTGTTGTCACTGGCGAGATTTGCCATGAGAGAGAGAGGAGAGAGAGAGAGAGAGAGAGATAGAGAGAGTAAGAGAGAGAGAGAGAGAGAGAGAGAGAGAGAGAGAGAGAGAGAGAGAGCAACGCACTGCAGTTCTGAACAGACAAAGATGAAATAAGAGCATGAATTAACAATACCTTTAACACAATTTCTTGCAAAGAATTATGCATATTATACTATACACACATACATATACATACATACAAACATACATACATACATACATACATACATACATATATATATATATATATATATATATATATATATATATATATATATATATATATATATATATATAACAATAGTTCTTTTATGAAACCGACGGAAAACTGCAGAAAGCTTTTAGACGTAAAATATGTGAGAACTGCTGAAATACTATACGAAGCCGATTACGGTTCTATGAAATGAAAGAAATGGGAACCTGACAGCTTCATTTAGTTATCGTCAAGTCCAACCCTTCACCCTAACCCCAGCAGCCTCCCTTTGAACAACAACCCTCCGCTCCCCCAAAAATAAAATAAAAGCGGAATTTTGAAAATATGCAGGGCAAGTTAAAACGATGCGTTCATTTAACTGTATAGTGCTGAAATGGACCGCAATGGGTTCCTCCATTTAAAAGCGCTTTGGCTTCCATTTAGTTCAGGTGTTAAATGAACCAACCCAGCTAGCGATATGGAGGCATGTTTCGATGAGACTCTGGACGGATGAAATAAATAATACGTAACGAATATATTCGTTTCGAATGTGTCATTTAATTTTTTCATTTATTTATTTCGTTTACTTATCTATTTTTTTTTTCCTGGATGGCGACTTAACCAATTCATTCGTTTGGACAGGGACATGATTTGAGTAATGAATAGTTAACGAATGCAACGGTTTGGATCATGACAAATATCATGATAACTTATTCGCGTCTGATTAACTGAATATATTCCGAGTCAAATGTGACACATTTCGTGCAAACGAAGATTCGACGAATTTAGTCATCACGAATGGAATAGGTTTTGCGAAATTAAATGAAAGTGAACCTGAATATTGTAAAGTATATTCAAATTAATCTGATTTAAGTGTGGTAGGGATGAACATTAGAGTATGTATATCAGCGAATACGCTGATTTAATTTGATACATCTTGTCTGAATAATGAAGATGAACTTAAAATGCATTAATGAGTGTCTGTATCTCCCGTTAACAGATTTCGTAAGAATGATGCAAGCAAAAATTAGTTTACAGATATAAATTCTATTAAAAATTAGATTGCACTCTTCGTTAACGTGGAGATTCATTCCAGAGAAAAGAGTATGGCATACATTAATAACGGAGGCATATTTTAAATTTGGGAGTATATCACCAACAAAATAGGTCCTAACATAGAAGACTATGGAATATAGTAATTAGGCAAAAAAAGATTCAAAGCAATCTGCGCAAGGAAGGCGGTGAAGTTAATGATCTCTTTGGGGAGAGAGAGAGAGAGAGAGAGAGAGAGAGAGAGAGAGAGAGAGAGAGAGAGAGAGAGAGAGAAAGGTTGGGGGGGTGCCAAAGAAAACTGCACCCCTCCGGCGAAAAGCTCAACGATAATAAAATACTGCCATAAATTAAAATAGGAAAAGGAAAAAGAAATTAAAACATGGCATGTCGTTGTATATTTTGAGCAAAAGAGACTGCACATTGTCATATAAAATAACGCTGAAATTTTCCAGCACATATTCATTCAGCATTTCCGTATAAAACTTCATGAGAGAGAGAGAGAGAGAGAGAGAGAGAGAGAGAGAGAGAGAGAAGAGAGAGAGAGAGACCTATGTACGAATTTAAAATGCTGGTAACTTTGCAGTGCTGCTGAACGGTGCCATTAAAACTTCACCAGTTCTATAATGTAGTCATTGGAGACTTTTAGAAACGTTTTTCTCTCTCTTTTTTTTTAAACGTTCTCAAAAGATCAGGTTGTGAGGCTAAGTATCACTTTCCATGCGCTCGTTATGAATAGGCAACGGTATGAAGTCGAGTGAGATGTGTATATCTTTTTCAGAAGAATCTTTTTGACATTCAGAATTCTAGCAGTGGTAGTTTCCACGCCAATTTGCATATCTTAAATTATTTTTGGAGGTTTTTAATATTATGCCCTTTGGAAAATTTAAATACATTTGCCAATATGGACATTTACCCAAATCCTCACTCTCTCTCTCTCTCGCTTAATATCATCATCATCATCAGCCATTGCTAGTCCATTGCAGGACAAAGGCCTCAGACATGTCCTTCCATTCCCTTCTGTTTATGGTCTTTCTATGCCAGTCTATACCCACAAATTTTCTTAGTTCGTCAATCCATCGTCTTCTCTTCCTTTCCCTGCTTCGTTTGCAATCACTAGGGACCCATTCTGTAATTCTATGCGTCCCATCTATTACCTGACATTCTCATTATATGTCCTGCCCACGTCCATTTCTTTTTCGTACTTATTATTAGAATATCCTCTACTTTAGTTTGCTCTCGTATCCATGTTGCTCTTTTTCTGTCTCTTAGTGTTATTCCCATCATTATTCTTTCCATATCTCTTTGAGTTGCAAGTAGCTTATGTTCGAAGGCTTTAGTAAGGCTCCAAGTTTCTGATATATAAGATAATACTGGTAGGGGCCATCTGATTAAATACTTTTATAAATATGTATATGTACGTATATAATATATATATATATATATATATATATATATATATATATATATATATATATATATATATAAATAGAATGGAATGTCCTAATTGCGTAAGCCGAGATTCAAACTCATGACATGATGCAGATATATTAGAAGTTGGGTTTTGGAAAATGTGAACATGGAGTGAGGCTGCAAGCTCCATGACCTTTCCCACCAATGCGCTACAACAGACGAAATGCGCTAACCATTTGGCCCTAAACTACAGAACTCGATAACTTATGCATATCTCCCCTTTGAAAAGGATTCATTCAATACGTGTTTGAAACTCTATTCGGTAATGTGAAAAAAAATTCATGACGAAAATAATGTTATTATGGTCA
Source organism: Macrobrachium nipponense (assembly GCF_015104395.2). Taxonomy (NCBI): domain Eukaryota; kingdom Metazoa; phylum Arthropoda; class Malacostraca; order Decapoda; family Palaemonidae; genus Macrobrachium; species Macrobrachium nipponense. Next base: position 27,413,927 of record NC_087221.1, read on the forward strand.
CTATTCTGTACCTCATAACGTGCCCTTTGGGCCTACCACGTAAATTACGGTTTATTATTATTGACGGCCCCCATAAACAGCCATCCAAAGTTGTTTTCCATAATATTAGCTGGAAAAAGGATGGTCACTTACCTCCTAATATTTACCTAGTTCTCTATACATTCGCTGGCATGTATACATATTGGCATTCATAAACTCTCGGTTATTATATAGAGAAATATACACACACCACCATCTACCTACTTTTATATATATATATATATATATATATATACCTATACTATATATCTACTATATTATATACTATATATATATAATATCAATAGAAATATATATATATGTATATATATGTATATATACATATATATATATGTATATATAATATATATATATATTCTATATATATATAATTGTATACATATACAGAGAGAGAGGAGAGAGCGAGATAGAGAGAGAGATAGAGAGAGAGAGATTTACTCTTATGTATACTCAATCCATTCTTCATCATGTGTTAAAACACCTTAATGACATAATCACGTAATTTGTACTCTCAGAGAATAAATGTTCGTCAAAAAGGTTTCCAGTTCATTTCGCAATGAATACGTTATCGTCCTGGCAATTCACGTCACTTTATCTTCGTATGCTGCTCATTTTGACGCTTCTGAATTATTTATCAGTGAATACGATTTGCATTGTTTAAAGAGCCGCCGTATTCCTAATTCATTGCTGACGAAACTTACCTACCCAACGAACATCAAGTTCTGTTCATGAACGTATAAACTCGCTATTGTTTGTTTGTTCGTCTCTTTTATTTAATTTTATTTCATCCGTACATTACTCTTATTTTCATTGTTTTCATTTTCCTTTTTCACGTAAACTCTCGTTTTGCCAAACCATGCTAAGTAATCTGTTGTTTTTTCGATTATGTTCATATAGAGCGTGTTTATGGTAGTAATAATAACAACAACAAAAAACAACTAACAACAAACAAAACATAACGAATAATAATAATAATAATAAATAATTAATAATAATAATAATAATAATAAAATAAGAATAATCAATAATAATAATAAAAATAATAATAAATTAATTAATAATAACTTTTAATACTTGTAAAAACCCACTTTTAGGCCAATGCTGCTAAAAAGAATGGCAGAATTAAGCGAGTTGATTTTATATAGTTTTTTCTATGTTCCTGACAATTCTCTTCTCAGGTTCAGTGATGTTTTTGAGTAACATCGCTGAGCCTGAGTAGCGAACTGTAAGGAAAATAGAAAAAAAAAATATATAAAATCAACTCGCTTAATTCTGCCATTCTTTTTAACAGAATAATAATAATAATAATAATAATAATAAATATCTCGGAACGAGGCCCCCTTAAAGAATGGCCGTCTGGTTGCCGTTGAGTTTGAATGCAGTTTCTCTATCTCTCAAATGAGTTTCTTTAGAGTAGTAGATAAATTATTCAACTACTGCCTAAAGTTCACTGATTCCTTCACGATTCGGGAGTAATTTCTACCATTTTTCAAAAGGCGAATAAAGCCAGGGGTACAACTATTCCACATTTTTTTGACTGGTTCTACTACGAAGACACTCAGCATCATCCAGACGGCCATTCTATTCAATGCATATACATAATGATAATAATGACAATGATAATAATAATGACTATCAAAATCTTTACCGTAACGAAAATCCTCTTTACGGTATTTCAGACATCATTCTAAACGCTAATTTTGCAACATAGCAATAATTACTCCCTCTTCCCTATCTATTCCAGTGCGAGTCCCCATCCAATTCTTCTTCCCTTTGTTATTCATCTGTTCCCCTGTACACTACAACGGCTAACAACATCCGAAGGAGATAGCCACCTAATTAAATTGAGATGACGTCTATGTCAGCCCTTATATTCGTCAAATTGATTATTACTGTGTGCGTGTCAGGCCGGAAATTGTCTTGGTTGCATTCTAGGATGGGCTTTGATATTACTCGGAGATCACGTAATCGTATAAGAGGGATTCTGATGATATATATATATATATATATATATATATATATATATATATATATATATATATATATATATATATATATATAGTGTACCCACAGGTATATGAGTTTTATATGGACGGATATACATAGGCTGGAATCCTGCCAGGTAGGATGTATCTATAATTCATAACTCCCTCTTTGTGTCAGTTATTCATGAGTTAAAGCGAATAAATTCATATTTCCTATTGCAGAAGTCTCGAGGTAATTTTAGCCCCTCGAACAAAACAAGCTGGCGTCACTTTTCACTCTTAATTTACGAAGAACAAATCCATTATTCCAGTCTTCAACCAAAGCCAAATAAAAAATTCTTGAGCGTGTTTCCACTAAATGTTTGAGTATAAATCTTCACGCCAATTTTCACTCATTTATGAGCTAATCCCGTACGCGAACCTTCATCAAAATTGAAGGGGAAATCTCCACATAAAATCTACGAAGATATCGTCACGTCAACTTCCACCGATTATTTATTCAAGAGCAAATTCTAAAGCAATTTTCACCCTCCAATGTAAAAACACCACATTCAAGCTAATCTAACCCAAAATTGATGAACATTCGAAAGCACATTTTCACTTATTGCTAAACTAATTTTCAATTATTATTTAAGAACAAAAGTCAAGAGGACATTCACCGGCAAATTATGACCAAGTCATTAATTGAACCTTCACTCATAATTCAAGAGCATATCCTCGATCTGGTATTCAACGTTTGCTTAAAAATTAAATCATCAGGGTTTGTACCCGTCATTTATAGACAAATCTTTCATCCTCAACCTAATTTTAAATTCTTTTTTAATTATAAATCCTTGGATCCGTCTTTTAATAACAAACTTCCTTCACGCCAAACCTCACCCAAATTTTACTCATAAATCCTTAAACAAAAGCTCAAGCCACTGATTTCTAAGTATCGTATCTGAGAACAGAACCTTCAGAAAAATCTTCATCCCAATTTAGGAACATATCCAAAGGCCAAATCTCTCTAGGTATCTAAGAACAAATTGTTCAAAAAATCCAGATCCCAATTTTAACAACAAACCGTAAAACCAATGTTCTCTAGGTATCTAAAAACAAATCCTACCTAAATTCCTCATCCCAAATTTAGGAACAAATCGTTATACCAAACTTAAGAGCAAATCCTCAAGCCAACGTTCTCTAGGTATCTAAGAACAAGTCCTTCAAAAGAACCCTCGTCTCAAATTCAAGAAGCCAGTGTTCTCTTGGTATCTAAGAATAAATCCTTTACAAAATCCTCAACTCAAATTTTAGAACAAATCCTCAATCCAATGTTCTCTGGGCATCTAAGAACAAACCCTTAACAAAAATCATCTCAAATTTAGGAACAAACCCTAGAGCCAGTGTTCTCTTGGTATCTAAGAACAAATCTTTCACAAAATCCTCATCCCAAATTTAAGAACAAATCCTGAAGCCAATGTTCTCTAAGTTTCTGAGAACAAACCTTTCAAATAAATCATCCGAAATTTAAGAACAAATCCTCAAGCCAATGTTCTCTAGGTATATCTAAGAACAAACCCTTCAAAAAATCATCCGAAATTAAAGAAAAAATCCTCAAGCAAATGTTCTCTGGGTATTTAAGAACAAACCCTTCACAAAAATCCTCATCCCAAACTAAATTACAAATCCTCAAGCCAAGTGCAACCAAGTCTTTAAAAACCTCTCCTCAGTTCAAATAGTGCCTTGAAGCCAGCCCTACATTTCTACAAATAAAAATCACTGACCTAGTCAAACTAATTCGTAATAATAGACTTCAAGGGCGTTAAGGCCCAATGACCTGATTCTAATTAAGATCTCCAGAGGAATCTGTCTTCGATTCGGCAGATGCAAAGCTGGGTTTTAAGTCGTCTTAAATCTCGGCACAATCTCTTCGCTCACGGAGGAAGAACAGAATTCAATTTCTGACAATGGTTATTGGTCGCTTTATGTGTTATCATTATATTATTAAATAATAATAATAAGAATAATAATAATCATTATAATAATAATAATATAATAATAATAATAATAATAATAATAATAATAATAATAATATAATAATATCACTTCGTTAATGGAGGAAGAAGGGATTCAATTTCTGAACATGATTATTGATCCTTTGATTTGTTCATCATCATTAATAATAATAATAATAATAATAATAATAATAATAATAATAATAATAATAATAATAATAATAATAATAACAATTTAAAAATACGATAACAGCGAACATTCCTTAAAAAAGAAAGCCTAAACTATACAAATATCAAACTGCAATTTTCAAAAACCAATATATAATATATATATATATATATATATATATATATATATATATATATATATATATATACACACACTATGAACATAAAAAAAACAAGGAAAAAACTCCATTTTCCCCCTCTTTCAGGAGGACCTTTCCTGCCACTACTTCACGCATTTATGTCCTTAGTTCAAGAAAACACGGGGTCACTACAGGGGTCATACCGAAATTTTTATGGGGCAATGACCGAGCAACAATATGCCATAACACCGGTTTCTTCCTTCATTATCCGTGGAGGACTTTCCTCTCGTCATAAAACAACTCTTTCGTCCCCCCCCCCCTCTCACCTCTCCACATCCTTTCCCCCCCTTTGCAACCATCCGAGGGGTCATGAATGACATTTTTTTTTCACAGGGGTTGCTGGGGTCCTATTTGTTCCTAATACGGCCACCACACCGCACACACACATATATAATATAATATAATTTTTATGTATATAATATATATATATATATATATATATATATATATATATATATATATATATCATGATATATATATATATATATATATATATATATATTGTGATTCGTGACGTATAGATCGTTCGTCTACCCAAATATCAATTAAATAATTTGATTTGGAAAACGGCAGCCATTTTCTTTAGAATATCAGCTGATTTTTAGGAAACGCAGGAACCAAAACCCGCCAGCCAGAGATAGGGGATTCCCAGAGTTGGGGGAAAAGAGTCTTTTATCAGCTGTAGGGACGTATCTCAAAAGGGAAGGGTGTAGGCAGATTGGTACTTCTTAGACCTATACCTTAAGCTCTCTTTCCTATGACCCCTCTACTGGCTGTATGCTTGTTTTCCAGGATTTGCCTTGATCGTGGGGGTTAAGCTGACTTCCAACCCCCAAGCAACCCACCTGAATTCTGCCTGATATATATATATACATGTATATATATATATATATATATATATATATATATATATATATATATATATATATATGACGTGTATAGATCGTTCGTCTACCCAAATATCAATTAAATAAAATTAAATAAAAAAAAATTAAATAATATATATATACATGTATATATATATATATATATATATATATATATTATATATATATATATATTGTGACGTGTATAGATCGTTTCCGTGTTCTACCCAAATATCAATTAAATAATTTGATTTGGAAAACGGCAGCCATTTCTTTAGAATATCAGCTGATTTTTAGGAAACGCGGGAACCAAAACCCGCCAGCCAGAGATAGGGGATTCCCCAGTTGGGGGAAAAGAGTCTTTTATCAGCTGTAGGGACGTATCTCAAAAGGGAAGGGTGTAGGCAGATTGGTACTTCTTAGACCTATACCTTAAGCTCTCTTTCCTATGACCCCTCTACTGGCTGTATGCTTGTTTTCCAGGATTTCGCCTTGATCGTGGGGGTTAAGCTGACTTCCAACCCCAAGCAACCCACCTGAATTCTGCCTCAGTCGGCTGCGAGACGTGATCTCGGACAGAGGTCAAATTACCTGCCTTCCTGTTAGGCCTATCCAGGGTGTGAGTGGCGCGCCGATGACCCAGGCCTCAGACAAAGGGGGGGCCCATGCTTTCTACAAAGAGCCACATTTTCTACAAAGGCCCACACTGAACACGACATCCAGATTCCATGAGTCACGTGCCGTCTCTCTGCCCGCAAGTGTGCATTACCCCAAGTGAATGAAAATCAGCTTGAATTGAATGAGAGATTCTAAGCCCCAACGTGGGGGCCAATATCATTTACCTTTTCTCCAGGCCAGCACGGGCCTTTTTTGTAAATAAATAGCTGTAAAGTAACGAGCTGAGTTTTCTGGCGACCTTTTCCTCTAAAGAAATTATCAATAATAATCAGTTTTACGGTAAGTTAAAGCAATCCCCTCTTGAAATCCCTCAATTATTTCCGTTTACGTATCTAGCCTCTCTCAAGGCCCGCTATATACGTAAAATTGGCGAATCTTGCCAGAACGAATCTGGGCTTGCTTAAAAAAAAGCTTGTAAATCGCGTTATCCGTTGTAAAACGTAAACTGTAAATGTTTTTCAAAGCGCAAAACTAAGCACACTTGCAGCGGGAGAAAAGACACTGACTCACGGTAAGGTATTCCATTCATTAATATGATTATTCTATAACCAATGTTAGCTTAAGGTACGTTTAAGTATTTTTATTGTAGAAGTGTGTTAAACAAATGTGAAGGTAGAAATCTTATTATTGTAACGGCGAACGCGCCAGTGCTTTATTTTAGCGGCGAGCAAACAATTTGCCCCGCGAATTCTCTGTTACTTTGTGCTGTCCTCGTAGGAGCTTACACTAACATGTGTGCAGATAGATGCCAGAAAGGACCAGATCAAACTAGGAAGTGCTTTGCCAGGGTTTATTGCTGTGTTGGAAGCCTAGCTAGTTAGGAGTGTTTTACTAATAGTTACGGCAAAAGAAGTGTACAATTCTTTTGTCTGTGATATGTTAGGGTATTCATTTTTAACTTAGTTTTCATTCCAAGTGTTGGTAACCGCTTACCTCTCAGCTGAATTCAGCTTAGAGCACTCTCACGCCTGCGCGGTCTCAACCAGCCTTCGTTTTCGCTCACAGCGGCAGCCATGTTTGTTATCTCTCAGAATTATCTAAACCATTTAAGCAAAGTAACGTAAGTCTCGAAGTTTTAACGTAAATAATATCAATCTCGGTACTAGTATCTATCGTTCTGCCAGAGAAATTAACGTAATTCGCCTTGAATAAGAAAGTAGTATTTTGTGTTGTAAATTGCCTTCGCATTTACAGAGAATCAGCTGATTCGCCATCACTGCTAGCACACCGTGGTGCTAACCCGCTCTTCTCGCCTCACGTGTTTCACATCGCTCACTCACTCGCTCGCTGAGCGAAGTTTCATTTCACTTCGCACTTAACGTAACCTCATTCACAATTGTTTGCTAACATCGTTTTAAAATCCTTACCGTCATTTCACTGTTCACAGGGACCTAGTAATCTTACATAAAGTTAACGTAAATCTTAAAAGTAGAGTCACTTACAAGAATTGTTAACGTAAAACGCGTCGTTGTAAAATTCATATTGAAACGCAAATCATTTCATAAGCGCAAGCCGCTACTATTAGCGTAAAAATCGTTCAACGCGAGCGCGTTATCATTTTCATAAAACGTTATCAAAAGCAATTCTTTCATTTCACGTTAACGTAAGTAAATCATTTAACGCAAGTTGCGTCATATTAAACTAACATTAGTAGTTCAATTCAAATATAAGGGAGTTCATTCATATATCATTTTTCACCCTCTCCGAGAGAGAGAGAGAGAGAGAGAAAACCAGAACACAGTATTCACGAAGCCAAGAGTACTACATCTTACCATTAATTATAGCATGCAGAATTAACATTATTTTAGTCTCTTGTGTCTTTCCTTTACACTGAGCGTGATACGTACGCGCCTGTGTCCATTGCAGTTTGCAAGCATTTATTTCATTTATCGAGTACTTCAGCGAGGGACTGAGCATTTCTAAAATTATCATTACCTGTCGTTGCCCGAGTGGTCTTTTCATTTTCTTTATCACAAAAGACTTGCGTATACCGCAAGCACAATTCGCACAGTGTGCCACGCAAATTCATTACTTCCAGACAGGGAAGTCGTTACCAGTTTAGGACTGGCCACCACCAGTGCACGTCAGGTCTTACCATTTTACAGTGCCACTAATTCTTGACACTGTCCATCGACTGGCTGCTGAAGTACTCCCACCTTTTACTTTCTCTCCTCCACTATTACCCTCTGCCATGAGCAGTGCCATTTCACTTCAGTATATTTAAGTATACTGCATGTAGTGTCCGGGACACACCAGCACGATACCAGTGCTCCAGCCTCCATAAGTGCCATTGCGCCTGTACAGGCCGTACAGGTAGCCATTAAACCTGCGTGTCCAAGTCCTTACGGAACGCCCAAGTAACTAGTGTGTCCATGTACAAGGGTCAGTGCTCCTTCGGAACACTCAACAAAGGGAACGCCTCCCGAAGCGCCGCAATACCAGCCCTAAGTGCTGACAAACCTGCGTGTCCGTCTTTACGGAACGCCCAATTCATTAATGTCCATGTACGAGGATCAGTGATCCTTCGGACCAACCCAAGGAACGCCTCCTCATAAGTGCCGCGCACCTGTACAGACGTACAGGTAGCCCATTCCAACGTCTCCCAAGTTGGGAACGCCCGTAAGTGTGACGTACGCCGCACACTTCCTTCGATTTTTTCACCTCATCAGAAGGTGCCATTCACAAAGTGCCACCGAGCACCCAGTCTTTTCAGACTTCATTACCACGTCGCAGAACCCATTTCCAAGTGAGTGCCACTTTCCACAGTAGGCACTCCCATTCCATCCATTACCCTTCCTGGCCATTAATATCATTTTCCTCCGAGCCTCTACTGCAGCCTAAGGGAAATGACTTCCCCTGCTTCCCGCGACTTCTTTGCCAGAGAGCTAGAGAAGCTCGGAGCCCTCATAACTCTGGGCAAGGAGGCCGGTTTACACTGGACCAGCACTTGACCAGTGGATAAAGGCGCAGCAGGCTGCTGTGCGCCTGCAAGAAAAGGAAGAAAGAGAAGCAGAGGAGAAAGCCAGAGAAGCGAGCAGAGAGAAGAAGAGAAGCAGAGAGGAAAGCCAGAGAAGCAGCGAGAGGAAAGAGAAGAAGAGAGAAAGCATGAGCTAGCTCTCATAGATGACGCAATCTCTCTGCTAGTTTCTAAGCCCCAGACCATGAGCTGGACTCCCGGTAAGAGGTGGTTGCGGAGGTTCTGCACCACTTGTTGTGTGCGTGGGCATGCTGTGGATTCCGACCAGTGCCAAGTCGGTCTCTACCTTGGGAGGAGAGCTTCCAGGGTGAACTTCTCCAAGGCTACCATGTAGCCCTGCCTGATGAACAGTCTCCTACGGCCTATCAGTGGGTACAAGTCATGGCCGACACCGAAGCACCCAGGTCTCCCTTATTTCCAGAAAGGCATTGCCTAGGGGTGCCAAAATCCAGACGAATGAAGAAAATTCAGTTTGAATGGATTGACGGTAACCTCTATTCTGTTCCTTCGGTCCTTCTGAATGTGGAAATGCCCTTTCTGGACCAGGAGACCAGGGAAACCACATTGTGCCGCCTGGGTGTAGTTGACCAATTTCATGATGTTTATCAGGTGATAATTGGGCCGAGATTTACTTAAGCCGTATCTCCCCTGGACGCAGCTCCCACTACCAGATGCACCGGATCCCTGCAGCATGCCTCATAATCAATCATCCGTTTTAGATTCAGAGGCTAGTGCCTCCGATGTCCCAGACATCCCTTTTATTTGTGAACCTGGCCCTGACCCAGTGTCAGAGCCAGACGTTTCTTCCGCATCATCTCAGCCTCTTACCATTTTACCGCCTACCTCCTCCACTTTGGAAGAGGTAAGCCCACCAGTTAACCCCGGACTTGTTTCCGAGGGTGATTCAACGGAGGATTCCTTAACCTCCCTACCTCAAATCACTGCCAGAGAGGACTCTTCACCTGTGCCAGAGCACACTGCCAGCCTTGGTGACTCCACAGATTCGCAACCTGTGGGGCCATCTCGGCCTTACCGTCCAGTGCCACGGAAGAGGTTCTGGAACACGTTCTGCCGAGACTGTGGCCGCAAGGGTCACATGTCTGCCAACTATGGAGGGTGCGCAAACCACCATATTCCTGCCATCGCAATGGCCGTCACCAATCCTTCTTCACTAGGACCCCCAGCTAAGGGCCCTATAACAGTCGCACCCCTCCAAAGCCATTATCCGCCAAGCCACGTCAGAGCCTACGACGACTCTGGCGCTCAAATCTCCCTGATACGGGAAGATCGAATCCCCCGAGGGGCTAATATTGACAGACGTCAACTGATAACCATTGAAGGCATCAATCACATTAAACTGATCCTTCCGACCGTACAATTGAGAGTCACCAGACCTCGTTTCTCCAGAGTATATACCCTTGCAGTTGCAAGCTACATTCCAGGAGGTTACGACTCCTCTAGGGCAAGACATGAAAGTCTCCCTACCGTTCAAAAAAGCCTAGGGGTCCTAACCCCAACGGTCAAATCACTCCAAAGCACAGAGTCATCGAAATTCTACTTCCTCCAGGAAGTACGTTCACCAACAGTCTCCCCCGTTACCAAGGAGGGAGATTGACCATTCACCGTTCCGTTGCAAAACCTGCAACATAATAGGGCACTCCCACGAATTGGCCTAGGTGCCCTAGCGACTACCAGCAGCGGACAATGTCCACTTTCCACAAGGCTTAGCCTTCCAAAAGAGACAGGAGCCTCTGTCTCCCATTTCCAAGGGCATGCTGAAAGGTATTGCACCTCCGGTACCCGTCACAGGTCCAGTCGACCTCAACTCTCTGCCAGTGCCACTTGGCAGAACTGGGCAGTGCCAAGCTCCGTCCAGCCTGGACGTAGAGCCACCACCGAACTTGACCTCTGCGCGTGGCCCTGAGCTAGCGCCGGCGCCAGCCTAACCAAGGATCCTCCTACAGGAGATCCTCCAACAGGCATGGAGCTTACCGCAGCCCATGGCCAACCCAAAGTCCATGAGTCTTCTTCACCCTCACCACTGTCGCCCGAGGATGAACCTCCGGCAGACCTAACCTTCATACCTCCTCTGGAAAACCAGGAACTGCCCGCCCGACCAGGAGTCAGCCTGGAGTTTTCCCCTTACGACGGCTGTCGCAGCGCCCGAAGTGAGGGCCTCCCCTGCAGTAGGTTCCACCTCTACGACGGTTGCTGCAGATACCGAAGTAGGGTGTTCTCCTGAAATCCCTCAGGCTACCACTGCCTCCGCTCCTGCCGGCGTTTCTGGCCTTTCCCCAGAGTCTGTGCCTCCGTCTACTCCTAGGAGCTGCGGTATAGCCAGGTCCTGGAGGAATAAGAAGAAGAAGAAGAAGGGACGTAACCAATCATTAACAAACTAACCCAAGAGCCACATGCTCTCCTTGACACCTGTGCCCGAGGTACAGTGTCGCATTCATTTGCAGAATGATCCTGGCACCTACCCAGAGAAGGTAGCCAGCCTGATCTCTGCCAGTAGCACTAACCCTCTAACCCCTAGCCATTGTAATACTAACCCTCACTTAAATATAATTACCTCATTGCATTTCCCTCCTGGTCAATTAACCACTCATCATCCCCACGCATCATTACCTCTCATTATGTATTTTAACAATTCCGTCGCTGAACTGCTGCTGTGCGTAACCACACTCTGGAATGATTGCGTCTTCATTTAACTGTATTGAGTAGGTTAGGCTAATGATTTAGTACGCAGGGCATTAGTTAGTAGCAAGTAGAATTTTCAAGATAACCTTGTGAGCTGTATAGATCGTTCGTCTACCCTAAGATCAATTAAATAATTTTGATTTGGAAAACGGCAGCCATGTCTTTAGAATATCAGCTGATTTTTAGGAAACGCGGGAAACCAAACCCGCCAGCCAGAGATAGGGGATTCCCCAGTTGGGGGAAAAGAGTCTTTTATCAGCTGTAGGGACGTATCTCAAAAGGGAAGGGTGTAGGCAGATTGGTACTTTTTCTTAGACCTATACCTTAAGCTCTCTTTCCTATGACCCCTCTGCTGGCTGTATGCTTGTTTTCCAGAATTTGCCTTGATCGTGGGGGGTTAAGCTGACTTCCAACCCCCAAGCAACCCACCTGAATTCTGCCTCAGTCGGCTGCGAGACGTGATCTCGACAGAGGTCAAATTACCTGCCTTCCTGTTAGGCCTATCCAGGGTGTGAGTGGCGCGCCGATGACCAGGCCTCAGACAAAGGGGGGGCCCATGCTTTCTACAAAGAGCCACATTTTCTACAAAGGCCCACACTGAACACGACATCCAGATTCCATGAGTCACGTGCCGTCTCTCTGCCCGCAAGTGTGCATTACCCCAAGTGAATGAAAATCAGCTTGAATTGAATGAGAGATTCTAAGCCCCAACGTGGGGGCCAATATCATTTACCTTTTCTCCAGGCCAGCACAGGCCTTTTTTGTAAATAAATAGCTGTAAAGTAACGAGCTGAGTTTTCTGGCGACCTTTTCCTCTAAGAAATTATCAATAATAATCAATTTTACGGTAAGTTAAAGCAATCCCCTCTTGAAATCCCTCAATTATTTCCGTTTACGTATCTAGCCTCTCTCAAGGCCCGCTATATACGTAAATATATATATATATATATATATATATATATATATATATATATATATATATATGTACATATATACATGTATATATATACATGTATATATATATATATATATATATATATATATACTATATATACACAATATATATATAATATACATGTATATATACACATATATATATACATGTATGTATATAGTATATATATATATATATATATATATATATATATATATATATATATATATGTATATATATACATATATATACATGTATATATATACATATATATATATATATATATATATATATATATATATATATATATATGTATATATATATATATATATATATATATATATATATATAATATATATGTGTGTGTGTGTGTGTGTGTGTGTGTGTGTGTGTGTGTGTGTGTGTGTATGGTACTTATATATGAGAGTCAGCGATGCAGTAACGACAAACACAAAGAAATAACGAAGAGAAGAAAATAGAATTCATCATCCATAAAATTTATATAAGTTGGAGAGAGAGAGAGAGAGAGACGCACATAAAATTATTAAACATAAATCGTAATAAAACGCAAAAGTAGCGGGGGCAATTCCGGTACATTTTACAACGGCAAAAACTTCAACCATCCCCCACCCACTGCCCCCCCCCCACCCCAAAAGAGCTGTCATAACTTTGCTCCGATGATTCAGTGCGCATCCTAAGATAAATATGAAGACTCGGTAAAACTTTTGCTCCGAGACCCAGAAATAGCAATACGAGGAAAGATAAAGTTTCTCTCATTTTCCCCGCTGCTCCGAAGCGGTTATCATCTTACTCGAGTTAAAGAGGATACATTTTCGTCTCGGGCTGTGATTCCTCGACATCACATACACGCACAAACTCGCACAAACACAAACCACACACATGCACAAACACACACAGATATTTTAAAAATTTATATATATATATATATTATATATATATATATACATATATATATATATATATATATATATATATATATATAATATATTTACTTTTATTTTCTTGGTAGTATCAGTTCCTCTTAGGAAAATATTTAGATTTGGCTTATTGCATATAACCATAGTGCCTTGTCCATAAATATATATATATATATATATATATATATATTATATATATATATATATATATATATATATATAATAATAATAAAAGGAGCCCATAAAATTGAGAAAGCAATTCACAAAGCAAACGTAATTTTCTACCGACCCCTAAAGACAAGACCAGAGATACACCCAACAATAAAATAAAATTCCACCTGGACACGATTAAGAAGGTGACTCAGACCCTCGGAAAATCTAAACCTTTTGCATTTACTTACCCAAACATCTTAGCCAATCCCTGATTAACGTCCAAACAAAAGACATCCCCCAAGGACACTGGGGTTTATCAAATCCCATGCCAGGATTGTGACCATCTTACATCGGATTTACAGGTAAATCACTTCCCAAGAGATTAATACAACACAAACGGTCAGTTAGGTATGGACAACAGAACTCAGCTATTTTCAACCATATAAATAAACATAACCATAGAATAAACTGGAATTTGTCACGTATAATTTTATAGCAGCAACTGCCGGTACAAGAGTCAAATGATGGAATCGGCCTTAATAAAAAGAGAGGCAGGTAATGAACATCTCAAAAGGAGCATGGGATGCAGATACGATCAACAAGATTTTCATTCAACCAATGCTTAAGAAGATTAAAGGAAGATTTATTTTCAGAGCGTGGGTGACCTAAGTTGGCTTGCCTGGATGACCCTCTTGGTATAAATACCACCTTTTGTGTAAACTTTTCTCATTCTCTACCTGAAGAGGGAGACAGCCGTCTCTGAAATATAGTACTTTTTCTCTCTATATTTTGGTGTTTTTATGGGCTCCTTTTATTAGATGGAATTCTGTTGTAACAGAATTCCATCTAATATATATATATATATATATATATATATAATATATATATAGTATATATTATAATGTATATAGGACAAGGCACTATGGTTATATGCAATAAGCCAAATCTAAATATTAAGAAAATATTTAGATTAAGAGGAACTGATACTACCAAGAAAATAAAAATAAAAAAATATCTACATCAAAACACATGAAATATTGGAAAAAGAATAAAATACGTACCAAACAATCCGGAATCTCGGTATCCATTGCACAAGGGACTAAAATCTATTGGAATGGCATAAAATTTATCACTGCTCCCTATCTCTCTTCTGAACTTTAAGAGAATCAGATGAAGTGATTCTCTCTCTCTCTCTCTCTCTCTCTCTCTCTCTCTCTCTCTCTCTCTCTCTCTCTCTCTTCTGAACTTTGAAATTACTATATACAAATAAATAAATGAATTATAACCAAGTCAATTTCTCTGTTTGTCAGTCTGTCTATCTGTCTCTTAGTCCCAGACTTTACCAGCATTTTATAACCATAATTAACCATTCTCTCTCTCTCTCTCTCTCTCTCTCTCTCTCTCTCTCTCTCTCTCTCTCTCTCTCCGTAGCTTTACAACCGTTTTTATAGTGTCATACCTAAACCTTATCCTCTCTCTCTCTCTCTCTGAACTTTGAAAATTATTATATAAAATAAATAAATAAATTATAACCAAGTCAATCTCTCTCTCTCTCTCTCTTTTTGTCCCAGACTTTACCAGCATGTTATTACCATCATTAACCATTCTCTCTCTCTCTCTCTCTCTCTCTCTCTCTCTCTCTCTCTCTCCGTAGTTTTACAACCATTTTATATTGCCATACCTAAACCATTATCTCTCTCTCTCTCTCTCTCTATCCGTAGCTCTACAAGTTTTATATTGTCATACCTAAACCATTCTCTCTCTCTCTCTCTCTCTCTCTCTCTCTCTCTCTCTCTCTCCTGTTGTCTCAGACTTTACAGGCATTTTACAATATCATAACTAAACAACCCCACTCTCTCTCTCTCTCTCTCAACCTGATTGCATCTTAAAACAGTCGTTCAAGCTTCATGTACCGACTACAACGATATAGACAACGAATTTGAAAGGTCCTATAAAGTTCCTATAAATGTTCGCCAAACACTTGACGGAGGTTGTAACCCGAATTATTATCGTGGAAAGGAACTGTGAATGGACCAGGAGATAAGAGACATACTTTAAATTCCACTTTATATAGTATATCTTAGTGCATATATACAAATAAACAACCAAACAAACACACACACACACACACACACACACACACACATATATATATATATATATATATATATATATAGTAATAATATATAATATATATATATATATACATACATGTGCAGTGTTTAAGCAAGAAGGAAAATGAGCTCTTATTATCATCATTATTTCTATTAGTGAAGTTTGCATTAGCACTAGGTGGGAAGAACAGTGTTAGAATCACGTAATAAGCGTTATATACAGATATGGTACCACAAATCCTTGCTATAAACATTGCAAGAAATATCCATCAGTAGTAGATATTCATGGTTTTTTAAGAGAGAGAGAGACCTTACAGACCTTACAGTTCGTTCGGTTGCCCCAGGTCCCTCAGTGTGAGGCACCTCTAATGTCTACCAGAGTTTTGCTAGTACATCTTCCGGTATATTTTTGCATCTTCCATCTTGGATGGTCTGGGATGCAGTTTAGATATTTGTCGAGCTTATTCTTAAACACATCTACGCTCACTCCTGATATATTCCTCAGATGAGCTGGCAACGCATTGAATAGACGCTGCATTATCGATGCTGGTGCGTAGTGGATTAATGTCCTGTGTGCTTTCCTTATTTTTCCTGGTATTGTTTTGGGCACTATTAATCTACCTCTGCTTGCTCTTTCTGATATTTTTAGTTCCATGATATTTTCTGTTATTCCTTCTATCTGTTTCCATGCCTGAATTATCATGTAGCGTTCTCTTCTCCTTTCTAGACTATATAATTTTAATGATTGTAGTCTTTCCCAGTAGTCAAGGTCCTTAACTTCTTCTATTCTAGCTGTAAAGGACCTTTGTACACTCTCTATTTGTGCAATATCCTTTTGATAGTGTGGGTACCATATCATATTGCAATATTCAAGTGGACTACGAACATATGTTTTATAAAGCATAATCATGTTTTCAGCTTTTCTTGTTTTGAAGTGCCGTAACAACATTCCCATTTTTGCTTTACATTTTGCCAAAAGAATTGCTATTTGATCATTGCATAACATGTTCCTATTCATCATCACACAAGTCTTTAACTGCTTCCTTATTTGTGATTGTCTCATTATTAGGTCCCCTATATGCATATAGCTTTCCTTCTCTGTCTCCATAATTTATTGATTCAAATTTATCAGAGTTAAATACCATACTATTTTCCTCTGCCCAATCATCAGCGAAACTACTCACTACCGAATCCTTAACATTACTGTCTATGTCTTCAATCATAATAACAAACAGTATTGCAGCTAACACCGTACCTTGTGGCACACCGGATATTACGCCTTGGTTTCATCCGATTTCTCATCGTTTGCAATAACTATCTGTTTCTGTTGTGTAAAATTCTTGTTAACCATCTTCCTATTTTATCTACGATATTGTGTTTTCTAATTTTCTTTGCTAATATATTATGGTCTACTTTGTCAAAAGCTTTTGCAAAGTCTAGATCAACCACATCTGTTTCATTTCCGCTTTTCTATTTTTGATATGTTCTCAACGGTGGACATAACAGTTGGGTTTTGTGTACTTTTTCCGGGTACGAACCGTGTTGTCCTTTATTAAACAAATTATTTTTTATTAAATGTTTCATAATATTTTTCTTCATTACCCTTTCATACACTTTCATATATGTGATGTTAGACTCACAGGCCTATAATTACTTGCCTCAAGTCTTGATCCACTTTTGAAGTAGGGGTGATATATGCTAATTTGTGCTCATCATAAATCTTGCTGTATCTACACTTTGTCTTAATAATATTGCAAGTGGCTTTGCGATAGAATGAACTACTTTCTTTAACAAAATAGCAGGGATTCCATCAGGCCCTGCAGTAGCTCCATTTTTAATTTCATTAATTGCCTGCACATATCACTTCATTAATTTCTATGTCAGCTAATATTCACTATTTTCGTCCCTTACTTCTATATCATATCTTCATTATCTATTCTAGGGGTGAATTCTCTCTTATATCGTTCTGCCAGTATGTTGCAAATTTCCTTTTTTTCATTCGTTAATCTCCCTTCAATTCTTAGAGGCCTATTTCTATTCTTCTTTTATTCATCTTCTTCGCATATGAGTATAATAGTTTGGGGTTTTGCTTGATATTTATAGGGTTTTTTTCTTCCATTCCCGTTTTCATTTTCTTTTGATTGTATAATCTTTTGTTCTGCTTTTCTATCTTACTTTTTAGTTCTATAACTTTCCATGCATTTTTTTCTTTTTCTTTTTGCAAGACCTTTTTTCCACTTTCTGATTTTCTGGAACAAGATCCTTCTGTCTCTTGGTATGCATGAATGATGTTTACTTTTCTTCTTCGGTATATATTTATCCACTATTTTTCTCAATATTTTATATAATATCCCCGTATTTACCCTTATGTCATCGCTTACGAAAAATGTTATCCCAATCTTTGTTTTTTTAATTCTTCATTTATTTCTGACCATTTTTATATTTTTACTGTAGAAGTTGTATTTTCCATATCCTTCCCACTTTTTTCATTTCTTGCTTATCTCTGTTTTTCACTTGCTTTGTGGAATGAACTGTTATTCTATGACATTATGGTCTGAAATACTCGCATTATAAACTATTATTTCTTTAACATAATTCGCCTCGTTCACAAATACTAGGTCTAAAGTATTTTCCTTTCTTGTTGGCAGGTGATTTATTTGTTGAATGTTGTATTCTAGTAGCATATCTAATAGCTTTTCGAATTGCCTCTTATCTTCTGCACTACTATTACTCTCTTTTTTATATGTATAAGTACACCACAATCTCCTATTCGTTCTTTCCATTCTACGAAAGGAAAGTTGAAGTCACCAGATAGGAGAATAGTCCAGTCCTTGTGATTTCTACATATCATCCAATTTTTCAATTATTAAGTCAAACTCTTTAGTATTAGAGGTCTATATTACTATGTTCATTAATTTTTCAGATTCAAATTCTACCGCTATTAGTTTCACATTCTGAGTTACTATATTTCTCATATATTTTTCCTTGTTTTGTTTTGTCTTTCCCATATATTTGCGGTTCCCCTTGATTCCTATTTTTTCTATCTGATCTATAAGTTTGAACCCTAACCCCCCTTTTTTTGATCATCATCTTCCCAGTCTCTTGGGAATACCAGGTTTCACTTATATTCATTATATCTATTTTCTTTTCAAGGTTGGGTTAGTTCTTCTAAGTACTCTATTTTTTCTTTTTGAGTTACTCCGTAACTAAACCTGTCGCATTCATCACTATGATGGTTTGCGTGTTTTCTCCTTCATTTAATATTGGTAGTAATAAGGATTTTTCCATGTCTCTTCCTGTTCTGGTATGTTGTTCTTTTTTTCATTTCCAGAAATTCTGACATTAAAAAATCCAACTTTTCCATAATATTTGATCTTCCTTCATCATAATTATTCATTTTTGTGTCTGAATCTGCAATTTTCTTTTCTCCGTTTCTGCAATATCCTAATTGCATAATAAATACAGTTATTATCCCTTGAGTAGAATTTTGGAGCTGATGCATTGAAATTTTTTGCTGACATCTCTGCATATCTCATTGGTGGTTTGCTTTTCTCTTTTACCTGATATTCTTGATTTCTCTCTTTATTTGTTTCTTTCTTATTTTGGATTTTATTACTTGGTGGTTATATTTGATTATGATTCATGGCTACGGGTGGGTGCATATATTTGCATTTTTTTGTCGAAACTTACATCCTTTTCCTTCTTTTAGGTTTTTGCATATTTTTGGATGCAGAATCTCTGCAATCATCCCCATATCCATCTAGGTATGCACATTTACCATAATATTTCATAGTTGTGACATACTTAGGATGTTTGTAGTAACACTTTCTCCAAATCTGCAATTCCCTCTTTTCAAAAGGTTGCAGATTTTGTCTTTCTTGTCTATTTTTTCCTCTTTCCCGTCATTGTGTAGATCTGGGTAGAGCCTCTTCGGGATTTGCTTTTCTGTTGCCATATCGTAATTTATTTTCTTCGTAGGTATGCTGCTTTATTGCCTCATATGTAGTATCAATGAGTATCTCTGCATCCATACTTTTATCTTGTTCTTTGTTTTCCTTATTTTTTTCTGTCATTTCATTTTTGTTTACTTCTCTTCCGTTTTCCTCTTCTTCTTCTTCTTCTTCTTCTTCTTCTTCCTCTTCCTCTTCTTCTTCATCCTCTACTATTTGTACATTCAATCTTGATTTAATAACATTGTCTATCCATGATAGACAGTTGAACAAAAACTTTTTTGTATCTTTCTCATATCTTTTATTACCTCAGCACACTCTGGATGGGTCCCGGAAATGTTGCATGCAGCACATTTTCTGATTAGGTTTTGTGATTGACTATGCTATACCAAACCTTACACAGTTTTGCATGCTTTTGGCATTCTTTTTCCTAATGCGTCAATTAAGATATTCACAAGATTCACCTTATTCATTTTCTTTGTCGGAATATGTTGGTTTATGTATATTTTCTTTATGAGTCTCTTGACCACTTGGATTTTATTTGGAACTTCTTCAATTATTTTCAAGATGTTTTCATTAGATTTGTTCCAGTTTGAAGGATTATATCCTTCTAATATCTATGAATGCTTTTGTATCTTTTTGGTTAACGAGAGAGAGAGAGAGAGAGAGAGAGAGAGAGAGAGAGAAGAGAGGAGAGAGAGAGAGAGAGAGAGTCTCTCCTGGAAAGAGGGGATAGCTTTGAAAGTTATGATGTATGATAAAGCAAAAACTTTCCTCGTGGCAGAAGTTAGGACAAATTTTTTTTGGACCTGATTTTACCATGAACTGTATGGGGTGAAAAACCTAAGATCTTTGGATAAATTTTTGAAAATTTTGCAATTATACGCGCTCTCTCTCTCTCTCTCTCTCTCTATTACATACATACATATATATATATAGTATGTATATATAATATATATATATATATATATATATATACATATATAAATATATATATAACAATATATATATATATATATATTATGTATATATATTTATATATATATATATATATATATATATATATATATATGTGTGTGCGTGCGTGTGTAAAAACATACATACATACAAATTTTATTGTAGAAAAAAAGTTTCCCTTTATAAAGAATAGTCCATTTTAAAGAAGGTACATAAAAATAAATAAAATACACTATGCGTTTGCAAATTTGGAAATTACCCAATTGCAGCGCATGCAAAATTACACACATATGCTTATCGTCAGACAGACTGACAGACAGAGAGTAAGGGTTACTAAAAAAAACAAGCAAAACATTCATTAGTAATAGATAATTTAATTCAGTTTCAATAAACTCCTTAAGAGTATCATACCGATGGTTCATGCTGCTGAAACACAGTAAGGTTATTATGAAATACTTATGGTTTGCAATAAGCCCGTATATGTAAAAATGAGCGATCAAAAGCGTAAACGCCACAGCACAAAATGAAACAATAAAACATGGAAGTATGCTATCACTGCCTAAGAATGATGGCCGGGATCCATTCAACACAAAATAATAATAATAATAACCAAATTACTGGAAATCCCACCGCACACAAAACAGATTCACACAATAAACACTTAAGCGATCAACAATAAAGCGCGATTCCCCTACCAAGGAATAACGACGTCCATTCGTTACCAAATTATAAAGGAAAAATGTTGCCAGAAAAAAAGAAAATTGAAATACTCTCGAGGATGCTAGACCCAACCGCAGAAGAGAAGACGCGAACAGAACGGAATTAAAGAATAAACACTAAAGCCCCCGTTTCAACGTCCGAAGAATCATGGCGTCCATTCGTTGTAAAATATGAAACCACCGGAATCCAATTAAGTTGCAAGAGAGAGAGAGAGAGAGAGAGAGAGAGAGAGAGAGGAGGCAGAGAGAGAGGCTGGAACTCTGCATTAATTCGAGGGCCCACAATACGACACACATTGAACCGACGGCGACAATACACATATCCACTATTTTTTTTTTTAAGTATCTGTTTATCCTGATTCAGTTAATATAAGGTCATTCGTTTTTAAATCTCGACATAATTAATGCATAAAATATTCAGGTGCTGTGTGAGTATATTAATTAATTTACGAATTATGTGGTAATTAAGAATGTAATTAGACATTAGCCTAATTAGCCTGGTGTAACTATGTGTCTGATGAGTCAAAATTGAAGGCAGCATAGTGTGTGTGTGTGTGTGTGTGTGTGTGTCGGAAGACTGGAGCAGCAGCTCGGATGATACACGATCGGCAGTTCATGGCAAGTCGTTCTATTTACATACATTAATTTAAGAACCAAGTTTCACATCGCTTGATGCATTTTCAACACAGCCGTTTATTGTTTTAATTTTTTTATTTCTTAACCCGTGTGTCTTATTAATTTATGTTATACTTAACACCTGTTTAGCCTTCGCTACCAATATGGGTATGTGCTCCTATGTTGCCATTTGTCTTCCCTTTTTGTTCAGTTTTCCCCTCTTCCCTGCCTATGATATAAATAAGGCGAGAAATAAGTGTTGTATATACCTTTCACATAACATATATAAGTATTTATTGTTTTTAACCTCTTTTTTAGTCGTGAAAAATGCATCAAGCGGCGTCAAACGCCGGCTCTTAAATAAATGTATGCAAATAGAACTACTTTCCATGAACTCCCGATCTCGTGCGTGTGTGTGTGTGTGTGTGTATGTATGATGTATGTGTGTATATATATGTATATATATATATATATATATATATATATATATATATATATATATATTATATACAATTATATATATTATATATATATATGCATATTATATAAACAAACAGGCAGCTACTATACCGAATGTATCTAATGCCAACATCCAGTAGTGCCATTTCCCAACACGCGGAATTGGTTCCCCCCACCCCCCCCCCCCCCCCCAACAACACACTCACTAGCGTCTCCCACAACCATATCAAGCCCCTATAAATCCTTCTCCGGCGACTCTCCAGGGATCTTTCATCATCCTTATGGGCAACACTGAAGTGCCCGAGGCACTCTAATATATGAATGTCGCAACATATCCAAGGAAAACGTCCTGATAAATTCATGATAAGATTTTTTGCCCACAGCCCCCTCCCCCCACCTTCCCCCTTTTTTTTTTTTTCCTTTCGTCAAGGATCGCAATTTCTTGATTTGAAACCGAGGGAACTTTGACGTAGGTTTTTTTCAACTAAGTCGGTTTATATTTTTATTTTCTTATCTTATATTTTCTTCTGTACTTCTCATACAGAATATAGTACTGTATTTCATACTCTGTTACTATATCGCTTATTCTTTCCCTAGATTTTTTTTTTTTTACTAAATGTAATACATATTAATACATGTTCCAAATAGGGATCATTATGTAAATGGTAGTTGTGGACAAAAACACAACACTCATAAATGAGTAGTATCAGGTCCTTCTGGGGTTAAGAATAAGTCATATGGCCAGCATCCTCACCCCATGACATGGAAAACTAGAAAGCACTATTCTTCTGGAGCATCTACCCTATATATATATATATATATATATATATATATATATATATATATATAGATATATATATATATATATGTGTGTGTGTGTGTGTGCAACAGAAGAATACAGGAATATAAGCATCTACAAAAATACGTATTTTAACTGCACGTTGCCGGCAGAAGGTTAGCATCCCCTAAATCTATTCTTCCTTCCTACTCAGCTTTCAATTTGTAACCAAAGCTCAAGAAGAAAAAAAAAATCTGAATTCCCTAAAATCTCGCCGAATAACGCCTTCCTTCGGCTTGGATGACCGAGTGACAAAAATGATCCTTTAAGCTGGAAATACTTTGACTCCTTTCTTTTTTCCCGAGGACCACCTTCGCCTGAGTGGCTGGTGATTTGCGTGTGAAAGACATCTGTTTTGCATATCCCTTCTTGTTCTGCTTTTCGCGTGAAAGAGGGGGAGAGGGAAGGAGGGATGTGGGAGAGAGGAAAAGGTGGAGGGAGGTGTAGGAAGGACCAGACGTCGCTGGGTCCGCCATTAATTCGAAACGATTCCCCGTCCTTCTTGAGGCGTTTCCCCCAGGAGTGTGTTCCGTCTTTTCAAGAGAATTTATCGTGAACGGGAAATTCTGACGTGTTTCGAAAAAAAAAACAAAAAATACGCGTTTTGTCCTGTTTACGGAAAACATATTATTCATCCGAATGAATGCGAAACGTCTCGATCTGTTACTATTGTGGTTTTCTTTTCCAGCAAGAGCTTTTAATCATTGAAGGAAAACTTTCACTGAATGGTCTTTCCTTTATGTCTCAAACTTTGACCATCTGAATAATAATTATCATAAGAAAAAGAATGTTTTCACTGCAGAGTTTCTCGTCGTTTCGTTTTTCAATTATAGTTAATAAATATTGAAACAAAATAACTAAAGCAAAATCACTAATCATTTTACCTCAAGTCAGTACATCAGCTCATCTGCACGGAATGCTGATAATGACTAAACTTTCACTGCCTTTTAAATAAGCAACAGCAATATAGTGGAAAGAACTTTCATCTTCTATTAAATAAGCAACAACAATCTATACGAATTTTCAGGTCTTTCTAGAATGTACTCGAACTTTCATTTCCTTTCACACAAGCACAGCAATGTGCACGAACTTGCATTTCCTATTACCTAAACAATAATTTAGACAGATCTTTCATTTCCTTTCAATTAAGCAACAGCAACATACACGTACTTTCAGTTCCTTTTAAAAAAGCCTCGGCATTATACGCGAATTTTCATTAACATTTTCAACAATCATAATAATATACCCAGCTTAATAAAACCGCTTGAGCCCACCCAGGCTTTACATAGTCTAAAAATAAGCACATTAATCATTTCATTAAGCTCCTCAGCAGCCTTCAGAGGCGAGGAAAAAAGATATTGAAAAAAACGAAAAAAAAAACTAGAAATCTGGCGTTAGGGAATTAAGAGATTAACCAAGGCTTTTGCATTCTCGGCTTTCGATCCATCAAGACTTCGTTTCCAGCCTGTTGCTAATGGTGGGCGAGATTTATTTCCCCGGACCGATTCTCTTTCCATTTTTCTGGGGAGAGATCTCTCTCTCTCTCTCTCTCTCTCTCTCTCTCTCTCTCTCTCTCTCTCTCTCTCTCTCTCTCTCATTCTAAGGGATGAAGAACGTCAAGTATGAGAGTTATTGGATCGGAGGAGTGATATGAACAAGTTGATGTTGTCGAGTTGGTCTCTATATTGGCATTGTATCATTCTCGAATTGGTCTTAAGAATAGCTAAGATTACCACAATCGCTTCGCGTCGGTCTTAAGAACAGCTAAGGTGTAATTCCCGATAAGGTCTTAAGAATAGCTAAGGTATCATTCCCGACAAGGTCTTAAGAATAGCCACGGTATCTTTCTAGAATGGGTCTTTAGAATAACTAAGGTAATCACACTCGCTTCGCACTGTTCTTAAGAATAGCTAAGGTATCATTCTCGAACTGATCTTAAGAATAACTAAGGTTATCACACTTTCTTACCATTGGTCTTAAAAATAGCGTAGGTATATCATTCTCGAATTGGTCTTAAGAATAACTAAGATATCATTCCCAATAGGGTCTTAAGAATAGCTAAGGTATCCTTCTCGAACTGATCTTAAGAAGAACTAAGGTTATCACACTTTCTTCCCATTGGTCTTAAAAATAGCGTAGGTATATCATTCTCGAATTGGTCTTAAGAATAACTAAGATATCATTCCCAATAGGGTCTTAAGAATAGCTAAGGTATCATTCTCCAATTGGTCTTAAGAAAAGCGAAGATAATCTTGGATTATTCTTAAGAATAGCTAAGGTATCTCCCCGATTCGCATTGGTG
>NC_087221.1:27442012-27467012 GCF_015104395.2 Macrobrachium nipponense
CAGATGGGAGCAACATCAAACACATAGATGAGACAGGATACAAATACCTGGGAATAATGGAAGGAGGAGATATAAAACAACCAACCAGATGAAGGACACGATCAGGAAAGAATATATGCAGAGACTCAAGGCGATACTCAAGTCAAAACTCAACGCCGGAAATATGATAAAAGCCATAAACACATGGGCAGTGCCAGTATCAGATACAGCGCAGGAATAGTGGAATGGACGAAGGCAGAACTCCGCAGCATAGATCAGAAAACCAGGAAACAATTGACAATACACAAAGCACTACAACCCAAGAGCAATACGGACAGACATTACATAACACGAAGGAAGGAGGAGAGGACTACTAAGTATAGAGGACTGTGTCAACATCGAAAACAGAGCACTGGGGCAATATCTGAAAACCAGTGAAGACGAGTGGCTAAAGAGTGCATGGGAAGAAGGACTAATAAAGTAGACGAAGACCAGAAATATACAGAGACAGGAGAAAGACAGAAAGAACAGAGGACTGGCACAACAAACCAATGCACGGACAATACATGAGACAGACTGAAGAACTAGCCAGCGATGACAATTGGCAATGGCTACAGAGGGGAGAGCTAAAGAAGGAAACTGAAGGAATGATAACAGCGGCACAAGATCAGGCCCTAAGAACCAGATATGTTCAAAGTATGATAGACGGAAAATAACATCTCTCCCATATGTAGGAAGTGCAATACTGAAAATGAAACCATAAACCACATAGCAAGTGAATGCCCGCACTTGACAGAACCAGTTACAAAAAGAGGCATGATTCAGTGGCAAAGCCCTCCACTGGAGCCTGTGCAAGAAACATCAGCTACCTTGCAGTAATAAGTGGTACGAGCACCAACCTTGAAGGAGTGATAGGAAAACGATACAGGCAAAGATCCTCTGGGACTATGTATCAGAACGGATAGGGTGATACGTGCAAACAGACCAGACGTGACGTTGATTGACAAAGTCAAGAAGAAAGTATCACTTCATTGATGTCGCAATACCACTGGGACCCACCAGAAGAAGAGAAAGAGGGGAAAAAATGGATAGTAATCAAGATCTGAAAATAGAAATAAGAAGGATATGGGATATGCCAGTGGAAATCGTACCCATAATCATAGGAGCACTAGGCACGATCCCAAGATCCCTGAAAAGGAATCTAGAAAAACTAGAGGCTGAAGTAGCTCCAGGACTCATGCAGAAGAGTGTGATCCTAGAAACGGCACACATAGTAAGAAAGTGATGGACTCCTAAGATGCAGGATGCAACCCGGACCCCACACTATAAATACCACCCAGTCGAATTGGAGGACTGTGATAGAGCAAAAAAAAAAAAAAAAAAAAAAAAAAAAAAAAAAAAATAATAATCAAGAAATTAAGGGAGAAAACAAGTGAGGTCAATGAAATAATGGGCATAATACACACCACCAGTATCACAGAAACAAATAACTTGGCATATGCAGCAGCAAGATTAGTAGCAGAACTGATGGGGATTCGAACACCAACACCACCAGCACAACCAACCCAACAGAAACCAAAACAGCAACCTCCTTGGAAAAGGCGCCTGGAAAGGAAATCATGGTGATGAGATCTGACTAGAGTAAACTGAAAGAGGATGGCAGAAAAAAAGGTCTAAGAAACAAGAAAACAAGGGAGGAACTCAACGAGAAATACAAAAGTACAAGAGAGAGGACTAAAAAAACAACACAACAAAGTAAGATGTAAAACAGAGGCTTTGGCCAAACCACATAAGATCCAACGGTACATGAACAGGAATAAGGGATACCAACAGAACAAACTATTCGGAACCAACCAGAAAAGACTCTAAAGCCAACTAAGAGGGGAAGACAACCACCAAGAAATTCCTGAAGCCGAACCAAGTAAGAGACTCTGGGAAAACATATGGAGCAATACGGTATCACACAACAAACATGCAACGTGGCTCCAGGAAATCAAGGAAGAAGAAACAGGGAGAATAAACAAAGATTCACAGAGATCACGACAGACACAGTCAGACACCAACTAAAGAAAATGCCAAACTGGAAAGCCCCAGGTCCCAATGAAGTCCATGGATACTGGCTCAAAAACTTCAAGGCCCTACTCCCACGAATAACAGAACAACTCCAGCATTGTATCTCAAATCGCCATGCACCCAAATGGATGACCACAGGAAAAACATCCTTAGTACAAAAAGACAAGAGTAAGGGAAACATAGCCAGTAACTACAGGCCTATCACCTGCCTACTAATAACTAATAATGTGGAAGTTACTAACAGGTATTATCAGTGAAAGGCTATACAATTACCTAGAAGAGACAAAAACCGCCCCACCATCCCCCATCAGAGAAAGGCTGCTAGAAGGGGAAGTGTAGGGGCACAAAAGACCAGCTCTTGATAGACAAAATGGTAATGAAGAACAGAAGGAGAAGGAAAACCAACCTAAGCATGGCATGGATAGACTATAAGATAGCCTTCGACATGATACCACACACATGGCTAATAGAATGCCTGAAAATATATGGGGCAGAGGGAAAAAACCACCACCAGCTTCCTCAAAATACAATGCGCAACTGGAATACAATACTTACAAGCTCTGGAATAAGACTAGCAGAGGTTAATATCAGGAGAGGGATCTTCCATGGGCGACTCACTGTCCCCACTATCTCTTGTAGTAGCCATGATTCCCATGACAAAAGTAACTACGAAAGATGGATGCCGGGTACCAACTCAAGGAAAGAGGCAACAGAATTAACCATCTGATGTTCATGGACGACATCAAGCTGTATGGTAAGAGCATCAAGGAAATAGATCCCTAATCCAGACTGTAAGGATTGTATCTGGGACATCAGGATGGAGTTTGGAATAGAAAAATGCGCCTTAGTCACATACAAAAAGGCAAAGTAACGAGAACTGAAGGATAAAGCTACCAGATGGGAGCAACATCCAAACACATAGATGAGACAGGATACAAATACCTGGGAATAATGGAAGGAGGGATATAAAAAACACCAAGAGATGAAGGCCACGATCAGGAAAAGAATATATGCAGAGACTCAAGGCGATACTCAGTCAAAACTCAACCGCCGGAAAATATGATAAAAGCCATAACACATAGGCAGTGCCAGTAATCAGATACAGCGCAGGAATAGTGAATGGACGAAGCAGAACTCCACAGCATATATCAGAAAAACCAGTAACTATGACAATACACAAAGCACTACACCCAAGAGCAAATACGCACAGACTATACATAACACGAAAGGAAAGGAAGGAGAAGGACTACTAAGTATAGAGGACTGCGTCAACATCATGAACAGAGCACTGGGGCAATATCTGAAACCAGTGAAGAACGAGTGCTAAAGAGTGCATGGGAAGAAAGGACTAATAAAAGTAGAAACGAAGACCCAGAAATATACAGAGACAGGAGAATGACAGACAGAACACAGGACTGGCACAACAAACCAATGCACGGACAATACATGAGACAGACTAAGAACTAGCCAGTGATGACACATGGCAATGGCTACAGAGGGGGAGAGCTCAAGAAGGAAACTGAAGGAATGATAACAGCGGCACAAGATCAGGCCAAGAACCAGACATGTTCAAAGAACGATAGACGGAAATAACATCTCTCCAATATGTAGGAAGTGCAATACGAAAAAATGACCATAAACATACATAGCAAGCGAATGCCTGGCACTTGCACAGAACCAGTACAAAAAGAGGCATGATTCAGTGGCAAAAGCCCTCCACTGGAGCTGTGCAAGAACATCAGCTACCTTGCAGTAATAAGTGGTACGAGCAGCAACTCCTAGGGAGTGATGGAAAAACGATCAGGCAAAGATCCTCTGGGACTATGGTATCAGGACGGATAGGGTGATACGTGCAAATAGACCAGAAGTGACGTTGATTGACAAAGTCAAGAAGAAAGTATCACTCATTGATGTCGCAATACCATGGGACGCCAGAGTTGAAGAGAAAGAGAGGTAAAATATTGATAAGTATCAAGATCTGATAATAGAAATAAGAAGGATATGGGATATGCCAGTGGAAATCGTACCCATAATCATAGGAGCACTAGGCACGATCCAAGATCCTGAAAAGGAATCTAGAAAAAAACTAGACGCTGAAGTAGCTCCCGGGACTCATGCAGAAGAGTGTGATCCTAGAAACGGCGCACATAGTAAGAAAAGTGATGGACTCCTAAGGAGGCAGTAGCAACCCGGAACCCCACACTATAAATACCACCCAGTCGAATTGGAGGAATGTGATAGAGCAAAAAAAAAAAAAATAAATAAAAATAATAATAATAATAATGTATAATGAAGAGGCATGTTAGAAAACTGCAAGAAATCCTATTGTTAGAATTAAAAGTATACCTATGTATTTACAGCTTTCAGACCATCCTCGAAAGGTGAGGCCTTAATCAAAGTTAAAGAACTTGGACAGTTACTTAAGAAGTGTTCCAAATGAAAAGAGGAAGAAAGTAAAGCTGTGCGCTGTAGAAACCATATAAATAATACACAAGGAATTTGTATTACACTTTTGATCGGAATTAATTTTGTGTTTAATATTTAGTAATATAATTTAAGGTAAAATTCTATCCTGGAAGGCTGACTTCTCAGATATTTTGCAACTGCTCTTACATGGCAACATCGCTCTTGTAGCGATTTTTTTACAGCTGAAAAAAAAACAGCCTTACTCCTCACGATTCCGGCTGTCTTTCTTACAGTAAATATTTCTAGGATAACGGGAAAGAAAAACCCATTGAATTTAATTCTGTTGGGCATACATACCACACGTAAAGATCGAGCGAAAAACAGGTAAACAAACAAAATATTGCAGTAATAAGGAGACATGAAACAAAATTTACGAAATACAGAGTGAGAGTACGAGGTCAAATGTAATTAAAATCAGAAGTCAAAATAACTCAAGCAAGTGCAAGGAGACGACAGACCTCATTAAGCCACTGCTGTCGTCATCACCTGAGTTACTGTTACAACTGTGGCGCCCAGGGCTCTTGGTCTATCTGATCGGAATACACTGTGGCGCCCAGGGGGCTGTCTTGTATATCTGATCGAATACCAGGATTAAAATTTAATTAACACAACGCCGAGCAGTAAATAAAAAATGACTCCCGTCCCATGCCGGTAGGGGTTTGGAAGTGAGCGCGTAAGCGAAAAAATATTTTTTTCAAAAATCACAGCGCGCTTAGTTTTCAAGATTAGAGTTCATTTTTGGCTCCTTTTTTTGTCATTGCTTGAAGTTTAGTATGCAACCATCAGAAATGAAAAAAAGTTATCATTATCATATATAAATAATGCGATATATGATAGCGCAAAACGAAATTTCATATATAATTGTATTCAAATCGCGCTGTGCGCAAACGGTTGAAGGTAACAAGTTACTTTTTTTTTTCGTTGTAATGTGCCACTAAATTGCGATCATTTTGATATATACATTGTAAAACGATAAAAAGCAACACAGAGAAAATATTATCACAAAATAATGCATGAATTCGTAACGCGCTTACGTAACACATATTTTTTTCAAAAATTCACCATAATCTAAAATATTGTCTAGAGACTTCCAATATGTTTCAGAATGAAGACAAAATGATTGAAATATTACTATACTGTAAGAATATTAGCTTACAAATGCAGTTTTCGGCCATATCTGACGAGCTAAAGTTGACCGAATGTCGAATTTTTTATATATATATTTTTTTATATGCAATTATTTCGGAAATAAGAAAAAGCTACAACTTTCAAATATTTTTCGTTTTATTCTACATGAAATTGCGCACATTTTTCATATAAATAAAACTCTGATGAAATGCCTAATATGAAACGGAGCAAATATTCCGAGAATGGGACTTACGCATTTCGGAGATTTGTGCGGAGAATCCGCGCGCGGAGGGAAGGAAAGTTTTTTTAAAAAAATTCACCATAAATTTTAAATATTGTGCTAGAGACTTCGAATTTGTTTCACGATGAAGATAAAATGACTGAATATTACTAGACTGTAGAGTTTTTATCTTACAATTGCGTTTTTTCGACACATTTCGGTAGAGTCAAATTTGACCCGAACGTGGTTTTTTTTCTATTTATCGTGATTTATATGCAAATATTTCGAAAATGAGAATAGCTACAAACCTTCAACTATTTTATTGTTGTATTATACATGAAATTGCGCACATTTTCATATATAAAACGTTATGTAACGGCTAATTTAAAATGGTGCAACATTACCACAATCGCACGTATGATTTTTTCGGAAGAGTTACCGCGCGGACGTAAAGAAAATGTTATTTTTTTCATAAATTCACCATAAATCGAAATATTGTGCTAGAGACTTCCAATTTGTTGCAAAATGAAGGTAAATGCTTGAATATTACTAGAATATAGGGCGTTTTAGCTTACAATTGCGTTTTTCGACCATTTCGGTAGAGTCAAAATTGACCGAAGGTTGAAAATTTGTCACTTATCATTTTTTATATGAAATATTTCAAAATTGATAAAAGCTACAACCATGGGTTTGTTTTTAGTTGTATTGTGCATGAAATTGCGCACATTTTCATATATAAAACTTTATGTAACGGCTAATTTTAAAATGGTGCAAACATTACCACAATCGCATGTATGATTATTTTCGGAGAGTTACCGCGCGGACGTAAGGAAAAAGTTTTTTCATCAAAATTCACCATAAATCGAAATATTGTGCTAGACACTTCCAATTAGTTGCAAAATTAAGTATAAATGATTGAATATTACTAAAATATAAGAGTTTTAGCTTACAATTGCGTTTTTCGACCATTTCGGTAGAGTCAAAGTTGACCGAAGGTTGAAATTTTGGCACTTATCGTTATTTATATGAAATATCTTAAAACTGATAAAAGCTACAATCATGAGTATTTTTTTTGTTGTATTCTACATACAAAATGCGCACATTTTCATATATAATACTCTATGTAACGGCTAATTTAAAATGGTACAAAAATTATGTCAAGTGACGAAATAATTTCAGAGATGTGTCACAGATACTTTTTAGTGCGGCAAGAAAGAAATTCGCGCTTGCGCGCCTGCGTAACGATTGTAAACAAACAAACACCTTGATCCGTGAACTCCCAGCATCCCCCAAGGCGCGTGATTCAGAGTTTTCGGTGTAGGCCTAAAAGTATTTTTTTCCGCGAATTTTTAAAACTTTTTGTATGTCGACGTAATACTTTTCCAGTCGGCACCCGAGAGACATGTCGACGTAAAATACGTCCAGTCGGCGTTTAGGGTTAAGTACGATGTAAGGTATGAAAACTCTGGAAATTGTAAAGGAAAACATTTAAAATGCAATTTGTAATCTTATATCTAAAAACACACATATAGTATATAGATAAATAGATATAGAACACATATGTGTTTGTGTGCTTATAGGCATAAGATTAATAATTGTAGTCTAAATGTTTTCTATTACAATTTCGAAAATTTTCATACCTTACATCGTACTCAATTAATTTAATCGGTGGTATTCCGATCAGGTAATACACGAATAGCCCTGGGTGGCACAGTAGCAACAGTAACTCAGCGCGCCCGTGTGCTCAAGTATAGTCTACATATTACGTAAACAAACACTTTAATACTCAAATACCGATTCAATTTCCTCAACTGCCCAACTACAAACAGCTGTTTAATGGACAATGTTACTTCCTACGTCAACCTTCAAGTCAGAAAACGAAAGAAAATACGGACAGAAAAAACACCTCTCTTATTGTATCCATCTGTATGCCAGGACTTTTGAATCGAGAGAAAATGCTATATAAGACTTTTTCCACCATGATTTTTTTTCTTTTCCTTTCTCTCTATTTGGTCTAGGGACTTGCGTAAACATGCTCAGCTCCGTCGGCGTGTTTGTTTAGGAGTACGAGTCCCGTTGGCCAGTATTGCATTTGCTCTTGGAATCAAAGTGACGTGGGAATTCGACAGAGGAACCGTTCACTCGTATCTGTATTACGCTTCAAAAAACCTTCCGCAAACAGGGAAGGATATTATAATAGGCATTTTAGAAATCGTGGAATTGTAGAAGGACTTTGAAATCCAGTATGAAAATTGGTTCATTGAATTGCATTGTCTACAAGTCTACATCGTACTGCGATGGTGCTCGTAGTTTATCTAGTTTATACAGAGGATAATATGAAATAACACTATATTTTTTTATAATTATCGTTTTCATTGTATAATTTCAATAACAATACGAAAGGGGCTGGTTATAGTTTTTTGCTTCATTATGTGCATTCAAGTATACTACTATGAGATTCAGGGTCTCTGTAACACGGTTTTTTGGAAATAACTTTTTATCTATGCATTTCATAAATATATCGCTTATTCAGAATACACATTATATCTACACAGAAATTTTGACTGTATTCTGCATTACGTAGGTTGAATAAACTTGGTACTTATAATGTAAAAGTTACTTTTTTTGAAGACGGGCCAACTTACTCAGAGAAAAGGTTTCGAACGCACTCGTTACGTAACTTATGACAGCATTTCTTCCCTCTTTCTCGATGGATGATTGGCTATACGTAACGAAGGCTACACCTCTGGCAACAATGACATACAAATTTAAATACAAGCAAAGCAGTACACCTTTATGAACTCTGAAGCCTCTCCACTGATAATAGTCATAATGAACAAACCAACAAAATATGTTAATAAATACAAAAACACTTCGATTATTAGTCTAACTCCCAAAATAAGTGTCCTAAGAAATTACAGTCTTCTTTATAGGTCACAATCAGATTGACAAGATGTAGGGAATACTTGGTAATTTAAAAAAACATAGTAGACAAGCTTGATTTGATAACTGCTATATCCAATGTCAAGCAATTTTTATTTATTGGCTATCTACCTATTTACTGAAGAAAAATAGCCGGTACCGTATTTTGGCTTTAAACCTTCACCAATAATTATCGTCAGAATGATGACTTCACGAGGCTCCACCCACTTTGGCATCGTTATAATTCAGGATAACACTGAAGGCTATCATGGGCATTGTTGGATTAGAAAGTTTAACTTCTGGCTATAAAAACTCATTTCTCGAACAGTTGTAAGAAATGCTAAATGATCCTCAAGGATCTCAGCAGTTGTCCTAAACGTTTAATTCATGTATATTACTGCTATTACTACAGTAGTATTGCTACGCTAGCACCCCACCCACATCTATGTATCGTTCCGCCATTCATAAAGTCTTTATATCCAACATGTCGTACGGCCTAAAGAAGAAAAAGAAAAAAATATTGGATGATCTGTTGGTCTGCTGGAGATTTTAGCACATATAAGCTTGTATTTACTTTGGATAAAAATCTTATTTTAACAAAAATAGTTATATAAAGGCTGATTACATACAATCTCTCTCATTCTCTCTATCTTGGTGGCATAGTGAATAGTTAATGGAAATGTTCAAAATCCTGAATGACATTACAAGTATCATAATCGCGTTAGGCTAAATACAAATCAGACCATAAACATTGGATTTGAACTATAAACTGAATAATTACCTATTCAAGCTATAGTAAGTATGGCCACGGGCTTTCTCTTGCCTGTATAAAGTTACAAGTCGTAAGACAAATGCAGTTTTGCAACCACGGGGAAAATTCCAAATCCCGTTAGCCATTCTTGACTGCTATGGGTTTCAGACCAGATGGAGCAAGGGGAATGAAGTTTCTGTCTGGCGGATGGGCGGGGCAGCATTTCGTAAAACGGTGTTTACCTTGCTTACGTAATGAATGTTTTTCGACTCTTGGCTCGTAATCATTGGCCATGGCGTCGGCTAGATCATTTTTACTCTATAAAAATTAAAACTATCGGGTTTAGGTTATTGATAATGCTGACAAAATTTGTGTGTGGTTGTAAAATATACATATGTCAACTTTCAGCTACATCCGATGCTTTGATAAGGAGCAAAGTCCAAAAAACCGTGTTACAGAG
Organism: Macrobrachium nipponense; assembly: GCF_015104395.2. Classification (NCBI taxonomy): domain Eukaryota; kingdom Metazoa; phylum Arthropoda; class Malacostraca; order Decapoda; family Palaemonidae; genus Macrobrachium; species Macrobrachium nipponense. The sequence goes on from NC_087221.1 coordinate 27,452,012, forward strand.
GCCCTGAATCTCATAGTGTTCAAATACGTGTAAGCACGAAAAAGGAGTTGTTATGGTTATTACTGAATCGGTTATTATTAAAAGTAAATTCATGAGAAAAAAAAAAGATGAATGACAGTAAGCACGTACAGAAGGGAATCGATTAGTAGAAATTGCTAACAAACATCAATAAAATGGAAAGGGGTCAGCGATATATTAGATTAAAAAAATAAAACAAAGACAAACACAAAAGTTGTGAAGTAAACATTACATAAATGATACAAGCCACTTGCAAAACGCTTATAGGCAATTTATAAGTAACAATATTTATTAATAAATCGACTCTGCCGAGAAAATCTCTTTTCAATAAGTATATTCACGTAGTTTTGCAGTTACGTCGTACACACGTACATCACTTATGTTGCTGTGTTTCTTCAAGTTTTTGTGGCAGTTAAATTCCAAGTAAACTTCCCTTGATTTCTGATGTTATATATATATATATATATATATTATATATATATATATATATATATATATATTATATAAGAGAAACTAATGATATAGTTTTACTATTATTATTATTATGTTTTTTGTGTTTTTTTTTTTTTTTTTTTTTTTTTTTTTTTATAAAAAAAAATGTTGGAGACGATAAGCTTAGCCGAAGCTATGTAAAATCACACGGTACAGAGGCAAATAAGTATGAATAAATTACCACAGAATCTTGGATGAATGAATAGAGCACTGTGTGTGAGGAGGCCGCGATAACATGAAAAATACAATTCCAGACGTCTTTTGCCAATGAAAGAAATATTAACTCGTTCCTCAAGACAGAGAAGTGAATAGGTCAAAGATCAGAGCAAATCTCAGTAGGTTTTCTCTTTGGTAGAAATGGACATATCGTTTTGTTGGAACTGAAACAAAAAAATTACACCGAAATCAACCTTGACTTTTCCATCATAAGTTTACACGATTCTAGAGTAGTTTTTCTTGGTGTGGGATTCCTGATTATTAAATAATTAGTTTCCTTCAACAAGTTACTAGTTTCCCTCTGAAGTTATATTTGTTTTCTAGGGAAACTGTACATTTATCAGGTCAAAAACATATCCTGTGGCATTAGACTTGAAAACAATAATTCGATTCTAGAGAAAAGTGTGAATTTTATCGGCCAAAAACTCCCAACGGGTTCCCTTCACAATATGTATTAAATATCGAAAATAAATCCATATCTTTTTTCCGTTCGAAAACCTATTCTATACAGTTTCCTTAAACAATATATTGATTATCATTAGATACTGATATTTTCCCAGTAAAAAAAAAAATCCAGAAACACTAAACACAATGTTGTCCAAACTTTAGCATACGAAAACCATGCCAATTTCCTTATCAAATATCTCTCTCTATAAAAAAAACGCAAATGTTATTAATACTGAAACAACGTCCCCAGTTATTAACAAAGAAATATCATGACGAGTTATTAACAAAGAAAGGACAAGAGGAGTTAAAAACGAAGGACAAGCAGAGTTAATAACACAGATAGAACACGACTTGTCAACAAAGGAAGAACATTATGTTATAAACAAAGGAAAAACACAACGAGTTATTAACAAAGAAAGGTAACTGCTAGCGATTACCAAAGAACACTACAACATTATATAAATTTTCGCATTTCCTCCAGAGGCAAAGAAATCGCGGGGTAGGACGCCCAAGAAATAAGACTCTGGAAATGCAGGCTCCATCGTATCGAATCCGCCTAAAGATGATTCACCGATTCAGGAAGGAGGTTCCGATTCCACACGATCCCTTCTCAATGCTGGGAAGATCATGGAAGATAAAACTGAAGAAATCCCAAGAATGGGAATGGGCGTAATGCAGAGAACCGAGGGGCTGTTTCTTAAAACATTTCAAAGACTACCGTAAAATTGAGATTGTTTTTCACTTTCATAATGCCAAAGGAACATTTCTGCTGTAAATAGTCTGTTATAATACACTACTATTGAACATGCAATATCTTTCCATGTTTCACTGACTTAAGAACATAATAACATTTCGTTAAATTTTATGTATGTACTGTACATAGGCTATACACACACACACACACACACACACACACACACAAACACACACACACACACACACATATATATATATATATATATATATATATATATATATATATATATATATATATATATATATATATATATATTTATATATAATGTATTTGCATATATATAGATATTTTTTTTTAACTATTGATATCATGTGTAACAAATCAAATGCAATATCAACAAAAGTATTTAACAAACCTAAAGCTGAAGGTATCCTATACTACATCCAAGTAACCGGCTACTATGTACATTAAGTCCTTCAGTATCAAGGTTAGATATGTAATGTATTCGTTATTATAATTCCCGTCTCTTTTGCGTAGCGTACATCTTCAGTCTTGCTATATATACTACATTTTAATCAGGTTATTATGTTATTAACGAAAAAATATTACTTATAAGTCTTAAACGGGTAATACGGAACCTAGATTTTTAGAAACCATACTGAATCTATTTAGACTCAGTACGTGAAATATTTTTTGTACCTTATAAATTAGTTCCGAGATGGCTCTGTCAAAGGAAGCTAGAAGACCTCTACGCTTCGAACAATGTTTGCTAAGTTTCCAACACCGAACTTGTGTTGGACTTAGTTGGTTTACAACTTGAGGCAAGACAACCCTTCCCCCTCACGCATAGTTCGTGTCAGCCAAAGATAATGTCGAATTTCACTGAAACCTTCTGCTACACAGCATAGCAAAGCTGTGCTCCCAGCTAGCTGATGCACACACACACACGTATATATTATATAATATATATTATATATATATACATATATATATATATATATATATCTTAATAAAAGGAGCCCATAAAAACACCAAAAATGTAGAGAGAAAAGTACTATATTTCAGAGACTGCTGTCTCTCTCTTCAGGTATATGAATGAGAAAAGTTTACAGAAAAGGTGGTATTTATACCAAGAGATTCGTCCACAAGTAAGCCCAATTTTATGGTCAACCCCCCGATGATAATCTTCCTTTAATCTTCTTAAGCGTTGGTTGAATGAACACTGCGTCGACGATGTCTGATGTCCAATTCCCTTTTGAGATGTTCATTACCTGCTTCTCTTTTATTAAGCCGATTCCATCATTTGACTCTTGTACCGGCAGTTGCTGCTATAAATTACACGTGACATATTCCAGTTTATTCTATGGTTATGTTCATTTATATGATTGAAAATAGCCGAGTTCTGTTGTCCATACCTAACTGACCGTTTGTGTTGTATTAATCTCTGGGGAAGTGATTTACCTGTAAATCCGATGTAAGATTGGTCACAGTCCTGGACATGGGATCTCATATACCCCAGAGTCTTTGGGCGATGTCTTTTGTTGGACGTTAATCAGGGATTTGGCTAAGGTATTTGGGTAGGTAAATGCAAAAAGGGTTGGATTTCCCAAGGGTGTGAGTTACTCTCTTAATCGTCTCCAGGTGGGAATTTTTATTTTATTGTTGGGTGTGTCTCTGGTCTTGTCTTTAGGGGGTCGGTAGAAAATTACGTTGGTGCTTTGAATTGCTTTCTCAATTATATGGTCAGGATACTTTAAAGATGAAAGTGCTGCGAATTAGTTCAAATTCTTTTTCCAGGAAATCTGGGGAACAAATTCGTAAGGCTCTTAGGAATAGGTTGCTGGCTAGACCTATCTTGATAGTATTGTCATGATAGCTAAAGTAGTGAATATATGAAGTGAGAACGTTGGTTTTCTGTATATGGTAAATTTGTATTCTGTCGTGTCTCTTGATTATTAAAACATCAAGAAAAGGAATTTTGTTGTCTGTTTCCCATTCAACTTTAAATTTGATGCTGGGCATACTAATGCGTTTAATTTTGAGAGGAATTCATTAAAATTACCCCACATTATTATCCCAAATGTTAGTATGTCATCCAGTATCTCATCCACAGCATGTTTTTGGGTTTTATTGCATTTATTACTGTAGTTTCAAAGTATTCCATGTACAGATTGGCTAAAATAGGCCTTAAAGGACTACCCATACTACACCCGAATTTTTGCTTGTAGAATGATTCCCCGAATGAAAATACGTATTAGATGCACATAATTCAACTAACTTTATTATTTTGTCAAGTGCCAAAGGGAAAATGATCTGAATAGGGGGATAATTTTTCCCTTAAAAACTGAAGAACGTCCTGTACTGGTACTTTTGTGAATAGGGAGTCTACGTCAAGGCTTAAAAGTTTTCTGTTGTGAAGTGGTATATGTGCTTCTCTGAATTTGTGACAAAAATCTTCCGAATTTGTTCCCCAGATTTCCTGGAAAAAGAATTTGAACTAATTCGCAAGCAACTTTCATCTTTAAAGTATCCTGACCATATAATTGAGAAAGCAATTCAAAAAGCAAACGTAATTTTCTACCGACCCCCTAAAGACAAGACCAGAGACACACCCAACAATAAAATAAAAATTCCCCACCTGGAGACGATTAAGAGAGTAACTCACACCCTTGGAAATCCAACCCCCCTTTTTGCATTTACCTACCCAAATACCTTAGCCAAATCCCTGATTAACGTCCAACAAAAGACACGCCCAAAGACTCTGGGGTATATGATGATCCCATGCCAGGACTGTGACCAATCTTACATCGGATTTACAGGTAAATCACTTCCCCAGAGATTAATACAACACAAACGGTCAGTTAGGTATGGACAACAGAACTCGGCTATTTTCAATCATATAAATGAACATAACCATAGAATAAACTGGAATATGTCACGTGTAATTTATAGCAGCAAACTTGCCGGTACAAGAGTCAAATGATGGAATCGGCCTTTAATAAAAGAGAAGCAGGTAATGAACATCTCAAAAGGGAATTGGACATCAGACATCGTCGACGCAGTGTTCATTCAACCAACAAGCTTAAGAAGATTAAAGGAAGATTATCAGCGGGGGTGACCTAAATTGGCTTACTTGTGGACGAATCTCTTGGTATAAATACCACCTTTTCTGTAAACTTTTCTCATTCATATACCTGAAGAGAGAGACAGCAGTCTCTGAAATATAGTACTTTTCTCTCTACATTTTGGTGTTTTTATGGGCTCCTTTTATTAGATGGGAATTCTGTTGGCTTACAAGAACACTTTTACCAGTCATATTATATATATATATATATATATATATATATATATATATATATACATATGTTTCCCTGGAATACTCTGAATGACAGTCGATCATTTTCCTTAAAAGGAAAGTAACGCGGTGCGATTTGGATTAACATGTCCCCACTATACCTAAACACTTCCTGAATGAAAACAACCCCTAACCCGAAACACATCCCCCAAACGCTAAACACAACCCACTAAACCTAAACACAACCCCCTTTTACCTGAAACACCCCCACTAAACCTAAACACAGTCCCCACTAAACCTAACCACGTCCCCACTAAACCAAAACACATCCTCCTACTATAACTAAATAAACCCCTACTAACCCATAACACACCCCCACTAAACCTACACACACCATTTACTAAACCTAAACACCCCTTTCACCAAACCTAAACACACCTCTTACTAAACATAAACACACACACCACTAAAGCTAAATGCATCTCTAATAAAGCTAGACACAACCCCACGTACGCCTAAACACATTCCCACTTAATCTAAACGCATTCACTAGGAAACCTAAACATCCCTCCCATCAAACCAAAACACATCTTCATCTAAACAGAAACACTCCTCCCACTTAATCTAAATGCACCAGGCACTAAACATAAATACACCCTCCTCTAAACCTAAACACACACCAGCCACAAAATCTAAACACACCCTTCACTAAACCTAAATGTGCCCCCACTGTACCTAAACATACCTACTCTCACTAAACCAGAACACATCTCCACTAAACATAAGCACACCGTATACTAAACAAAGACTACCCCCGCCCGATATAAACTTAAATTTACACCCCTTTGAATCAAAACACATCCACCAAACCTAAACACATTCCAACACAAAACCTAAAAATATCTCCACTAAACCAAAAGACTTCCACACTAAACCTAAACACATCCACCACCAAACCTAAACACACCCTCCACTAAACCTAAACACCCCTCCCTCTAAACTTAAATGTACCCTCCACTAAACCTAAATGCATCCCAAATGTACCTACACTCACCCCTATTAAACTTAAACACACCCCTCATTAAACCTAAATGCACCGCTGGCAAAACCTAAACACATGCCCCTACCAAGGCTAAACACACCCCTACTAAACGTTAATATCCCATAAATCAAAACACACTCCCACTAAACCTAAACATATCTTATATCAAAACACACATCCCCCACTAAACCTAAACACAACCCCACTCAACATAAGCTTACCACCACTAAACCAGAGCACTCTCCCCCTCTAAACCTAAAAAACCACCAACCACTAAATCTAAACACAGTCCCACTAAACCAAGGAAATGAGAGGACGGAAAACGTATATAAAATGTGGTCCAGTTGTTAGCAGCCCTCACCAGCTAGGGTGCAGAGTTCAATCCCTAGGAAGCCAAACGAATTGTTCTCACTTTTTTTTTTTTTTACTTTTTTTTTTTTTTTTTTTTTTTACCAATTAACGTTATCTTTTTCGTCTAACGAGTTGATAGTGTACCTAATACATAATCGACGCGGTGGGTCACAGCTTTTGGAGGAAGGGAGACTGAGAATAACAACCAAATACCAAAACCTTGAAGAGAAGCGGAAGGCAAGTTTTCGGCATGTGGTTGTTAATCCCATTCTCCTCCCCGCCCCCTCCCCTAAAGGCTACGGCCCACCGCGTGTGACAATCTACACGGTACATCATGTCCTCATTACACGAAAAGATAGCTTTCACTGATTATAAAGTGGGACCAGCTCGTTTGGCTCTTAAGAATGTGCGAACGCGAACACACACACACACACACACACACACACACACACACACACACACACACATATATATATATATATATATATATATATATATATATATATATATATATATAACGTATATTGACAATGCATTGGAATAACACGCAAAGCAGAAAGCTAAAACGCCGTAAGGTAAGTAACCAAATAAAAAAAAAAAAAAGGAATTGAGAAGTGACGAATGAGCAATGAAAGGTAAATAAGTAAAACCAACAGGAAAAAACGACTACAAATAAGATAGATAATAAAATAAAGTAAGACATATAACCAATACCCCCGACAAGAATAATGTTTCTAGTAACCCGAGTGGTATTGAACCTAACAACAAAAAAAAAAAAAAAAAAAAAAAAAAAAAAACAAACAACAAAAAACAGCTAGGGTATAACTAGTACTATATGATGAATGGCGGATGCTATCACGTTCCTTTGTAAGAACAATTCAGCATTTTATTTTCCTCTATCAGCAACCTGGACAATACTTGTATCTGTCTCATTAAATACATCTATAATGGTTATTTTGATTTGAAATTCCAATTGAGTTTTCCTGTGCCCTCCAACATTTAAAATTCTATGTTGTCAAGGAAACCTATCACTTCACACCAAATAGTTAGTCTTATAAGGAGAGAGAGAGAGAGAGAGAGAGAGAGAGGTGTTGGGGGGGTGGGGGAAGGGGGAATCAGCCTTATTAGAATGAAATACGATATGAACTAAATAGGAGAGACTACACGCCGAGAAGCGAACTGTTTAATAATGCCAATCACTGCTAATTTAGAAAACATGTCCCGGACCAACTGACTATTTTCGCTTTTTTTATGTTCTGTGCATTCTTTGTGTCAATTCAAAGAGCTACTTATTTTCATAACAAATGATTGCATAGCATCCATAGTCACTTCTAGAGTATGGTACAGTTTGATGTACTATAACTACACGTGAGCGCAAACACTGAACATAGTCTCACTATCCATCGTGCTTACTCAAGCAGCTGCACGATAACACGAAATATACATATATGTCACAGCAAATGTGTAAATATGATCCCCGAGGGCTAGTACTAAACACGGCGAAACAGTGATTCATCTACACTGTTTCCGTGTGTTTAGTACTAGCCCGTGGGGGGTTAAATGTGTTTCGCGTTGTTTAATACTACTCCCTGGGAGATCTCAAATGTCCCTGCTGATTTCACATATTTACTGAAACATTATATGTACATTACGAAATGGGTTGAAATCAGGGAAAATAATCTGACCCGAACGACTATTTGAAGAATGAGGAAGACGCATAAATTAGAATGATACAATCATGTTAGCTAAATGATATCCTCATGAATTACAAAGTATTCTTATAAACAGAATAATCAAATTACCAAAGTAGTATCAAAGCAACCCAACACATTACAATATAGGGCAAATGACCGAGCGGAGTCATAGCGGCCACCTCTCTCGGAACGTGGCCACTTCCCGAAAAAGCGCTTGAATTATACCATTCTTTCGTAATTTAGGAGAAAGCACTTACTTCGAGATGAGAGTACAGTTCTCGGTATGCTGCCTGGATAGGATACAACTCTTGACTGAAGGTCATGGCAGCAAATTTAAGTACTTTTCCGGGAAGGTGGTCGCGTTCCCGGAGAGGTCGCCGCTCCGTCATTTAACCTACTCAGGAAACTGTATGGGGTACGCAATAATAAATAGGGCTTTCAAATTATTACCGATATCTAATAACTTCGTTCACAAATGCCCGTGGTACTCATCATTTTAAAATGGTTACATGCATGCAAAAAACCTATACACAATAGATATTATCGTAATACCCCTCTCTCAGCTTGAGCATGCGTTGCTGTGACCAACATCCCACTATAGCTGGTTCACTTAAGGTAGATTCTTGGATGAGCCAAATGCTTACGAGACGTTTGTTTGGAGGCCACTGATTGGCTGGTACAAGGAGGTAGGCAGCTCCCAGCCAATCAGCGTCCGCCAAACGAACATCTCGCAGGCGTAGGGCTCACCCAAGAATCTACCTTAAGTGAACCAGTTATAACTACTGTAAAACTTTATAGAATAATCGCTTTCGTTATTCAATCAAATTCAAATAAACAAAAATGTGGATGCATGCTCCGGTTAGACCCATGAATAACGTTCCCTCACAGATGGAATAGTTGTGGAATTGAAACTTCCGTGAGGTTTTGTATTGTAACAAGCCTTGCGAAACACTTTCTATGCTTACCTCTTTCGAACTGCCTCATATGTAAAGCTCTCGGGAGATACATTACAATCTAGGCTCCTTCGTGTTGCCTCATATCCAGAGAAGTCTAAAGTCTACTTGTTGTCTCATGTGCAGGGAAGTCTAAATTCTATATCATATCTGCAAATAACAAAAACACCCGCAGCTATAAAACTGTTGTAAATAACGTTAACACATGTTCATATTTGTATTTAAAGCTTTAGTTATATATTTTTTCGAATATTGATAGAATTAGCTCTTGCCATTTAACCAATGTTTCCTCAGTTATTCTGCTCCAAGATACACCATTAATTAAGTAATTGGGGCACTGCTTCGAGACGTAGGCCTAGTACTCTGGTGGAGAAATATCCTACATTTCGTATCCGGTAAAAAACCGCATGGTACAGGGGTCGACCATGTACGATCAATGTGTACAACCCCAAGAAAAGTACATTATAACGCGTCCTGACACCGGAGTAGAGGTCTTTAGCTCCGTTTCTCACCAACAACAAGTCGCGTCTGATGCCCATCTCCGATGTCAGGACGCGTTATAATGTACTTTTCTTGGGGTTGTACACATTGATCGTACATGGTCCACCCCTGTACCATGCGTTTTTTTACCCTATACCCACAGATAGTTGGTGGCACAAGTTTCGCCTGCATCCTTATTTAGTCATGTCACTGCTGCCGCAAAGATTTCATTACGACGAACCATTATCAGACGTTATAGTCCATTTTAGATGCAAAATAGTGATAGGCCTATGTGTATGAATGGCTCTAACAGATATCCAGGCTGCACTTACATATTCACTCTCCGATACAGTGTTCGATATTTAAAGCGCTAGGTCTAGGGTACTATTCCGCGGCGGCCTAGACTACGGCAGTTGCGGGTTTTCTATGCAGTTTTACCTCCTGAACAAGAATTTTAACTAATATTTATTCGGACGACTGTAATTAACCCTCGGGCCAGTACAAAACACGGCGAAATACATTGGAATTTGGACGCCCCAATCCCTAGTGGATGTCGTATCCGCGGTTACGTTCCTTGAAGTCCGTGCGGAAGTATACTGTAGCTTATAGATTTTGTACATCATTACAAAACTGTGTTGTGAAATGGAAATTTCTCCCTGCTGACAACGTACCGAAACAATCTTGTACGATGACTGGCAGCGCAACACATTACCTGGTTAGCTCAACATGGCCGCCCCCTCATGCATGGGAGGAATACTTCGGACACATTCTAACTGATTTAAACATAGAGTTTATTCATGACGTTGCCATATAGTTAAATAGGTCGGTTACTTATACATAACTCAATACAGAACGGTGCTCCCTCCGCCTCCCCTCCCGTAACCTGACAACCCTCTGCCTTCCCGACTGTGTCCGCAATAGCTGACCGTGACTCGTTGGAGATACGGGTCGACTTCCACAATAAATACCTTCAGGGTTGCTCTATGAGCAAGTACGAGTAATGGCATACCGCCACCTTAATTCAAACAATAATTAACATGTCATATTTTGCACGAAAGCGATAAATCATGTTAACTATCATGCCGGTTACGTACAATGTATCAGTGCCTAGACCTAGACCTTTAAGTACGGACATTCCGATCGCGTTACCTGATTTTTCTTTTTCCACAAGAATACCGTATGCTGCTCCCCTCTCATTCCGGTTACTGCATTCTGGAATTTTTGCCTTTCGGGGACAAGTAAGCTTCATTTTCTGTACCTGAAGTTCAATGAAACCCCATCCAAAATGGCAGTGTGTATAGTGTGCCATCGCAGAAAATATTAGTGCTACATCTTTACTTGGACACGATCAAGGTAAAACTGAGCTCTGTGAGCTGGTTAAAGCCTGGTTTAACTGAAGTCGACGACTGACCAACAATCAGCAACTATACTCTGTTTTTTTTCATCTGTCCATCCGCCTGTAGTGTTTTTGTATGGTAACACTGCGTCCCGGGCTTTAGATAGTTACATTCAACGATTATAATAATATCCTGTTTCGAATATTAACGGTGTAGTAATTCGCATACAGTAAATTATTAAAACACTTTTCAGTTGCAAATGTTCACCCAGATATCCTTTTATTTACCTAAAACTACACATAGCGTAACTATCTAAAGCCCTGGACGCAGTGTTGCCATACAAAAACACCACAGGCGGATGGACAGATGAAAAAAAAACAGTTTTTTTTTATAGTCATGATCGGAATATTGTCGTCATTTACAATAGGTAATGGCAACACTATCATGATATCTGCCGCTGATTGGCTTAATTCCACTTAATTCGAATGTAATCAAATGAACTTTGACTTAGTACAAAAGTACTCATTTATATAGAAGACACGGAATTATAAATAAAAAGTGCAAATATATCTTTAATGATAAATACGTTCTTTTAGGTTACTACAGATATACCCTGGCCATAATGATATAATAACTAAGTACCAGTAAGATAAACTGGTCAACGTATACGAACAACCAGAGATGGCGGCGGGTCGCGAGAAGTTACTAACCATCACAATTTCAGCTGAAGCTGAACTGCAATCGCATTAATATATTTGGCAGTCTGATGTAAGAGGTCTTGTTTTTTTAATGAACTACATATATTACGCAAGCATGCTTCAAAATGTGTCAAACTAAATAAGCCAAATGACTTGACTACATGATACTTTTTTCAAGAAGAGAAAATGAGTTACGCTTAAGCAGAGGTCGAGGGTTCATCTATCCCGCCCATGACGTCATCACCAGCACCTTCCTCCCCTATCATTCCTCCCCTCCAATGGGTAATACCTGTTCGACGGGAGCTTTCATGAATTTTTGACAATTCTCGGGGTTTCTGGAATTAGTGTTTTTATTTATTTTTTTTTTTCGCCATGGTGTATGTGCTATTTATGGATGCCGTAACACAGAGATGGACATTGTTAGAAGTGAGAATTTTGGCTTTCACCGTTCCCCTGAAGATCCCGACATGTGTAGGAAGTGGGTGAACGTCTACAGAAGTGGCCATTTAAACACCAAAAACGCATGTGTGTTCTGTCCATTTTCAACAAAGCGATTAGTCAAGAAACCTCTGCATGAATTGCTTCACTAATACTGTGAAAATGCGAGAAAATTGAAGGATGATGTCATACCAAACCAACGTGTATACCACTGCATGATCGTGCCACTGTTGAGATTCAGGTATTTCACATCTTTACTCTAGTTTGGTTTAGTCTACCTGTTACATTTAAAATTGTGGATAAATATATTGACTCTTGGCTTCTGTGAGTACTTCGAACAGTTAAAGTGCAAGAATATATCTTCCGTTCGATTCCTAATGCAAGTAAACTAACCAAAGGAGCGATAAGATTGAAATTAGGCCTAGACCTATGTGTAGATAAGAGTAACTGCAAAGGGATGTATTAGTTAAGACGAGAGAAAGAGAGAGACGCGAACATTTTATTGAAAGTTTTCATTTGCATGGAATAGGCCTTCCATTTGTCGGGCAAAGGAGGGAGACAGTATTTGAGTGAGAGAGGGAACCTGAGAGGAAATCGTTTTGCATAACTCTAGTCATTGCTTAGGTTTGTTACGATTTCTTAGCAGCATACAGCCCGCTCATGCTTACCAGTGTCTAACATACATGCTCCAGTTACTTCATAATCTTCATATTTTTTTAAACCTATAAAAGTAATTAAGTCGTGATTTTATGAAACTAAAAAAACGACTGGCTCGGTCAGAACTAACAAGATGCTTTTTTGCCCGAATTTTGCATAATTGTTATTGTCTTTCTTTCATACTGATATCAATATTAACTTTTCATATATTGCTTGTTGTATGATATGAAGCAGAAATCAGATCATAAGAATAAAACGGGTTGGTATATTGCAATGGGAGGGGTAAGGAATGCTACAATAGCTTTTTAAAATTTTGGCGGGAGAACATTAGTGAACTGGTCTTTAATAATGCTGGGCTGTATTTTATTGAAACCTTGAGTTTGTCTGTTGATAATATATTGCAAGATGATTGATTTGGAATGGAAAGTGGTGTATTTCAATATATACTATATCCTATATGAGCCTAACGAAGCCAAACATTCAAAATGCTTTACTAGTGACTCTGAGAGAAGTATCACTTCTTACGGTTTTCAAAATCCTCGTTATGTTTCTGCCTTTTCTCTCATTCAGCAATTTATTCGTTACTAACCCAGAGAACTCTATAAACATCGTCGGGCTCTGACTTCGAGTATCGGTCTGCTAGTTAGTTGACATTAATAGACATTAATTAGAGTGGCAAGGCGGGTGAAAGGTAATGTCCGCATAGGCCTACGAACTTGAATGCATATTCCCCTTCTATGCTACTAAATGCAGCAAACTTTTAACATTATCGAAAAGTATTTTTTAATCCAAATAAGGGAAACTAAAAAGAATATTACTAGAGGCACATCTAGAGATGTGTTTTCATGCGGTGCACGTGTGCCGAATTTACCTCGAACCGGGTAGCAGTATTGAAGGACCGGTCAGTGATAAGGAAAAGCTCAACGTAACTGAGATTACTAGATACTCTTCGATTAAAATTAACTTAGGGAAGGGTATGATATATTATTTAATGTTAAGATTCTTATATTAAACGCACTGGAATGTGCCAATTAATCAATGTTTAAAAAAATAAAAAAAATAAAAGAATAGTGTCCAGGCCTAGTCCTATAATACGATGCTCTCTCTCTCTCTCTCTCTCTCTCTCTCTCTCTCTCTCTCTCTCTCTCTCTCTCTCATAAGCATTCGTTTGTTATTCCCTCGTGTGTCTTTCCTCTACCATTTTTCTCTCATCTTCTGTCTGCGGGGCCGGGAAGTGGAAGTACATCTGAAAGTGTCGCCATGGCCAATTGTCAATGAATGATATTCCTTTGCTTTTCACATCGGAAAACTGTTATAATTGTTGCTCTAAAAAGCTTATAGTAATGAAATACTGTGTAGCATTAAAACTAGATGACCGGAGAATAAAATTGTTATTTTTGGTAATGCGCATCGTTATCTATGTAGTTTGAAACATATTTTTTTATCGGTTAAGAATACGAGGTACTAACATTAGCAAATGACACAGGGTTTGCTTTACATGAAATCAATTAAATTACCATCATCACCGTCATCCCGTTTGTCCTCGCACTCAGTTCCAGAACATGTAAGCCGATCTTTACCAGTATTTCGGTTGACATGACTTGGTTGGAATTTTATCCACCTTCATTTTATTTCATTTTTTTCATTTATTTCTTCTGGTACACTGTAAATATCGCTGGGATTCTTCATTCCAATTTGCAACAACGAATTTCACTCTTGGTGCTCTTGCACGTCGGAAACGAGCATTTGAAAATGTAAAGCAAACTATGCCAGACTATTGTAATCCACATTCCGTTTTTTAAAAGTGGAATATGGAAATGAGACACAGAATACTTACTTAATATATTTTACAAAAATAAATAAATAATATAAATAAATAAATAAAACCCAAGTTACTCTTTATGACAATTTTTAAAAGGCATCAATCATCAAATCGTTTTTGAGAGCGGCTATGAGTAAATCCGTCACCGGTTTGCGCATGCGTGGTTTGCCTGAGTATAGACAGGCAATTTAAATGATGAATATTTCAATGCTTCTTATGGATCCGCTGGATCGACAACGAAGTATATGCCCTATTATTATTTTTAATATATAATGTTCTAGTAGAGATTATGTCAGTATTCGATATATATATATATATATATATATATATATATATAATATATATATATATATACTATATATGT
>NC_087221.1:27472012-27549512 GCF_015104395.2 Macrobrachium nipponense
CAATGGCGTAACCCTTCCGCCCGCTCGTAACGCTAATTTCCCGTGGGCGTTTTCCCCTAAGGCAGCTGTAAGGAAAGATTAGGTTCCAGTAGCTTATCTATTTATTTTGTTGTTTATTTGTTTATTCATCGTCGGAATGAATGGTTCAGTGACGATTCTTGTTCACTTGAACCACAAATAAATGCATACATGTTTGGAACTCTCCTCCTACTTATATTTTCCCTGCCTCTATAACCTTCCCTACTTCAGGAGTCAGGTTTATGGCTTCCTCCGGGGTTACGTTTCAGTGTCTGTTTTTTTCCATCTCTTTTATTGTTTTCTGTATCGAAAGAATTATAAATAATAAATACCTCTTTCAGCTTTTGTTACGGTCACCTTATCAGTCTCACTGGTGGTGCATGACGATCGTGACCCTGTTTATCAGTTGTTTACTCTACCATTAGTAAAGGATATTTTTAAAACGCAATTCTAACTGCATTATCGATACGTGGTGGTGGGTGTATTAGGCATTTTGCGTCAGAAATTGAGAATTACAAATTTCAAAAACCTTATCAAGGGAACCAAGGGGCAATAACCAAAGTAACCCTAACTCTGGAACTACTTCTAGCCACTAGAACTGAACATGACGAAGACAAAAACTGGAGAGGGGAAAATATGGGCTGAAAAAAGCAAAGAAGCCGCTGAACAAAACATATGGCTAATGCTTGTAATTATTCTTTAATGGCACATATCCTCACCTGACTTGCCCTAACCTAACATGGAAAAAAAGGACGCCATGTCCATCCATGCTCACCTACATGACCATTCTTAGCCTTGGATAAAGTGCGAGGTTTATGGAACAGATGGGTTGCATCCTAGCCTAAATAAACGTGCTTTACTTAGCCTGAGTTTTTTTTCTCTTCCCAGACACACTTAACCTTAGGTGAAAGGTATATTTACAGGGAAACAGCTTAACCTAGTGTACCCTGAGGTACCAATTCCTGCCTGACCAGGGACAGGGGCCCTTACCCCTATGGCCATGATACTAGCAAGGATTCATTCTAACTTATGGTAGGCATGCACTGGCTTGGCCAAGGTGGTTATAAGAGAGATGGTTGCATCTGGAGCAAAAGAAATTGACTAGTCGGCATCTGTTGCCTGCCTTGGCCACGCTGTAACAAGGTGCAGTATAGTGCTGCTGCCTAGTTCCTTCAGGTTCTTCTGGTCACGGCATATTCGTCACGGTTGTCAGTTTTCTGGGCACCAGCTTGAAGAGCCCTAATATTCTGGGTTAGATTTCAAGATTAAACTGGCCCAAAAGTCCCTTAGAATTTTCTGTACAATCATAAACTGAAGTTTTAGTAAAATTTGGTCTATTGCTGTGCGTGTTAAGCCATCATCATATCTTATTGCACCATTTTACTACCCATTGGATTGCTGTGTCGTTTGCTGCTCTTAAGCATGGTTTACACGCTACGATAAATTGTAGCGATTTATTGTAATGAAAAGGTTGTTACAATTTGTCGTTACAGGAGATCATAGCGATTTATTGGAGTTGGAATTGGATTGAGTGGTTGGTGCCAGCAGGCTCAAATCTATATGCATCGTAACAACAAGTTTGAACGTGTAAACAAGGTTCCAAGATATCGTTACAATCTAGCTCATTTTCAGATTGACTGCTGAAGTGTGAAGTCCTGGTGCGCAAGAGCTAATTCGAAATATAAACTTAAAACACAGTGATGGCGAATTCATTGAACTTTATCGGAGTTTTCCGTGTTTGTGGAAGATAAAGTCCCACGAATACTCTGATAGGAACAAAAAGGACCTGTCCTATGCAGAACTAGTGAAGAAATACAAAGAGTTTGATCCTTCAGCTGAAAGAAACACTGTTGTCAAAAAAATAAATGCACTACGGACTGTTTACAACAAAGAGAAGGCAAAAGTGACCACCTCCTTTTTGATGTTCGTTTTTTTCTTGATCTTTCTCCCACTACACACATCCCAAATGAGACCACCATAATGTTTCTTCCATGACGGTCAAGTAAAGACTAAAAATATTGGATTAAAAATCGTTGCATGTAAACACTCTTTCAATCATCCAATAGATCGTTACTATCTCAGTGTTCAACAAATCGCTACAATTTATCGTAGCGTGTAAACCGTGCTTTAGATCCATGATGTCCGAACAAGTGGGCAACTACACATGATGTGATTCATATTTTGGATTGGTTCCCCTGTCCTACCAACCTTTGTTCTTCCTCTATTCAGGGTGACCCATTTCCTTTTGGTGAGGGAGAATCCACAGGGTAGGTCTTCACTAGGGTCAGGGAGTGCATTATTAGTAGTCTGACTGTCGCTCTCTCTCCATTTCTGCAGTCTGTATTTTGATAGATCAGGGGTCTAGTTCTTTCACTGTCATGAAGCTCTTCATGATTTCAGACTTCTGGATTCACGATTGTTGTAGAGTGGGAACCTGGGATCATTTGCAATTTGGTCTTTTCCTTTTTAGCCATGGCATCTCAACGAATGCTAGGTTGTGCGATCCTGGTTAGTCTAAACAAAGCTGGCAGGGGTATTGCACTCAGTGTGCCAGTGATTAGTCAGCAGGCTTTATTTAGCTCAATATCCACTCTTTTGGCGTGTCTTGATCTTTCCCACACAGGAGCACAATATTCTGCAGTGGAGTATCATAGTGCCAGGGCTGTTTGCTTTAAAGTGTTTGCATCTGCTCCCCACTTGGTGAATGCAATTTTGTTTAGGAGGTTGTTTCTGGTGGCCACTTTTTCCTTCAGCTTGTTGACATGCTTCTTGAAAGTCAGTTTTTTATCAAGAGTGATGCCAAGATAGACTGGATGCAGATGGTTTTCCAGTTCCTCGTTTTCCCATTTTATTTTCAGTTTTCTGTATGCCTGGTGGTTGTTCAGATGGAATGAGCATACTTGAGTTCATGGGGTTTGCTTTGAGGTGTTATTTTACATAATAATCTGCAGTGGAGTATCATAGTGCCAGGGCCGTTTGCTTTAAAGTTTTAATTTTTGCATCTTGCTCCCACTTGGTGAATGTAATTTTGTTTAGGAGGTTATTTCTGGTGGCCACTTTTTCCTTCAGCTTGTTGACATGCTTCTTGAAAGTCAGTGTTTTATCAAGAGTGACGCCAAGATGACTGGAAGCGATGGTTTTCCAGTTCTCATTTTTCCCATTTTATTTTCAGTTTTCTGTATGCCTGGTGGTTGTTCAGATGGAATGAGCATACTTGAGTTCATGGGGTTTGCTTTGAGGTGTTATTTTATATAATAATCTGAGAGATGATAATGCCCTCGTCATTCTTTCTTTGATGGTTTTAAAGGAATGTGACTGTGTTGCTATGCAGATAGCGTCAGCATCTATAAACTTCTGGATGTCCTGGAGTTGTGGTAAGTCATTTGTGACGATGCTGAATAATAATGGGGTTAGTACAGGGCCCTGAAGGAGACCATTTGTCTGCTTCCTCCACCTAGTTTTCCTGCCGTCCATTTCTACGTAGAAATATCTGTTTTGTAAGAGTGATCCAGTGATGCACATTTGGGTCATTTGGGCTACCTTGAAGAGGCAAACTCTGTGGTTAAATGTGTTAGGCTGCTGTGAGATTGACAAACACAGCGCCTGTAATTTGTTTGTTCTCAAATCCATCCTCTATACATTGTGTTACATTCAAGACCTGACTGCAGCTTGATCTGGTGTTAGTTGCTCCTCGATGTTGGGAGGGGGGGCGGGGGGAGTGGGTGTGGCTAGGCGGGACATTATCATGCATTCATAGAGTTTGTAGGTGATGCAAAGTAAGGATATTGGTCGGTAGCTCTTAGGTGAGCTTGGATCTTTACCAGGCTTGAGAAGGGCCACAACTCTTGTTCTTCTCCATATCCTTAGGATTCAGTATGGTAATTCACATTTATTGAAAAGAGCAAGAAGCCAAGTCCTAGCAATGTATCTCGACCGCAATTCCGTCTAGACCAGCAGCTTTCCCTGACTTCCTTTAGATATCCCCTCTCCCTGTTTTGTTGTTGGTCTTTCCACTGATTAGGAGTTGATGGGCTACTTCATTAGGGATGACTGCTGCTATTCTTGCTGGGTGACAGTCTTCTGAGTTAAGCTTTTTGATGGTGATCCAAGCCTTTTTACTGTTGTGAGTCATGTCAAAGTTTGTGATGGTTTCTTGCCAGCATTCGCGCCTTTCATGGCATAGTGATGATGAGAAGTTCTCTTTAAGCTCCAAGGTGTTGTCAGAGAAGGGTCGTCATTGTAGGCCTGTAGGTACTCTTGATATATTTGTTTGTTTGGATCTGAGAGACCAGGGATGTACAAGTCTCTACAGCCCCTGGGAATGTTTTCCTTTGCAGCTCCTATTACCAGTGATTGGAAGTCATCATATCTGAGTCAGGTACGATGTTTGGAATTTCATTTTCTATATCAGATGTAAAGCCTTCCCAATCAGCCTTGCGGTAGTTTGATCTGGGATTTCGGTATTTTGTTTCACTGGGTTGTATGATTGGTTTTATGTCAATAGCCACTGGTCGGTGTTGGGATTTTGGTATTGGGTCAATGATTATTCTTGAGAACGATTGGTGGTATTAAGCCGAGACAGATGCCAGGTCTGGATTGTATCCCCTCCTCCATTAGCAAGGGCCCATTCCTCCACTGCCTCACCATCGTGGTTGGTGCTATCGTAATCCCAGACAGTTTTGTGGCTATCGAAGTCCCCAACTATGATATAGGGCTTATTGTCAGAGATGTTGATCTGGGGCCACGAGAAAGGAGCAGGAGAGGGATTGTAGACTGAAATGATGTTTAGGTGTTCAGCTTCCAGTTGTAGGATCTCCAGCCCATCCTTGGATAGGTCTCCACTTTTGTGAACGATGGATTTCTCACTAGCATATATAGCACTTACGTGGATTGGGCTTTGGTGGGAGATAATTAAGTCCATGCCCGGTAATTTAGGCAGTCTAATTATTTTCATTTACCAAATTTTTTATTTCCCATATTTTTTTGCTTCCCATATTTTATTATTTCCCATATTTTTTTTCATTTTGCCATATTTTTTTATTGCCCATTGTTTTTTCAATTCCAATATTTTTTCTATCTGCCATATTTTTTATTGTCCTTATTTTTTTATTTCACATATTTTTTCTTTCCGATTTTTTTATTTACAGATTTTTTACTTCTCTTATTTTTTTACTTCTCATTTTTTTTATTTCTCATATTTTTGTACTTCCCATATTTTTTACCTCCAATATTTTTTATTTCCCATATTTCTTTTACTTCCTATATTTTTTACCTCCAATATTTTTTATTTCCCATATTTTTTTTACTTCCCATATTTTTTATTTCCCATATTTTATTTATTATATATTTTTTTACTTTCCATATTTTTTATTTCCAATATTTTTTTTGCTTCTCATATTTTTTACTTCCCATATTTTTTATTTACCATATTTTTTACTTGACATATTTTTTATTGAACATATTTTTATACTGCACATATATTTTACTTCCTGTATTTTGTATTTAATATTTTTTTTATTTATCATTATTATTTTTATTTACCATATTTTTCATTTCCCCTATTTTTTTTATCTTCCATATTTCTTTTACTTTCGAAAATTTTATTTTTCAGATTTTTTTACTTCCCATATTTTTTTTTATTTCCCATATTTTTTTTTTTTACTTCCCACCCACATATTATCATATCATTTTGTACTTCCCATATTTTTTTTTTTATTTCCCACATATTTTTATTTACCAATTTTTTTACTTCCCATATTGTTGTTACCTATTTTTTGCTTCCAATATTTTTAACCACATTTTTTTGCTACACATTTTTTTTATTTCCCATATTTTTTTCACTTCCCATATTTTTCATTTTCCATTTTTCTATTACCCTATTTTTTATTTAGCAAATTTTTTTTAATTTTCTTATTTTTTTTACTTCCTTCTTATATTTTTTTACTGCCCATATTTTTTTAATTCTCATATTTTTTTATATTTGAGATTTTTTTTTATTTAGTATTTTTATTATCCATTTTTTGTTTACCATATTTTTTTATTAAGCATATTTTTGATTTCGCCCCTTTTTCACCACGGCTGTGCATTTGCGGTAGGCTTGATGTTATTGTAATTCATTTGAAATGTAATTATTATGCATTTTGAGGTAATTGTAATTTCAACTCTTTATTTCTATTTAATATTAATTGTAATTGTAATTTTAATTTGATAACATGACTTGAAATTATAATTATAACTGTAATTGACATATGTAGTTACTTTAAGCCTGACTGACGGAAATTCGTTTGCTAAACGCATGAACACGTTATACCACAGATATGACGTCACCAGCGGACGTATTTCTTGGAAAGCAAAATATTTACTAATTTCCTTATGTTTTCTTGATTTATGTGGCACAGGACATCATAATTTAGCTATTCCAAAATGTCAACATAGTTAAATAGACCGCCTTCCCGCTTTGACAACTGAAAGTTGACTAGCACGGTATAAATAGGGAGGAGCTTAGTGACGTCTTTCATAGCTTTTCAATTAGGGCAAAGAAATTTTCAATTACGGCTTGTTTTTTTTTATTATTTTTGAATTTTTAATCGTTGTCAGTATCAGTATCAGGAATACAACAAAAAATCTAAAATTTCATTTAAGCTTGCAAAACTATTTTTGTTATAGCGGATCTTAAAAAACAAACAGGTAAAAATTATATTTTGGTTTAAGAGTAATCATTCGCAGATAGCTACAAAATTACCTAAAGCAATTTTTCAGATATTTAAATGTGTGTTTAGTTTGTGTTAGTCGTTAATCATTTGCAAGAGGAAAAATAAATCTTAGAATTATTATAAATGCATAATAATATGCCTATAAATTTCTTTAGTGAATGAAGACGAAGTTTATATTACATACAATGCCTAAACATATAAATGAGTAAACCCCTTAATCAATATCAGTGACAAATTACTCAGGTAATCATTGACTGACAAGTCGATTCAGCACTACAGTCTATTTCATAGACTAAAGATAAAGATATTGCAATGAGGAAGAACTTTAAACAAATATTCACTCTTAAAAGCATTCACACTCTTTACTTTTCATATATTAGCATAAAATTCCCACAAATAGAACTGTAGAATATACCGAAACATAAGAATTCAACATTACAATAATAAATACATAAAAATACATCATAAAGGGAAGCTTTACATAGCAAACATTTATTTTGAAAGAAGAAAGTACAAAATTAAAAAGATCCAATGAAATAATACGCACGAGTATACTTTAACACTAAATAAACCTAACTTTAGCTACACGAACTATTTCAGGTGTAAAAGAAATTCTTTAAAAAATGTAAGCTTTTGTTTTCTTTTTATTTACAAACTTTTCCGAGAGTTTCAATTGTAGGAGAAAACTTCACAAATCCCTTACCTCCCCCGAGGCACCAAGGGTTGAATTTGCATGCTATGGCCTAGCGATGTGGAAATTGATTACTTCGTTACGAAGTAGCAAATTGAAAAATCAGGTTTCGTGTAAGTTTCAGATCCCCTCACGTCGAATGGAATTAGACACAGACATACAGACAAATAGAAAGACAGAGATTTGGCTAAGGGTATCATTCAGGATATTGTTAACTTTACAAATGAAAAAGGTATGTGTGTGTAAGACAGAGAGAGAAATTTAAAATAATTTTTTCTGAATAAACGAATTTTCACGAATGGAGTGAGAGTGATTATAACTATTTAGATGACATTCAGGATATTATTAACTTTACAAATGAAAAAGGTGTGTGTGTGTAAGACAGAGAGATAAATTAAAAATAATTTTTTGCTGAATACACGGATTTTTACGAATGGAGTGAGAGAGAGATTATAACTATTTAGATGACGGCAACTTTCATAGTAAAACCTTTTAGCATGGATGGAAAAGTATAACTTTTGAACCTTTATGCTTAAAATAGAAGAGCAAAACCTTAAACAAAAGAAGGTTATCGTATGAAAAGTTTCTCTGATTAACTTTTTGTCGCAGTACAATACTGTAGATTTATATCAACTATTCAAGAACACTCCCTTCTTCGGTATTTTGCTGAATAAAGGTTTATTTTGTGGATTACGATAGGGATAGTTGGTTATTTAGTACTCAAAATAGTTTAACCAAGCTCTCATAAGGTTGGTCAGGTTTCCTTCTGGTGTTTGGAATTACTGTTCTCATATATCGAAACATTAAGCTTCTTTAATTTATTGTATAATATATGTCTAGAATTTATCATTGTATTACAAGTCAAGTAGTGTCACAAATGTTTTTTTTAAATATGACATTATTATTATTATTATTATTATTATTATTATTATTATTATTATTATTATTATTATTATTATTATTATTATTATTATTATTATTATTATTATTATTATTATTGTAAACAATTTACTCGAATTTAAGCTGAATTAGCCTAAAGGGACATTAATGTAAAATGTATTTTTTTGTTAATGACATATAATAAAGGGATTAAAAACACTTCGGAAAATGAAATTTCATATTAGTTCGTGCACTACTTTCTCAAATAAAGTTTTCGTCAACACGCAGTCCTGTCCCATCAGGCCAGAGAATCTAAATATGTACTTAGAAAAAAAATACTTGCATGTTTCCATGAAGGATTTGCGAATGCCTTCATGTTCTGAAACCTGCCACACGACAGCTAGGAGTATTTCCTTTTTAAATTTCGTTTTAAGCTCCCCCACCCACCACCCTCTTCCCAACCCCACACTTTTGAACCGCATAAAATGTCACAGAGACAGACATTTTTACTTTTTTTTAATCTTTTTTATTTTGAAATGTACGCAGAAACATTCGGAGGCTCAAAAAGTTGTAGATAAAATTAGACTGGGCCTTGAAAATTCGTCGCGGTCTTAACATGACACTAGTATCGCCAGGACCTTTGTGAATGACACTTTTGAAATAGTTGTGCTTTTTTCGAATTGATAATGAATGCAAAGGTGATTTTAATTGAAAATTTAACCGATTATGTACACTATCCAATAAGTTAAAACATTCAACAGTTAAGGTTCATGATGTTTTTTCTCTTCATAGATTTGTAATACTTTTTGAAGGAGAGAAAAAGAGAGAGAGAGAATAAGTAAAAAGGGCAGAAGTAATCACGGGATGAAACTCGACATGTTGAACCAACTTTGCATAATCTCTCAGTACTCAGCGAGGCAGGTATCAGAATTTTGAATAGCAGGTCTCCTATTTTGAAAAGAGTTAATCTTTCAGCGTTACGAAGCGACCAATTCCAACAATGAAAGGAAGTCATGAATTCGGCGTAATCTTTTTTATATCAAGGCAGTGAATAATGGATTCACAGACTATCGACGGGGTAAACCAAAGGCTAAAGCAGCAATGAAATTGTGTTTATATACCATAGGAAGACTAGCACGCCTTTAAGTCCCTTAAGGCACTTTGGGTAAAAGAACAAAATTTCTATTTCTAGAATAGAATATTTCGGGTCACCCTCAACACCCCTAGCCCATCTCCTCATAAGGTTAATGATATTAGGTAAGGTCACTTGTTGCCTTAGGCACCTACATTAGAAAAGGCAGTGACGTGTAACAAATGAATCATAAGAGAAAAAGAAAATTTCTATTATTTTCATGGGTTAGTAGGTCAAGGTTTTACTAAAAGGTCTTTGTCTAAGGTTTTAACGGAAGCAAAGCAACAAGAACAACAAGACAGAGACAGACAGGACTGCTCTCATTGTGACTTTTTCTGAACTAAGGTGAGAGCAAACAAATGATAGCGATATGATTCCTCATCACCGATTCCCTTTAATTACTGAAATTGTTTAGCCTCTCAAAAAAATATGCACATATACAAACAAAAAAACATGAACCAAATATGCTGAAGTGCATTTTGTATAAAAACATTATGCCTTTTTATGAACAAGAATTTCATGGCGTGCACGAAGTAGCATACCTGCATGAAATAGATATGATGTTTGAAATGACAATGGCTAAGCAGTTATATGAAAGGCATCAATAAAAAAACAAAGACTAAACAGGTATTAGTAGCATTTTGCCAGAACGATTAATTTGATCACCGTTTATGTCTCGTTAATATATTCCGTGAAGTAAAGTTCAGCACGAATCATAATGATAAGACATAAGAAGCGTGTAATTGCTGATTGCCTTATTTAAATATCAGGGATTTTCTTTCTCAAATGAAAGAATTAAATAATGGTTGTGCATGTTTGTGTGTTGTGTGTCTGTGTGTGTGTGTGAGAGAGAGATAGAGAGAGAGGTTATGTATAATTCATTCATCAAGGCCTTTCTTTCGAGAGCTGGACGCACTTGTATTATTGCTGGACAGGAGAAAAAGAAAAGAAAAGCAACTGCTGCTTTTGAACTACTAGCGCATGCTAGGCGGTCAAAGGGCAGCTTATAATCATTTTAATGACTGGTTAAACAATGACCTTTGCAGCGTGGCTTTAAAATTCTTTACTGTGGTTGGTCTATGCTGGTAAAATGAAAAGAAAACTCGTGATCACTGTAATTGCCTGTTCTGTCATGAGTGTGGTATGTGTAAGAGAGAAAAAATAGGGCCTGGTGATTACTTAGAGAGAAAAAGAGATAAAGTTTGCGGTCTGCGTCGGAGAGAAAAAATATGGGCTGGTGAGTATTTGAATGACTGAAAGAGAGAGAGAGAGAGAGAGTTGCAAGTGTAAGAGAGACAAAATATAGCCTGTGGTTACTTTGAATGAGAGGAGAGAGAGAGTGATATGGGTGATTAGAGAGAGAGAGATAGTGGTATGTGTAAGAGAGAGAGAGAGAGAGAGAGAAATATCTCCTGAGTGAGTGTGTCATGTATTTGTAAGAGAGAAAAATATGGTGTGGTGAGTACTTGAATGACAGACAGAGGGAGAAGCAAAGTTACTGTCGGTGATATTGTTCGTGATTCAGCTCGTAAAAATGGTCATATTTTTTTATTTTCGCATGTGATTTGCTGTCATAATTAAAGGGGAACATTTCAAGTAAAAATATCGTTTTGGTAGAAAATGCATAATTCTCAGAACATGGCTTTTATTACTGCACTATCATTATTGTTTCCAAGTCGGTAATTTGTGAACAGAAGTGCCTGTCAGATTTTTGAAAAGTTGAGCAAAGTTATAAACCAATACCACGAAACGATTGTTGCAATATTTAACTTATATCTGACGATCATTCAAATAATTCATGATTATTATTTTCTCGACGAATATATTATTATATTATCATTACAAGAAAAAATTAAGTATGAAAGCAAAACAATAGAAAACAAAGCGGTAAGTAGAAAAATAGAATAGGTGAGAAAAATAGCGTATAAAATGTACATGAAAATAGCTTATAAAAACTGCATTCAAAATAAAAGGCAAGTTCAATTCACGTCTCGTCACGGCACGTAGGCAGACTGTTCTGAAGTGAAAATATCATTAGCTTAATGGTATGGCGTGATGGTAGTTATAAGCGTTACACCTCAAAGCAAAGCCTCGATCAACGTAATGATTTAGCCGTAGAGTTTATACATCAAAAGCATGATTGCTGCAATGGTTTGGGTAGCTTGCCGCGGAAAACCACGAGTGATCAGTTAAATTGACCATCTTAGTAATTGCTGGTGCAGTAGAACAGGTCGAAACGTGAAAAGAAAGCTTTTGACGAATTGTCAGTCTGGTAAGGCGTGTCGTGGAAAATAATTATAGACACCTTTCCAGACAGTTGTCTATAGCTCTCTAGTTTAATTCACAAAGTGTAATAATAGTTTACTATTTAGTCTGCCATTCCATATCCATAATTATCTTTCCGTAGCCCAATCATTGGTTTAATTACATACGTCCATTGGGGCGACCTAGCAATCAATGTAAAGACATCGCTCTAAAACGTTAATACCAATTGATATTGATTGATTGACTGACGTCACCACCATCAGGATTGAAATTGCACCAACCAGGTGGAGAAGGAAAGATCTGATGCGAAAGGCAATTTGTTGCAATGAGGCTTGAAAACTGTCAATCAGTATCTTTTAAGAAGTCCTTTTTTGTGTAAGTCGTCCTGTTTCTTTCGTTTACAACACTTTTTGCAATGTTCAATAAAACAGTAAAATTTATGATGAATCTCAAGATGATTTTACTTTATGCTCTAATGAAATTGAGATTCGTTTTTATGCCAGAAGAAATTTATGAATTTATATCTAAATTTGAAGTTGTCTTTTGAGCTTCTTGTATATTTGGTGATGTATCTTGTGAAAGCGTAAGAGGAGAAAAGTTTATGAGATTTAAGAAGGAGACAAGAGTAACAAATTTATCAGATTTATTAGTAGGAGAGAGTATGGTATTTTCTGGTGATCAGGATGAAAATACACGGTAGTGAATATATTGATTGTAAGACAGAGAGGGAGAAAGAGAGAAATTATGGTAGTTCCTGAAGTTCATGGTGAAAATACATGGTAGTGGATGTAAAGAAAAAATGATCGCATTGACTGTGAGAGAAAGAGAGAGGTGGCGCAAACTCTCCCATTAACCCAGTGCAACATTACCAAGATTACGGCGTACAACACACAGTCATTAAAGCGAATGATATTGAATATTACATTATAAAACCAAATGCATTTAAAAATAATCACCCTCTAATGGCTCCCATAAATTGGATTCTATTATCGTTAATAGTATTGCTCGGATTTGCGTGTTAGAAGGTACTAATCTCTCGCCAATGCATGCTTATGAAAACGGAAATTTATTATCGTTAAATGAATACTTTTACGAAAGGAGGTATGTTATGTTGCCGGTTGATGGTACTTAACTAGGAAAAATTTTATACATAAAAGTTATTTACTTAAAAAAAGTAAAAATTCCTTATTCCAAAGTTGTACTAATCTCTCCCTAGTGCATGCTTATGAAAATGGAAATTTATCATCGATAAATGAATATTATCACGGAAGGAGGTATGATATGCTGCCGTGTGAAGGTCCTTAATTACAAAATATTTTTTTTATTCTAAAAATGTATTTACTTAAAAAAGTAAAAGTCACTATTTCCTGAATATTTCCTGACTATTTATGCACTTACTCGCACAATGTTTGCAAGGTATAGACTTTATGTTTTCCAAATAAATAACTCGATTGTAAATGAATGATGTAATCATTTTATCTTCGTAAATTAAAGCCTAAGTTAATATAAAGAACTCGCCTTTTATTTGTGGCAATAAGAGAGAGTTTACAACACAATGGAGTAGAACTGGGGGAAGGAGGAAATTTTCTTTATAATTATTCAGTCGACAGAAATTACATGCCACTGTTTAGACAGGATATTAATCTTCTAGGAAGAAGAAGAAGAACTTTTGTTCCTCATTTGCATTGGTATATTCAGTTGATTAATACGTTCATTACTTTTTATTTCATTATATATATGGTGATTCATTACATATCTCAATCTACCGTTTATTTATATTTAGTTAGGTATATTATAGTATTTTAACATAATACCAGTTTAAACCTAGGTAACTTATTTTCTCGTAGTAACCACCTAAATGCTTATTAGAAGTTATTATTACTTAGTTACCACTTGAAGTTAATATGATAAATGATTATATATTATATATATACATATGATTAATATATATATCTATATAATAATTATATATATATATATATATATATATAGATATATATATGATATATATATATATATATATTATATATATATATATTGCTACGTCTATAGAACGCCTCGCCTTCCCAGCAGAGTTTTAGTGATATTTAATTATAAAAGTAGCAGCCATGCCTTCTCCTGAAGCGACTGTTGTTGGGAGAGTGGGTATGTCGTAGGGAAGATATTTCCGGTCTGACGGAAGCTTAGGGTAAGAGAGGCAAGTCACAAGAGTAGCTAGGCTTCGAGATGGATTTTTAGGGACTTCTACAATAAGACCTATTTTCCTTCCCAATTTGCTGGCGTTGTGTTTACCACCTTTCAGGCGATGCTCGAGGCGGTCTTTGGAAGCCCCGTGATTCAAAAACAACGAGTATCGATCTCAGTCAACTGCAGTCGGTAGTCCAGGACAGATGTCCAGCCGGCCAGCCTCCCAAACTTAGGCCTACCCACGGCGTACTGGTGGACACGAACCCCAGACCTGAACAGAGGTCAGGCCGCATTCTTCTACAAGGATACACTGAATATTGCATAAAGGTACGTCTGAAAGTGTAAACTTCAACCCAGCACCTTTTACTACCATACGACTCTTGCTAAATTCATTTTCAATTCTCATTTTTACCCCTTCTACATCAAAAGCCCTTTGTCCTCATCGGGCCACGTGCTCCCCTTTGTGACTTGTTAAAGACCAAGCTTTCGTGCATACCTCAGTGAACCATTCGAGTTTACCTTCCCCAATGTTAAAGAATTAATCAGCCTTAATCAAAGCAAGAAGTCATTTTTCCTTTTATCTCGTTTAATCTGGGATTCTTTTCCAGATTCCATGAGTCACGTGCCGTCTCTCTGCCCGCAAGTGTGCATTACCCGAATTTATGAAAATCAGCTTGAATGACATAAGTTGGAGCCATCATTTACCTTTCCTCCAGGCCAGCACAGGCCTCTTTGTAAATAAATATCCGTAAAGTAACGAGCTGAGTTTTCTGGCGACCTTCCTTCTAAAGAAATTAATAATAACTATCAGTTTACGGTAAGTTAAAGCAATTCCCTCTTGAAATCCCTCAATTATTTCCGTTTACGTATCTAGCCTCTCTCAAGGCCCGCTATATACGTAAAATTGTCGACATTCGCCGAGGATTGAACCTAGCTTGCTTATAAAAAAGCTTGTAAATCGCGTTAGCCGTTGTAAAACGTAAACTGTAAATGTTTTTCAAAGGCAAAACTAAGCACACTTGCACAGGAGAAAACACACTGACTCACGGTAAGGTATTCCATTCATTAATATGATTATTCTATAACCAATGTTAGCTTAAGGTACGTTTAAGTATTTTCATTGTTGAAGTGGTCAAAAGAGCGTAGGTAGAAATCTTATTATTGTAACGGCGAACGCGCCAGTGCTTTATTTTAGCGGCGAGCAAACAATTTGCCCCGCGAATTCTCTGTTACTTTGTGCTGTCCTCGTAGGAGCTCACACTAACACGTGTGCAGATAGATGCCAGAAAGGACCAGATCAAACTAGGAAGTGCTTTGCCAGGGTTTATTGCTGTATTAGAAAGCCTAGTTAGTTAGGAGTGTTTTACTAATAGTTACGGCAAAAGAAGTGTACAATTCTTTTGTCTGTGATATGTTAGGGTATTCATTTTTAACTTAGTTTTCATTCCAAGTGTTGGTAACCGCTTACCTCTCAGCTTAAATTCAGCTTAGAGCATTCTCGCGCCTGCGCGGTCTCAACCAGCCTTCGTTTTCGCTCACAGCGGCAGCCATGTTTTTATCCCTTTCAGAATTATCTAAACCATTTAAGCAAAGTAACGTAAGTCTCAAAGTTTTAACGTAAATAATATCGATCTCGGTACTAGTATCTATCGTCCTGCCAGAGAAATTAACGTAATTCGCCTTGAATAAGAAAGTAGAATTTTGTGTTGTAAATTGCCTTCGCATTTACAGAGAATCAGCTGATTCGCCCGCGCTGTTCAGCTCGCTCCCGTGTTTCACCTCGCATCGCTCACTCACTCGCTCGCTGAGCGAAGTTTCATTTCACTTCGCACTTAACGTAACCTCATTTACAATTGTTTGCTAACATCGTTTTCAAATCCTAACCGTAATTTTTCACTTGTCCTTACGTAAAGTTAACGTAAATCTTAAAAGTAGAGTCACTTGCAAGAATTGTTAACGTAAAACGCGTCTTTGTAAATTTCATATTAAAACGCAAATCATTTCATAAGCGCAAGCCGCTACTATTAGCGTAAAAATCGTTCAACGCGAGCGTGTTATCATTTTCATAAAACGTTATCCAAAGCAATTCTTTCATTTCACGTTAACGTAAGTAAATCATTTAACGCAAGTTGCGTCATATTAAACTAACATTAGTAGTTCAATTCAAATATAAGGGAGTTCATTCATATATCATTTTTCACCCTCTCCGAGAGAGAGAGAGAGAGAGAGAGAGAGAGAGAGAGAGAGGAGAGAGAGAGAGGAGAGGAGAGAGACGAGGAGAGACGAGAGAGAGAGAGAAAACCAGAACACAGTATTCACGAAGCCAAGAGTACTACATCTTACCATTAATTATAGCATGCAGAATTAACATTATTTTAGTCTCTTGTGTCTTTCATTTACACAGCGTGATACGTACGCGCATGTGTCCATTGCAGTTTGCAAGCATTTATTTATTTCATTTATCGAGTACTTCAGCGAGTGACTGAGCATTTCTAAAATTTCCATTACCTGTCGTTGCCCGAGTGGTCTTTTCATTTTCTTTATCACGAAAGACTTGCGTATACCGCAAGCACAATTCGCACAGTGTGCCACGCAAATTCATTACTTCCAGACAGGGAAGTCGTTACCAGTTTAGGACTGGCCACCACCAGTGCACGTCAGGTCTTACCATTTCACAGTGCCACTAATTCTTGACACTGTCCATCGACTGGCTGCTGAAGTACTCCCACCTTTTACTTTCTCTCCCCCACTATTACCCTCTGCCATGAGCAGTGCCATTTCACTTCAGTATATTTAAGTATACTGCATGTAGTGTCCGGGACACACCAGCACGATACCAGTGCTCCAGCCTCCATAAGTGCCATTGCACCTGTACAGGCCGTACAGGTAGCCATTAAACCTGCGTATCCGTCCTTACGGAACGCCCTATTCTTTAGTGTGTCCATGTACGAGGATCAGTGATCTTTCGGACCATTCCAAGGGAACGCCTCCCCAAAGTGCCGCAATACCAGCCCTAAGTGCTGACAAACCTGCGTGTCCGTCCTTACGGAACGCCCAAATAACTAGTGTGTCCGTGTACAAGGGTCAGTGATCCTTCGGAACACTCATCAAAGGGAACGCCTCCCGAAGCGCCGCAATACCAGCCCTAAGTGCTGTCAAACCTGCGTGTCCGTCCTTACGGAACGTCCAATTCATTAAAGTATCCACCATTTTGGATCACTGAACCAAGGAACGCCTCCTCATAAGTGCCGTGCACCTGTATTGGACCTACAGGTAGCCCATTCCAACGTCTCCCAAGTTGGGAACGCCCGTAAGTGTGACGTACGCCGCACACTGCATTCGATTTTTTCACCTCATCAGAAGGTGCCATTCTCAAAGTGCCACCGAGCACCCAGTCTTTTCACTTTTCATTACCACATTGCAGAACCCATTTCCAAGTGAGTACCACTTTCCACAGTAGGCACTCCTATTCCATTCAGTACCCTCTCCTGGCCATTATTTTCATTTTTCCTCCGAGCCTCTACTGCAGCCTAAGGGAAATGTCTTCCCCTGCTTCCTGCGACTTCTTTGCCAGAGAGCTAGAGAAGCTCGGAGCCCTCATAACTCTGGGCAAGGAAGCTGGTTACACTGGACCAGCACTTGACCAGTGGATAAAGACGCAGCAGGCTGCCGCGCGCCTGCAAGAAAAGGAAGAAAGAGAAACAGAGAGAAAGGAAAGAGAAGAAGAGAGAAAGCATGAGCTAGCTCTCCTAGATGACGCAATCTCTCTGCTAGTTTCTAAGCCCCAGACCATGAGCTGGACTCCCAGTAAGAGGTGGTTGCGGAGGTTCTGCACCACTTGTTGTGTGCTTGGGCATGCTGTGGATTCCGACCAGTGCCCAAGTCGGTCTCTACCTTGGGAGGAGAGCTTCCAGGGTGAACTTCTCCAAGGCTACCATGTAGCCCTGTCTGATGAACAGTCTCCTACGGCCTATCAGTGGGTACAAGTCATGGCCGACACCGAAGCCCAGGTCTCCCTTATTTCCAGAAAGGCATTGCCTAGGGGTGCCAAAATCCAGACGAACGAAGAAATTCAGTTTGAATGGATTGACGGTAACCTCTATTCTGTTCCTTCGGTCCTTCTGAATGTGGAAATGCCCTTTCTGGACCAGGAGACCAGGGAAATCACATTGTGCCGCCTGGGCGTAGTTGACCAATTTCATGATGTTTATCAGGTGATATTGGGCCGAGATCTACTTAAGCCGTATCTACCCTGGACGCAGCTCCCACTACCAGATGCACCGGATCCCTGCAGCATGCCGCATAATCAATCATCCGTTTTAGATTCAGAGGCTAGTGCCTCCGATGTCCCAGACATCCCTTTTATTTGTGAACCTGGCCCTGACCCAGTGTCAGAGCCAGACGTTTCTTCCGCATCATCTCAGCCTCTTACCATTTTACCGCCTACCTCCTCCACTTTGGAAGAGGTAAGCCCACCAGTTGACCCCGGACTTGTTTCCGAGGGTGATTCAACGGAGGTTTCCTTAACCTCCCTACCTCAAATCACTGCCAGAGAGGACTCTTCACCTGTGCCAGAGCACACTGCCAGCCTTGGTGACTCCACAGATTCGCAACCTGTGGGCCCATCTCGGCCTGACCATCCAGTGCCACGGAAGAGGTTCTGGAACAAGTTCTGCCGCGACTGTGGCCGCAAGGGTCACATGTCTGCAAACTACGGAGGGTGCGCTAATCATAATATTCCTGCCATCGCAATGGCCGTTACTAATCCTTCTTCACTAGGACCCCCAGCTAAGGGCCCTATAACAGTTGCACCCCTCCAAAGCCATTATCAGCCAAGCCACGTCAGAGCCTACGACGACTCTGGTGCTCAAATCTCCCTGATACGGGAAGACCGAATCCCCCGAGGGGCAAACGTCGATAGACGTCATTTAATCACCATCGAAGGTATCAACCATATCAAGCTGATCCTTCCGACCGTCCAATTGAGGGTCACCAGACCTCATTTTTCCAGAATTTGTACCCTTGCAGTTGCAAGCTACATTCCAGGAGGTTACGACCTCCTCCTAGGGCAAGACATGAAGTCTCCCTCGCATTCCAAAAAGCCTAGGGGTCCTAACCCCACGACCAATCACTCCAAAGCAAGGAGTCATCGAAATTCTACTTCCTCCAGGAAGTACGTCCACCAACAGTCTCCCCCGTTACCAAGGAGGGAGATTGACCATTCACAGTTCCGTTGCAAAACCTGCAACGTAATAGGGCACTCCACGAATTGGCCTAGGTGCCCTAGCCGACTACCAGCAGCGGACAATGTCCACTTTCCACAAGGCTTAGCCTTCCAAAAGAGACAGGAGCCTCTGTCTCCCATTTCCAAGGGCACGCTGAGAGGTATTGCACCTCCGGTACCCGCCACAGGTCCAGTCGACCTCAACTCTCTGCCAGTGCCACTTGGCAGCACTGAGCAGTGCCAAGCTCCGTCCAGCCTGGACGTAGAGCCACCACAGAACTTGACTTCTGCGCCTGGCCCTGAGCTAGCGCCGGCGCCTAACCTAACCAAGGATCCTCCTACAGGAGATCCTCCAACAGGCATGGAGCTTACCGCAGCCCATGGCCAACCCAAAGTCCATGAGTCTTCTTCACCCTCACCACTGTCGCTCGAGGATGAACCTCCGGCAGACCTAACCTTCATACCTCCTCTGGAAAACCAGGAACTGCCCGACCAGGAGTCAGCCTGGAGTTTTCCCCTTACGACGGCTGTCGCAGCAGCCGAAGTGAGGGCCTCCCCTGCAGTAGGTTCCACCTCTACGATGGTTGCTGCAGATACCGAAGTAGGGTGTTCTCCTGAAATCCCTCAGGCTACCACTGCCTCTGCTCCTGCCAGCGTTTCTGGCCTTTCCCCAGAGTCTGTGCCTCCGTCTACTCCTAGGACTGGTATAGCCAGGTCCTGGAGGAATAAGAAGAAGAAGAAGAAGGGACATAACCAATCATTAACATATTAACAAAAGAGCCACATGCTCTCCTTGACACCTGTGCCCGAGGTAGTGTCGCATTCATTTGTAGAATGATCCTGGCACCTACCCAGAGTAGGTAGCCAGCCTGATCTCTGCCAGTAGCACTAACCCTCTAACCCCTAGCCATTGTAATACTAACCCTCACTTAAATATAATTACCTCATTGCATTTCCCTCCTGGTCAATTAACCACTCATCATCCCCACGCATCATTACCTCTCATTATGTATTTTAACAATTCCGTCGCTGAACTGCTGCTGTGCGTACCACACTTTGGAATGATTGCGTCTTCATTTAACTGTATTGAGTAGGTTAGGCTAATGATTTAGTACCAGGGCATTAGGTTAGTAGCAAGTAGAATTTTCAAGTAACCTTATCTAGGGGTAGAGTAGACTGTCGTCACAAGACAACCCGTAGTTATTACTTAGGCTAGACTACATCACTACATTAAGTTAGTACACTTAGCATCTTTGCCTATAAGTTAGGTAGGCCATTGTAGTCAGCCGTATCGCTGCTCAAAAAAAACTTCAAGTTAGAGTAGGAGAACTGGGTAGTCGAGGCGATCAACTTATTTAAGCCAAGACCTTCACGCCCGAAAGGGAGCTAATGCCTTCTTAACAGGGGGAGCTGCTACGTCTATAGAACGCCTCGCCTTCCCAGCAGAGTTTTAGTGATATTTAATTATAAAAGTAGCAGCCATGCCTTCTCCTGAAGCGACTGTTGTTGGGAGAGTGGGTATGTCGTAGGGAAGATATTTCCGGTCTGACGGAAGCTTAGGGTAAGAGAGGCAAGTCACAAGAGTAGCTAGGCTTCGAGATGGATTTTAGGGACTTCTACAATAAGACCTATTTTCCTTCCCAATTTGCTGGCGTTGTGTTTACCACCTTTCAGGCGATGCTCGAGGCGGTCTTTGGAAGCCCCGTGATTCAAAAACAACGTGTATCGATCTCAGTCAACTGCAGTCGGTAGTCCAGGACAGATGTCCAGCCGGCCAGCCTCCCAAACTTAGGCCTACCCACGGCGTACTGGTGGACACGAACCCCAGACCTGAACAGAGGTCAGGCCGCATTCTTCTACAAGGATACACTGAATATTGCATAAAGGTACATCTGAAAGTGTAAACTTCAACCCAGCACCTTTTACTACCATACGACTCTTACTAAATTCATTTTCAATTCTCATTTTTACCCCTTCTACATCAAAAGCCCTTTGTCCTCATCGGGCCACGTGCTCCCCTTTGTGACTTGTTAAAGACCAAGCTTTCGTGCATACCTCAGTGAGCCATTCGAGTTTACCTTCCCCAATGTTAGAGAATTAATCAGCCTTAATCAAAGCAAGAAGTCATTTTTCCTTTTATCTCGTTTAATCTGGGATTCTTTTCCAGATTCCATGAGTCACGTGCCGTCTCTCTGCCCGCAAGTGTGCATTACCCGAATTTATGAAAATCAGCTTGAATGACATAAGTTGGAGCCATCATTTACCTTTCCTCCAGGCCAGCACGGGCCTCTTTGTAAATAAATATCCGTAAAGTAACGAGCTGAGTTTTCTGGCGACCTTCCTTCTAAAGAAATTAATAATAACTATCAGTTTACGGTAAGATAAAGCAATTCCCTCTTGAAATCCCTCAATTATTTCCGTTTACGTATCTAGCCTCTCAAGGCCCGCTATATACGTAAACATATTAATATATATATAGATACTATTATATATATAGATATACTATATATAAATTATATATAATAAATAATTCATATAATATTTTTACGTTCATACCGTAAAAAAAATAACTATAATATTTTACAATTATATACATAAAATATTCATAGTATATAATGATATATATATTACTTTATATATATATATATATATTATATATAATAATAGATTATATTACTTTAATATGATATTATATATGATATTATATATATTATATATATATATAATATATAT
Organism: Macrobrachium nipponense; assembly: GCF_015104395.2. NCBI lineage: Eukaryota > Metazoa > Arthropoda > Malacostraca > Decapoda > Palaemonidae > Macrobrachium > Macrobrachium nipponense. The sequence continues at coordinate 27,493,855 of NC_087221.1, forward strand.
ATATAGAAATATAAACATAGTAATTATATGATATATTATTATATATATATATAAATATATTTTTTACGTATATAGCGGGCCTTGAGAGAGGCTAGATACGTAAACGGAAATAATTGAGGGATTTCAAGAGGGAATTGCTTTAACTTACCGTAAACTGATAGTTATTATTAATTTCTTTAGAAGGAAGGTCGCCAGAAAACTCAGCTCGTTACTTTACGGATATTTATTTACAAAGAGGCCCGTGCTGGCCTGGAGGAAAGGTAAATGATGGCTCCAACTTATGTCATTCAAGCTGATTTTCATAAATTCGGGTAATGCACACTTGCGGGCAGAGAGACGGCACGTGACTCATGGAATCTGGAAAAGAATCCCAGATTAAACGAGATAAAAGGAAAAATGACTTCTTGCTTTGATTAAGGCTGATTAATTCTCTAACATTGGGGAAGGTAAACTCGAATGGTTCACTGAGGTATGCACGAAAGCTTGGTCTTTAACAAGTCACAAAGGGGAGCACGTGGCCCGATGAGGACAAAGGGCTTTTGATGTAGAAGGGGTAAAAATGAGAATTGAAAATGAATTTAGTAAGAGTCGTATATATATATATATATATATATATATGTATATATATATATATATATATATATATATATATATATATATATATATATATATATACACATAATGACCATTTCAATCTACTTTAGTAAATACTTTATTATTTTGAGAAACCTTTAAATTCAGACACGTGAATGTTATCTTTACATAAAAACACTTACATTTAATTAGGTGACTATATCTGTATAATTTAGTTAATGTCTTTTTCAAAGTAAACTTAGATATTTAGCGTAGGAAATGCTATTTTTCATGATAACCGTTTAAATTTACCTAGGAAATTTATGTGTTAATGAAAGTAATTCTTCAGAAGAAATAATTGAAATCCGCTTGGTTAGTTTACTGTACTTAGAGACCATGTATTCGTTTTTGTACATAATTATACGCATTAACATCTGTTATGATATTTTTACATTAGTATTTAAATGTCTTTTAACCGACCGCTTTTCTCGGAAACTACCCATTTTAACATAAGTTTTTTTTTTACATGTTTTACCCACATACAAGAAAACTATTTATTTCCTGTTATTCTGGGAACCATAAATAATCATAAATTGCCCACATATTACCACAAGATTCGACGATATTATAGTTCAAATATTATGCTTTTGAATTTCTATGATAAAGCTGTATTACATGAACTTATATTTCCGCAAAGTTAACTATAAGCTCTATAACTTATATCCAGTGAACACGACTTCCAGGTATCAGATTAAATCATGCTGTTTTGTATAAGAAATACGTCAATAATACGATAGCTATTAACAACCTTATACTTACATAGCTGTTATGATTACCAGAGCTTATCTATCTTCAAATTATTATTATTATTATTATTATTATTTTTTTTTTTTTTTTTTTTTTTTGCTCTATCACAGTCCTCCAATTCGACTGGGTGGTATTTATAGTGTGGGGTTCCGGGTTGCATCCTGCCTCCTTAGGAGTCCATCACTCTTCTTACTATGTGTGCCGTTTCTAGGATCACACTCTTCTGCATGAGTCCTGGAGCTACTTCAGCCTCTAGTTTTTCTAGGTTCCTTTTCAGGGATCTTGGGATCGTGCCTAGTGCTCCTATGATTATGGGTACAATTTCCACTGGCATATCCCATATCCTTCTTATTTCTATTATCAGATCTTGATACTTATCCAATTTTTCCCTCTCTTTCTCTTCAACTCTGGTGTCCCATGGTATTGCGACATCAATGAGTGATACTTTCTTCTTGACTTTGTCAATCAACGTCACGTCTGGTCTGTTTGCACGTATCACCCTATCCGTTCTGATACCATAGTCCCAGAGGATCTTTGCCTGATCGTTTTCTATCACTCCTTCAGGTTGGTGCTCGTACCACTTATTACTGCAAGGTAGCTGATGTTTCTTGCACAGGCTCCAGTGGAGGGCTTTTGCCACTGAATCATGCCTCTTTTTGTACTGGTTCTGTGCAAGTGCCGGGTATTCACTTGCTATGTGGTTTATGGTTTCATTTTTCGTATTGCACTTCCTACATATGGGAGAGATGTTATTTCCGTCTATCGTCCTTTGAACATATCTGGTTCTTAGGGCCTGATCTTGTGCCGCTGTTATCATTCCTTCAGTTTCCTTCTTTAGCTCTCCCCTCTGTAGCCATTGCCAATTGTCATCGCTGGCTAGTTCTTTAGTCTGTCTCATGTATTGTCCGTGCATTGGTTTGTTGTGCCAGTCCTCTGTTCTTTCTGTCTTTCTCCTGTCTCTGTATATTTCTGGGTCTTCGTCTGCTTTTATTAGTCCTTCTTCCCATGCACTCTTTAGCCACTCGTCTTCACAGGTTTTCAGATATTGCCCCAGTGCTCTGTTTTCGATGTTGATGCAGTCCTCTATACTTAGTAGTCCTCTCCCTCCTTCCTTTCGTGTTATGTATAGTCTGTCCGTATTTGCTCTTGGGTGTAGTGCTTTGTGTATTGTCATATGTTTCCTGGTTTTCTGATCTATGCTGCGGAGTTCTGCCTTCGTCCAGTCCACTATTCCTGCGCTGTATCTGATTACTGGCACGGCCCATGTGTTTATGGCTTTTGTCATATTTCCGGCGTTGAGTTTTGACTTGAGTATCGCCTTGAGTCTCTGCATATATTCTTTCCTGATCGTGTCCTTCATCTCTTGGTGTTTTATATCTCCTCCTTCCATTATTCCCAGGTATTTGTATCCTGTCTCATCTATGTGTTTGATGTTGCTCACATCTGGTAGCTTTATCCCTTCAGTTCTCGTTACTTTGCCTTTTTGTATGTTGACTAAGGCGCATTTTTCTATTCCAAACTCCATCCTGATGTCCCCAGATACAATCCTTACAGTCTGGATTAGGGTATCTGTTTCCTTGATGCTCTTACCATACAGCTTGATGTCGTCCATGAACATCAGATGGTTGATTCTGTTGCCTCTTTTCTTGAGTTGGTACCCGGCATCCATCTTCTGTAGTACTTTTGTCATGGGAATCATGGCTACTACGAAGAGTAGTGGGGACAGTGAGTCGCCCTGGAAGATCCCTCTCCTGATATTAACCTCTGCTAGTCTTATTCCAGAGCTTGTAAGTATTGTATTCCAGTTGCCCATTGTATTTTTGAGGAAGCTGATGGTATTTTCCTCTGCCCCATATATTTTCAGGCATTCTATTAGCCATGTGTGTGGTATCATGTCGAAGGCTTTCTTATAGTCTATCCATGCCATGCTTAGGTTGGTTTTCCTTCTCCTACTGTTCTTCATTACCATTTTGTCTATCAGGAGCTGGTCTTTTGTGCCCCTACACTTCCTTCTGCAGCCTTTCTGTTGGTGGGGGATGGTGTTTGTCTCCTCTAGGTAGTTGTATAGCCTTTCACTGATGATACCTGTTAGTAACTTCCACATTATTGGTAGGCAGGTGATAGGCCTGTAGTTACTGGCTATATTTCCCTTACTCTTATCTTTTTGTACTAAGGATGTTCTTCCTGTGGTCATCCATTTGGGTGCTTGGTGATTTGAGATACAATGCTGGAGTTGTTCTGCTATTCGTGGGTGTAGGGCCTTGAAGTTTTTGAGCCAGTATCCATGGACTTCATCGGGACCTGGGGCTTTCCAGTTTGGCATTTTCTTTAGTTGGTGTCTGACTGTGTCTGTCGTGATCTCTGTGAATCTTTGTTTTATTCTCCCTGTTTCTTCATCCTTGACTTCCTGGAGCCATGTTGCATGTTTGTTGTGTGATACCGGATTGCTCCATATGTTTTCCCAGAGTCTCTTACTTGGTTCGGCTTCAGGAATTTCTGGGTGGTTGTCTTCCCCTCTTAGTTGGCTGTATAGTCTTTTCTGGTTGGTTCTGAATAGTTTGTTCTGTTGGTATCCCTTATTCCTGTTCATTATTATTATTATTATTATTATTATTATTATTATTATTATTATTATTATTATTATTATTATATTACAGACGTTTTCCCATAAGAAGTTAATGCTTAAAGGTGGAAAGAGATAAGAAGTATTTTTAAACAAAAGTGACTTTATCAGGTTAATGGCGTGAAATTATTGATGAATAAAAACCATTTTAAAAACGAAAACGAAAAGGTGATGTATATATTCTTGACTAACGTTAGAGAGTGGAATATCCAGTAAAAAACAAACACAGTGAATAAATGAGAGACTCACTCTAATCCATACGATAATATTATATAACGGACACTAAGCAAAAGAGCGCAGAAAGATATGCACATAGTTCGGTCATACACAAGTAAATCAGATAGATTAAGGCACTCACTAAAATGTGAAGAAGATTCAGGATTCCATTTAGGGCTCCAATATACCATTTACACTGGCGAAAGAATTCCGCGCTTAAGCAAAGTAAACTACAAGCTTAATCGCCAAAACATTATAGGAGGTATCGTTAAGCAATAAATTTCCGGAAGATATACGGATGCGAAAGCTATTACTTCGTGGTATAAATTCATGGACGGTCCTCCCTCTTCGTCCCTCTAAAGTAGAAAAATCAGACCCAGCGGAGTTGGAAGTGTCAAATATTTCATTGAGGAGTAAATGTTGCATTATGAATTGTTCATCCTCTGGGGCCTTTGTTGGGTTGGAATAATAATTCAAGTTATTTGTTTTCCTGTTCAAAAAATGCGTACACAAGGCTCACACACATATATACTGGCACATAAGTGCATTGTAGAGTTTTAAATGAGAAAGTATGAGAGTAAAAGACGAATTGATTAAGGAAAGAATAGCGTGGGTTTAGACAAGGAAGTGTGTGTTAATCAAGGGCATGTTATAAAAAGTTTAAACGCGTATTTTCAAAGTAAAGCGAACTAGTTTTTATTTATTTATTTTTTTTGAGGGGGGAGGGCGGGTGGTTGGTTGGTAGGATACAATGGGACTAGAAAATTTGTATGGCAGAATCCATAAAGAGGCAATGTGGAGGTAACTGATGATGCGTTGTGTACTTGCTAAGTCGTCATGAGTAATCATGAATTATTAAGAAGGAAATTACCTGAGTCGGAATATGAAGGTGGGAGAGTGACTGATTCAATAAGAATAGTTGGTCCAAGTTAGGGGTGTACTATGTTTACACTGATGTCTAACTTAATTACAGTTATCTTTCAAGTCCGAAAATAAACTTAGGTGTAGACACAAAGTGGTGGGCTAAGAAATATGAGTAATTAATGAAATGTGAGATGCTTTATGTATCTAGATGAAGAGTACAGTTTTAATATATAATTTTAGGGACACTGCAGGCTTTCAGTGTATTTGCAGACGGAAAGGTGATGGTAAATATTAATAAGAATAAGGTTACAAGTGATAAATGCAGATCGGGAATGAGCGCTGATCGTTAATCTAGTTGATGAAAGGAAGGAAATCATTGATTTGTATAGTTAACAGAAGTTAATACACCAGATGATGGTGGGATGAGAGGAGCGGTAACGTGCATAGAAGCTTAAGTAATTAAAACAACAAAATGTGTGTAAAATGTCTGAAGGGTAACTTGCATGGTAGCTAAAGTAATTAAAACAATAGAACATGTGTAAAAAACTGTGCATGTCTGAAGGGACTGTATTGTGCGCAATGTACTAGTACGTAAAAAAAGCACTTATTTCTCTGGAATTTTTCTGTAAAGGGGTTCTATTTAGCATTCAGAATTTAAAGACCGACAAATGTGGGTTTGTAATTCCCTACTTCTTTCAGAAAGAGGGAGAGAATGTACTCTCATTAAGCTTAGATAAAAACTTTAATTTTTGTCCAAATTTTAGTGGGCTTCCTATAACACACACACACACACACACACACACACACACACGCATATATATATATATATATATATATATATATATATATATATATATGTGTGTGTGTGTGTGTGTGTGTGTGTGTGTGTTGTAGGAAGCCCACTAAAATTTGCAAAAAATATAATGTTTTTATTTAAGCTGTCGGAGAGTACATTCTCTCCCTCTTTCTGGAAGAGGGAGAGAGAAACAAACCCATATTTGTCGGTCTTTAAATTCTGATATATAATATATATATATATATATATATAGTATATATATATATGTGTGTGTGTGTGTGTGTGTGTGCGTGTGTGTGTGTACGTGTGTTTGTGTTTTCATGTCTATATTTATGCAGATTGTAGTCACCTAGCGTATGGGTTTGCTCACGAATACAACAAACATGCATACATAGCGTTTGCGTCCGAATATATTAACGTAATCTCGTATCAGTATGTACACAGCCGTTCTTGTATCTCTACATAGCGCCACGTTCGCTACCTGCATTGAATATCAGTGCACCACTTTTGCTAAGATGGATGATCTTTGGAAGACGCAGGAGGCGTACTTGCCTGACTAATGTTATTTCCCCTGATAGCCATTCGAGCAGAGCTGAGGGAACGGAGGAGGAGGAAAAGGATGAGGAGGACGAGGGGTTTTAGGCATAAACTGTGAGGAAACGGAAGTGAAGGAGGAGGAGGAGGAGGGAGAAGAAGGGGAGTAGGAGGATGAAGGGGAAGATGCTCTGAGGAGGAAGGAGAGAGTGGGAGAAAGATGACAGGGAAGTCATAGGAGGATAATAAAAATCCAGGAAGACAAGGATGAAAAATAATCGGTTGGAAGAGAAGGAAGAAGTGGGAAGGAGCAAGGGAAGGGAGCGGAATAGGGAGAAGAAAGGAAAAGAAAGGGAATTTTGAAGTTAGGGGGAATAAGAGGAAGAAAATACCAAGAGGAGTAAGAAGTATGAGTAAGAGGAAAAGGAAGCCGAGTATCATTAGAAAAAGGTGAAATGCGTAACAGAGGAGTAAGGGAGGGGGTGGGGCTTGTGGTAGGTGGTGGCAAGTAGGGAGAATTAAGGATTAGGAAACCGAGGAGGAAGAGAAGGCGACAGAGAAATAGTAGGAGGAGAGATTACACGAGACAAGCAAGTAGACTCGGGGCTCCCATAACTCAAGTGATTTCGTATTAAAACTGGGCTGAGGATTTATCTGTTATGTATTTTTATTTCTTTAATTCTTTATTTTCCTTATCTTATTCTATTTTATCTTTTACATTTGCCATTCCATAAAACAGGATTATTCACTCTTTCATTCAGGAATTAAATTTTTGGTGTGTGTTTATATCTGTTTATTCATCTAGTTATATATTCATTTCCTCTGTTATGCGCTGATTTCTATATCAAAATAGATATTTTGGGTATCTTACAAATTAACGCATATTAAAATTTATTGCATTATGAAACCGTTCATTTTGACAAGACCTTTTGCTTACAATTTAATTCAACACATTAAATTAATCTAACACAAAAAGTTTATTAATAATTATATTACTGGTATCTCATTTTTTAATTGATGTAACCGAGAATAGCAAATCCGACATCAAGTGCTGCAAAACACAGGTGAAAAGGGACTTCGTACCGTAAAGCACAAGTTTTATATTGATCTTATGAAGGACTAGATTTAATTTAATTTCAATGCACTATTTAACTTTTGGCATCATGATATTGATGGTAATATGGAACCTATTTATTTATTTTTTAGATGGCGATGCGTTATGCCATAGACTGATATTTACGAATTATCGTACGACAACTTTTTTTTTTTACACTTTTCGTGGTCAAATTCTTTTATGATGCTATGCAAAATCTTATTAATAAACATCCAAACATGAGATAAAGCATGCATGTGCGTGTGTGCGTGTATATTTTGAAGATAAGAATGTGTTCCAACAAAAGCATCTCATTATCTGCGCACTGATTTATAAACGAAATTCACAAAGACCAGCTTTTACAGGAATGGAAGTAATGAGAGTTGGAATAAAAGGACAAATCTCTCATTTTCAGAGGCTTTGTCGTTACAGACACTATCCTCATGCAATTCCTGAGTGCAAAACCCAAGAGTCTGGATCGTGTGGACACGTGGAGTCTAATTTGAAGTCACAGTTTCCCTTGTTAACGAAAGTTGGTGGAAAAATCCGTGTTTCGTGCGGAAAAGCCTCGGTCTGATTATATCATTCGAATTACAATAAAACGACAACATTTATTTTGCTTGGTTTATTTTTTTTTATTATTATTATTCTGTTTTAGGTAGAGATAAGGCAAAAGCCGACTAAATAATTGAATTTGCAGAATTGTTTAGAAGTAGGTTGGGTAAGTTTTACCAAATTAGACTATGTGTGTGTGAGTGTATGTGTATAGGTTAAATTTCAATCTGTTTAACAGTATTCCTTTATACTGTGTGTAATATATGCAGTCAGTTACAGCGAACAAGAAAAAGTAATTGAAACAAAAAATGAGAAATATCTTTAATAATAAGAGCGCTTTTTACGACAACCAACTGTATACTTTATACTCCATCTTAAAATTTCTGAAGAAATTTATAACAATCAAACATAGCAGTTCACCAAGGCTGAGCTCCGAGAATACAGTTTACTGTACAAAAATGCATGAACTTCATTCATATATATATATATATATATATATATATATATATATATATATATATATATATATATATATAATACATATATACTTATATGTGTGTGTATGTGTGTTTTGCATAAATAGAATCTATTAAGCATTTAAAAAACAAAGAGTAGTAAAAATTGATTTAAAAAACACAATGATAAATAAGGAAAGAAAATTAAATAACCTTGGGCAAAAACAATTGTTACCCAAAACAAACTTCTTAAAGAGGGAGAGAGAGAGAGAGCGAGAGAGAGAGAGAGAGAGAGAGAGAGAGAGAAGGGGAAAATCCAGGACTGAAAGGATGCTAACAAAGGCATTCTCTTCTCCTGGCCGTCTTATAGGACGCCCATCCCGCCTTTTCTCCGACCGCCCCACCACCTTCCTTACCTCCGCGAAGGAAACTCTGGTATGATTAGAAAATACAATTCAACCCCTCTCTTCAATGTTGATTATCTGTCACATCATATTTATGGTATCTAAATTTTCATACTATAATTGAAGTCATTTAGAAAAAAAAACAGATTTTGCATGTATAATTTAGGCCTGTTGTTGTCTTATTTACACACACACATAATATATATATATATATATATATATATATTATATATATATATATATATATATATATATATATATATATATTTATATATGTGTCTGTGTGTCTGTGTGTTTGTGTGCTTGTTGTATTAACCGTCTTTAGTCTTGACCTCCAGAGAATAATTTACCCACTTTCAGTTCGAAAAACTGGTAGTGCTGTAAATCAGGATTCATCCACGACCATATCAATAGAAGCAGAGAGATGTATGTATACGAGAGTGCGTTTGCATTTTATGTGTTGTATAAATGAGAGAGAAAGAAAGAGGGAATGAAAGCGTGGAAGAGATGCAGACGGACAGACAGACAGAAAAGTGTTTCCTCTGATCCAATTAATGGAAATATATTTATTCTAAAACAAAAATATTGAGGAAAAGGTGCTGTGCGTGCCACATTTTATCATTTATCTTTTTATCTAAGCATTTACTTATTTTACTTCCGTATCAAACTCATCTTTGACTGAACTGATCAAGCCAAAAGGTCACGAACTCTTAATCTAATCAGGTCATACAAGACAAGAGCCAATTTCAATTCCTGTTGAATTCAAGGAAATTCTCAGAGAAAGATAAGAAAAGTAATTGCTAAGCCCCATCTCTCTCTCTCTCTCTCTCCTCTCTCTCTCTCTCTCTCTCTCAATATTCGAATTCGAAATGTTGGAAGTTGATAATTTTATCTATACTGTGACAATTCAGTAGACACTGTTTAGTAGAAAACAAGGTACCTAATGGCGAAGGCATATTTCAATGATGTCTATGCATCCATTAGTCGTAATCCAGCCTTGTAAAGGCGTGTTATGTAGATAAAGGCTTCAGTAATTATCAGTAAGATATATAAAAGTTTGATAATAAATTCAAGAGATTTATGTATGTATGTGTGTAGTTTTTATCGCATCACCTCGGTTCATATACATGCATTAAGCTTTTGTACAAATATCCTTTAATATCCAATTCGCTCTACCTCGGTTTTCATAAACCGAAGGGAATATTTTTTAGTTGATAATAATTTCGTCCTTTCGTGGATTCGAACCAGCGCGCGAAGGAGAAATCAGGATTTCAGTAACGTCACTGACGTCCTGCTTTCTCCTCTGCGCGCTGGTTCAAATCCACGAGAGGACGAAATTATTATCAACTAAAAAATTCCCCTTACGGGTGATACATAAAATATGTAAATTCCGAGGTAGAGCGAATTGGACATTAAAGGACATTTGTAGTTTAATGAATATATATATATATATATATATATATATATATATATATATATATATATATCATATATATATCATATATATATATATATATATATTTATTTATATATACGTATATATAATATATAATATATATATATATATATATATATATATATATATATATATATATTATATATATATATATATATATATATATATATATATATATATATATATATATATATATATATATATATATATATACTATATATATATATATATATAGTATATATTTATATATACGTATATATATATATAGTATATATATATATATATGTATATATATATATATATATAATATATATATATATATATATATATGTATATATATACGTATATATATATATATATATATATCTATATATATATATATATATATGCTATATATATGTATATATACTATATATATATTTATATATACTTTATTTATATATACTATATATATATATTATCTATATAGATACTATATATATATATATATATATATATATACATACACATAAGACATACATACATATATAGCAAAGCAAAGCCTATCCATCTCGTCTTATTACGATAAACACCCAAGATTAAAAAATAATTATGCCACTTCTTACATGATATCATCCAAAACTAGAATCACTTCCATATCCTTCTAGCGCATCATTATAATTATTACAGTGAATAATAGCGATAATAAAAGAAAAAACACATAATAAACCGTTCCAAAATAAAAAACACATAATAAACCGTTCAGATTCCACCTCAGCAAGTAAACACCCCGAAAATAAACAGAACTCAACACTCCTCTGCCACAGACACCATTTTTCCCTCCCAGAGAAAAAAAGCCTCTTATAATTAGAATTTCGGAAAGGCCCAGTCCGTTGGTTTCTCTTTCACTTCAAAGTCGCGGACCGACCTGGGAGTGTAAAGAACCAAGTTTTTCTCTTGCGGAAAAACGGCAGAAGAAGGAGGAGAAGAAGAAGAAGAATGCCGACGGGGGAAGAAGTAATTTTGTGGACTGGCGATCTTTAGAATCGGCCGAGCTTGAAGTGGTGGAAAAATTGAGCTGTGAAGTGAAGCTTTATCGGGCACAGAGGACGCTATACAGCCTTCCTCAGTCAGCTGCTGGGTAGCGGGGAAAAGGAAAACTCTCTCTCTCTCTCTCTCTCTCTCTCTCTCTCTCTCTCTCTCTTATAAGTATTGTATAAGTTCTCAGTCTTTCTCTCTCTCTCACTGTTAATCTATAGGTATACTCCCTATATCTGCTTTAATTTGATAGGCAATATGCATGTGATTCTTTCCCTTTGTCTTGGATAGATTCATAGATAATATTCTTATGCTCATGCCTCTGTCTCTCATACATCTCTGTGTAATGTCTACATTTGCAAGATCTCTCTCTCTCTCTCTCTCTCTCTCTCTCTCTCTCTCTCTCTCTCCAATTTGATAGGCAATATGCATGTGCAAACGCTATTCTTTCCCTGTCTTTCTCTCTTCTATAGATTCAGATAGATTCATAATAATGTTCCTATACTCATGCCTCTGCCTTTCATATCTCTTTGTAATGCCTAAAGAATCTCTCTCTCTCTCTCTCATCTAGTTTGTCTCGGCTGCCACTAATGCATTCACATGGTTGCCCTGTATCTCTTCTAAACAAAACTGTAGTGTTCAATTTATTGGAACATCTCCACCGACATTTGTGGCAGCAGGATCACCTTAGTTGGGACATCCAGTAGTCTGACGCGGAGTAGCGTTACCCTATAACCCTGTTATCAGCCCCGGCGTTTGTACCCTGGGCTGTGTGTCATGCTATTCCGAATGCCTGGGGCTGCTAAGTTCCCCTCCTATCTAGGTGATGGGTTGCCTCTCAGTTTCCTTCACTTGTATGACTACTGTTCTTTTCCTTCTTCATTTATTTAGTCATTCATTAATATGTCTATCTATCTATTTCTTTACTGATTTATTTTATTCACTTATCAATTAGATTTGCTTCTTCATATATCCAGCTACGTATTCTTTGTTTTGTTATCTATCCTTTTACCTCATATGAGCATTGTCCTCTGTGAAGCTTTATCAGTTTGACTGGCGCGGTTCTTGTGTTGCCTATATATACAATATTATATATATATATATATATATATATATATATATATATATATATATATATATATATGCCTTTTCCTCTTCCTCGTTAAATCTTCCACTGTGTGTGGGTTTATGCTTTAGGGAGAAGGAACGTCACTATTTAAATATATCTAATTCTTCTGAATTTTCTGGGTAGCTGAATATATTCAAATCCATAAAATGTTAATCTTCCATTATGAAATCGCCAACAATTATATATATATATATATATATATATATATATATATATATATATATATATATATAGATATATAGGTACTATATATATATGACTCAAGGAGTCCATGACATGTTGTTAAAAAGGCCAAGTTTATTAACAGCAAAAAAATTTTCACACTACTCAATGCATCATCAGTCTGTGAAAAGTAAAAGACACAATAAAATACATTATTAGCATAAAAGGAATTCACAATGTAATTAAAATTTACAAGTTAAAACAATAAAAAAAGTAAAAGCATAAAAAGCACATAAAACAGAAAACAAAAAGAGACTACCAAAACACCAACCGTCCATAAGCAGGAGAGAAGAGGGAATGACATACAATGGCGTCCAAGGCCAGACGACAACTATGCCAGATACAAAGTTGCTGAGGAAGTATTACTATTGAGAGAGGGAACCCGTCTTTTAATATATAATGATTCTAAAGTTGTTAAGTGGTCTGGGTCCCTTACATAACCAATTATTGAGAAGTGATGTTTCAGGACTTCGGTTTTACATAATGCGGCATGATTTCTAATATTAGAAAATTCTGGCTGCTTGATTCTTTGGCCAGTGCGAAAGCTAAAACCCAAATGGCTGCAATGTCTGACCTGCAGCAACCTCCGCGTCGATCCAACGTAAGAGCCCGGACATCCAGGGCATGTGAATTTATAAACCACATTGGATCGCAAGAAGGACTGCAGGCGATCTTTGAAATTAAAAAATTATCTTATTGTACATGGGTTGTTGGAGATAAGTTTTACGTTAAGACAGGGGATTTCTTGTTCAATTATTCGTGTGAGATTTAAGGAGAATTTAGAGTCAGACATATACGGGATTGAGGCATAGAACAATTTTTTAGGAACATCAAAGTTGACTGTTGGAGGTTGTAAAAATTGTTAATTTGCTGTTAATAAACTTGGCCTTTTTAACATGTGTATCTTGGACCCTCCTGAAGTCTATATATCTTGCTGACTGGAGTATTATATATATATATATATATATATATATATATATATATATATATATATATATATATATATATATAAAACATTTTATGGATTTGATTATATTCAGCTATCCAGAAAATTCAGAAGAATTAGATATATTTAAATAGTGACGTTCAGTACCCTTCCTTCTCCCTAACGCATAAACCCACACACAGTTGAAGAGAGAATGAGGAAGAGGAAAAGGCATATTTATTTACAAAGACAACAGCGAAACATAGGACGGACGAACTATGTTTGAAATTGTAATCAGATTGACGTTCTGTACTTTTTTCTTCTGTCACAGAGATAGAGAGAGAGAGAGAGCATGTTTATTTACAAGCGCAACAACGAAAGAGAATTAGATTCCTTTGTTGCAAATGCAATCCAGCTCAGGAAATTTCCAACGTGACAACAACGGATCTCTCATTCCAGTATCCAGCGAAGAGTAATGACAAATTTCATTATAATTTCCTGCTTGATCGCTCTGTGTGTTGTTTTTTTTTTTTCCAACCCTTGCCTCCTAAACGCGCAAATCATCGCTCTTGCGAGACAAAAGCCAGTGACTCTGTTTTTCTCTTTCGCAGGCAAGCTTTGAAATACGTTGCCTGCGCGAGGTGTTCCCTAGGTTGATTTTCGTATTTATTTCTCATCTATTTCCCTTCTCGTCATTTTCACTCGTGGAGCTTTTATTGTATGGAAGCATGATTTATAGGTAATTTCCTCTTTCAGCATTCCCATAAATTATTAGTATTTTTTATATATATAATAAATTTCCAAGTAATAAGGTGACAGACCTTCTCCTGGAGGAGTATTTTTCACCATAATAAATGTTTCCATTGCATTAAATCATGTATAGTCTTCCCTTATATGTCTTAAAAAATTTTCATCAGCTCTAGCTAGTAAATGAGGTTTCCAAGGTCAGAAAAAGATGTTCTGTTACAATTTTTTAATTCCTATGATGTTTTGACCAGTGATACGGTGATCATCTACTGAGAGCTACTCAAGTGAGTGAATTATTATACAAGGTAGACAGGTATTTACTGCAGATGAGATGGATACCAGAACACGAGTCGAATCGTCACAGGAAATGAAACATTACTAAATAACATCCTTGTATGACTCTAAAGGAAGCCTAATATACTCGCTGATGAAAAGGTTTTTCTGTAGCACTGAGAACACTATGTAAATTGAATGCCGTAGAAATAAATATGCTCAACAGCACTATCAGTAATAACACTGGCTTTAATTCGGGACGGAAGTAAGCTTGTATAATTTTTATGTAGTGTATTAATGCTCTTCCTTGATTTGCACTTCCATTTCCGAACAATTTGTGATTGCCTCTTTGGTGTTTTTCCAGTTGACATACTGAATATCACTATTCCCTTATGAAACATATTATATCTTTATGTAATATATATATATATAATATATATATATATATATATATATATATATATATATATATATATATAAGTCATATCACATTACCGGTGGTGGAGTGGGTAAAAGCTTTACTGACGTTCCTGGATTTGTATGGTGTCCTGGGTTCGCGCCTGGACGCCGACAATTCTATTATCGCCTAATAAAATTCCCCTTCGGTTAAGCATCTATGAAAATATATTAATTCCGAGGTAGAGTGAATTAGATATTAAAGGACATTTGTAGCTCGATGTATATATATATTTGTATGTGTGTATGTATCACACAGACATGATTACACCTTTGTCCTAATAATACCGATGATATTAACGACAATGGACCCAGATCGTTAGGTTTCCCGGGTTCCGAGAGAAATAACGCAGAGCCAAGATAACAGTTACTCTAGCTTGATCTGACTCCCCAATTGCCCATTCAGAACTGGGATCCTTGCCCGACGATACCTTACGCTCAACAATACGGAAGGTTCAGCTTATAGCTAGTAGTGATATAGCCTCGGCGAAATCGAGGGCACGAGCGCAAATGCATTGAGACCTTTAATTGGGTGATATACTCGAGAGGTGGTCGGAGGATCAAATTGCTCCTGGAACCGGGAAACTAGAGACGAGGATATTTTAGGTAAGCGATTCGATAAGATTGTCAGCCGTGAGTGAGTGTGGGTGCACTTGTGTAGTTGGTTCTTGCAAGAATTATGATTTTTCCATATGATTATTGACTCTGGGTACACTTTTGTTGTTATATATGATTATTGACTCTCGGTACACTTTTGTTGTTGTTTTGCAAATATTATGATTTTTCTATAAGATTATTGACTGTGGATACACTTGTGTTATTGGTTCTTGCAAAAATTATGATTTTTTTCTGTATAATTATTGACTGTGGGTACACTTTTGTTGTTGTTTTGGAAAAATTATGATTTTTCTATGAGATTATTGACTCTGGGTATACTTTTGTTGTTGTTTTGCAAAAAATATGCTTTTTCTTTATAACTATTAGGTGTGGGTGCAGTTATGTTGCTTCTTGCAAAAATTAAGAGTTTTCTGTATGATTCACAGGTTGTAGGGTCACTTATATCAGTTCTAGCGAAAATTATGATTTTTCTGTATGATTTAAAGGCTGTGGCAGCACTTACTATATCGATTATTACGAAAAATATTTCTAGGTGATTTGCAGGTTTTGGATGCGCTAATATTAATTATGGCGAAAATTATTATTTGTCTGTATGATTTATAGGTTGTGGGCGCACTTATATCAGTTCTTGCGCAAAATATGAGTTTTGTTCATGAATTATAGGTTGTGGGTGGACCTATATCAGTTCTCGTGAAAAGTGTGACTTTTTCTTTATGATTTATAGGTTGTGGGTGGATTTATATCAGTTCTTGGGAAAATTATGACTTTTCTTTATTTGTATATAATTATTTTACTGGGGTGAAATAAAGTGAAAAAAAATAGTATGGGGAATTTTAGGGTATAAAACATTAATGCATTTTATGACTTAGCAAGTGTCACCTGAAGGTTGCTACTGCTTGTAATTTTTTCAACTACTCTCTCTCTCTCTCTCTCTCTCTCTCTCTCGTATGCATATTTTGTGTGTGCATACCTCTCAGTTATATGTTTTGCATATGTGGATCTGTACATTAGTACTCTCTCTCTCTCTCTCTCTCTCTCTGTGTCTTATGCATATTTTGGGTGTTCATACCTCTCATATGCTGTATCCATTTCTTTTATTATTCGTTCCCCTTCTTGTGTCACATACACTGTATCTATAAAGCTATAGTTCTTTTTTCTTTAACAACCCACCCCCCTTCTCTCTCTCTCTCTCTCTCTCTCTCTCTCTCTCTCTCTCTCTCTCTCTGAGTGCCTTCTTTGTATATTGTTTCTCGCACACAACACCCTTCACACCGACTTTTCCAATATCAAACTTTGCCCAAGAAGTTGTTTATAAGTCCTCCGTCACAACTTGAAGAATGGCAAGGAAAAGGAGAATTGTGGCCTCTCCATTTTGGTGAAACATCTTTGTAGTTTTGCGCAGGGTTTCTCAAACATCGGATACCTTAAAAAAAAAAAAAAAAAAAAAAAAAAAAAAAAAAAAAGGAAGAGAAGAAGAATAACAGAAAGAAGCCATGGTTTCTTCTCGGTATCGTATTTCTTTGGATGCGCTGTATCAAAAAAGTTATATGGGAGACGGTCTACTGGAGTTCTCAGTTTCTTTGTGTAACTGCGGGTCCAACGGTCTATTTTACACATTCACAAAGACACAATGACACTTACACACACAGACACACACACACATATGTATATACACTTAATTTTCTTGGATAATGTTGGTGTCCCCACCACTGTGTTTGAACCACTTCAGTTGACTAACTACCGTACATTTAGTTTTATGGGTTTTATGGGTAGTAGCGGAAGAAGCCCATTTTACGGAGTCCTCACTCGGAATTCAAACCTACCTTATTAAACAATTGTTAACCTTACAATATGAATTTTAAAATGAAGTTGTATCTATTTATCACTTCATTCTTGTATCCTTATTTCAAGGAGCAATTGACTGATATCTGTAAACTGACTTCATTATACCTCAGTTCTTAGAAATTGCTTCTTCTCGTTTAACGTACATTGCCAAGGTATGAAATTCACCAATCCTATTATTTTTTTTTTTTTTTAAAGAAAACGAATATTTCTGTTCATATGATCAATTCTATTCTGAAAAGCCGACAGTTAGTGCTAATGCTATAATTTACACTTAATGTTGATACTGTTATATGCATAAATCACATAACACTGTCTTTACAGAGTACGCTTAGAAGAAGCTTCTAGAAAAACTACCTCTGGCTACTCAAGCCTAAGTGGTTTCCCCATAAGGGAATAAGATTGCCCAGCAAATGATATTAAAAAAGCGAATGTGTTTGCCCTTTCCCTCCAGTACGCTTCCTGTTAGTCTATATTCTCTTTCAGAAATGGCCCGTAACGTTATAGAGACAGGAGGTGGTAAAGGATGTTTTGGATGGCCCGTTACACCTCCCTGAGGGTGGAAAACAAACGGCATTGCAGATAGAAAAAAAATATATGAGCCGTTTCAAAGGCAGTCGCTGTCACTACTACTACTACTATTCTCAAGAGATCGTAAAGGACGTTTTGGATGGACTACTATATACTCATCCTTCTATGATGAAAGTCACCCGAATCTTTCAAATAAGAACTGGGGGATAAATATCCCTATTTCATATTCATAAACAGAATGAGAAATGAAAAAGGTACGAAGAATTACACAAGGATCTTCTCGTTTATATAATGTTTGTCTGCATGTTCAGAGAAGAGAGAATTAATCAACATACCGCTTAAGGCCATGGCGTAATCCATTGCTTAAGACAAGACAGAGAATCTCAGAGAAGTTTTTCATTACTAAGTCATTGTACTACTACAGTGTGCTACTACCAAGATTCTCATTGAAAAGTCAGTGTAATATGAAAAGTACCTTACGTCTCATTATTAGAATTTTACATTGATTCATTTATTATTATTATTATTATTATTATTATTATTATTATTATTATTATTATTATTATTATTATTATTATTATTATTATTATTATTATTATTTTCGTAGTACATTCCTGTGCTAATTTACTTTGTGGCATTATTATTATTATTATTATTATTATTATTATTATTATTATTATTATTATTATTATTATTATTTTTTTTTTTTTTTTTTTTTGCTCTATCACAGTCCTCCAATTCGACTGGGTGGTATTTATAGTGTGGGGGTCCGGGTTGCATCCTGCCTCCTTAGCAGTCCATCACTTTTCTTACTATGTGCGCCGTTTCTAGGATCACACTCTTTTGCATGAGTCCTGGAGCTGCTTCAGCCTCTAGTTTTTCTAGATTCCTGTTCAGGATCTTGGGATCGTGACTAGTGTTCCTATGATTATGGGTACAATTTCCACTGGCATATCCCATATCCTTCTTATTTCTATTTTCAGATCTTGATACTTATCCATTTTTCCTCTCTTTCTCTTCACTCTGGTGTCCCATGGTATTGCGACATCAATGAGTGATACTTTCTTCTTGATTTTGTCAATCAACGTCAGGTCTGGTCTATTTGCACGTATCACCCTATCTGTTCTGATACCATAGTCCAGAGGATCTTTGCCTGATCGTTTTCTATCACTCCTTCAGGTTGGTGCTCGTACCACTTATTACTGCAAGGTAGCTGAGGTTTCTTGCACAGGCTCCAGTGGAGGGCTTTTGCCACTGAATCATGCCTCTTTTTGTACTGGTTCTGTGCAAGTGCCGGACATTCGCTTGCTATGTGGTTTATGGTTTCATTTTTCGTATTGCACTTCCTACATATGGGAGAGATGTTATTTCCATCTATCGTTCTTTGAACATATCTGGTTCTTAGGGCCTGATCTTGTGCCGCTGTTATTATTCCTTCAGTTTCCTTCTTTAGCTCTCCCCTCTGTAGCCATTGCCAATTGTCATCGCTAGTTAGTTCTTTAGTCTGTCTCATATACTGTCCGTGCATTGGTTTGTTGTGCCAGTCCTCTGTTCTGTTTGCCATTGTCCTGTCTTTGTATATTTGTGGGTCTTCGTCTACTTTTATTAGTCCTTCTTCCCATGCACTCTTGAGCCACTCGTCTTCACTGGTTTTCAGATATTGCCCCAATGCTCTGTTCTCGATGTTGACGCAGTCCTCTATACTTAGTAGTCCTCTCCCTCCTTCCTTTCGTGTTATGTATAGTTCTGTCTGTATTTGTTCTTGGGGTGTAGTGCTTTGTGTATTGTCATATGTTTCCTGGTTTTCTGATCTATGCTGCGGAGTTCTGCCTTCGTCCATTCCACTATTCCTGCGCTGTATCTGATTACTGGCACTGCCCATGTGTTTATGGCTTTAATCATATTTCCGCCATTGAGTTTTGACTTGAGTATCGCCTTGAGTCTCTGCATATATTCTTTCCTGATCGTGTCCTTCATCTCTTGGTGTTTTATATCCCCTCCTTCCATTTTTCCAGGTATTTGTATCCAGTCTCATCTATGTGTTTGATGTTGCTCCCATCTGGTAGGTTTATCCCTTCAGTTCTTGTTACTTTGCCCTTTTGCATGTTGACTAAGGAACATTTTTCTATTCCAAACTCCATCCTGATGTCCCCAGATACAATCCTTACAGACTGGATTAGGGTATCTATTTCCTTGATGCTCTTACCATACAGCTTGATGTCGTCCATGAACATCAGATGGTTAATTCTGTTGCCTCTTTTCTTGAGTTGGTACCCGGCATCCATCTTCTGTAGTACTTTTGTCATGGGAATCATGGCTACTACAAAGAGATTCCAGAGCTTGTAAGTATTGTATTCCAGTTGTGCATTGTATTTTTGAGGAATCTGATGGTGTTTTTCCTCTGCCCCATATATTTTCAGGCATTCTATTAGCCATGTGTGTGGTATCATGTCGAAGGCTTTCTTATAGTCTATCCATGCCATGCTTAGGTTGGTTTTCCTTCTCCTACTGTTCTTCATCACCATTTTGTCTATTAGGAGCTGGTCTTTTGTGCCCCTACACTTCCTTCTGCAGCCTTTCTGTTGGTGGGGGATGGTGTTTTGTCTCTCTAGGTAGTTTGTATAGCCTTTCACTGATGATACCTGTTAGTAACTTCCACATTAATTTGGTAGGGCAGGTTGGATAGGCCTGTACGATTACTGGCATATTTCCCTTACTCTTGTCTTTTTGTACTATTATTGTTATTATTATTATTACTTATTATTATTATTATTATTATTATTATTATTATTATTATTATTATTATTATTATTATTTAAATTACTTTCTTTTTTATTTGTGTTATTTTTCAAAATCATTACTGCATATTATTTCACGATTTTTATTTTTATTATTATTATCGTTATTATTATTTTGTATTGTATTATTATTATTTTAATTTTATTTATATTTTATTTTATTTTTTCATGTTTTTATTTATTTGTTATTTTTAAGTTAATGTTTTAATTTTTTTGTTTTTTCCTTTATTTTAAATATATTTTTTATTTAATTTATTTCTTATTTTTTTTTAAGTTATTATTTTTTTTTGTTTTTTCTTTATTTACATATTTTATTTTTATTTAATTTTTTTATTTTTCTTATTTATTTAGTTATTTTTGTTATATATTTTACTATTATTTTTTATTTTTATAATTCAATTTCTTTTTTATTATTTATTGTTTTTTTATATTTTATTTATTTTGTATATATTTCTTGAGAATTATTTATTTCTATTTATTATTATCTATTTTATTTAATTTAGATTTATTTACCTTTTTATTAATTTTATTTATTTTTATATATTTTATTTATTTTTCATATATTTTATTTATTTATTTTATCTACATAATTTTTATTTTTAGTTATTTATTTATATTTTTTTTCATTTTTTTTATTATGTTATCTTTTTATTTACTTATTTATTGGTTTATTTAATTTTATTTTTATTTTTACTTATTTTACTGATCTATTTTATTTTATTTTATTTTTTATTTTTCTTTATTTAATTTATTTATTTTCTTTTATTTTAATTTTTTAAATTTTTTTTTATTTACTGTTATTTATTTGTTTTTTTATTTTTATTATTATTAATTTATTCGTTTTTATTTATTTATTTGTTTTTAATTATTTATATTTATTTATTCTTATTTATTTTTTGATTGATTGATTTTTAATTATATATTTATTTATTTATATATTTAGTTATGAGAGTATGATGGCTTTCAGGGAACAATTGGAAAATTTGGAATTGGAGCTAGAAATGATAATGGGAGAAGACTCCTAGAGCTATGTGGTTGCATCTGGGTTATCTATAACAAACACATATTTCAACCATAAATTAGAGCACAAAACTACATGGGTGTCGCCAAATGGACTGGTACAAAATTTGATAGATTATGTTTATTGTAAATCAGAAATGGAAGAAGTCTATATTAGACACCAGAACTTTTAGGGGCTGCCGTGTTCCTTCTGACCACAAACTCGTAATATCCAAGATTAGAATAAAGTTACAGGCCAATCAAGAAAAAAGGAGAACTATAAAGTGTGATGTGGATAAGTTGAGAAATGAAAGAGTAAACAAACAGTATGAGGTGAAGGTAGGAGGCAATTTGCGGCATTAATTGGTATGGAAAATATGGATATGGATTCAGAGGAATCCTGGGCAATATTAAGTTCAGATACTAAGGAACGTAGCAACAGAGGTGTTAGGTTATAAGAGAGTAACAGCAAACCTTGGTTTAGTGATGAAGCAAAAGTTTTTAAGTGAAGAGCAACAAAGGTTGAGAGTTCAAATGGACGATGAACAAGACCTAGAGAAGAAACAACAACTAAAAAGACGAAGAAATAGAAAGCTGAGAGAACTAAGTGATAGGATGAAGCATGACCAAAACATGTTTTGGAAAGAAAGAGCTACCGAAGTTGAAGAAGCTATGGAAATTGGCGAGAGCAGGGCTATGTTTGCAGCTGTGAGATTCCTTGAGGAACGCAAGCCAGAAAAAGTTTGGAGGGAGTGATGGCATGTTGGATGAAGATGGGAACTTGGTCACAGACGAAATGGAGAAAAGGAATCTGTTTGCAAGGTATTTTGAAAGACTCCTAAATGTTGATACTACCGGTAGGGATGAGTGCATTGCAGATTTAAACGAGCCCTGGAGGTACAAGAAGAAGACATTAGTGCAGAAGAGGTGAAAGAGGCCTTAAAAATCTGTAAAAATGGAAAAACTGCTGGCGTGTGCGGGATAACTGCAGAGATGCTAAAAGCAGGAGGACGAAGGATGATAGAGGCATTAAGAGTTGTTTTTAGCATAGTTTGGAGAACAGAGGTGGTACCAAGTGATTGGAAAAAGGCAATTATGATACCAATATATAAAAATAAGGGAAGCAAAAGGGAGTGTGGTACTATCGGGGCATAAGTTTACTGTCAGTCCCAGGGAAGATATTCATGAGAGTAATACTTAACAGAATAAGACCTATAGTAGAAGAGAAACTTAGAGAACAGCCAGTGGTGGTTTTAGAAGTGGAAGGTCAACAGTGGATCAAATTTTCACCTTAGACAGATAATTGAGAAGAGATGGGAGTATGCAAAGCCAATATTCTGTGCTTTTATAGACTTGGAGAAAGCGTATGATTCAGTATGGAGAGATGGAATGTGGAAAGTGGCAGAACACTATGGTATACCACTGAAAGTGATAAGGATACTAAAGAACTGGTACCAAGGAGTGTGCAGCTGTGTACAGCTGGATGGACAGCAAAGTGAATGGTTCCCAGTTGGAAGTGGGCTAAGACAGGGATGTGTTATGTCACCCACCTTGTTTTTAATGTTATATATTGACCCATATAATGAGAAGAGTGATGGAGAATGAAACAGAGGGGCTAGTATTGGTGGAGAAGTTTTTATGGATTTGGACTTTGCTGATGATGTTGCGTTGGTTGCTGATACGTGGCTGGTGCTGGTAGGTATGGTAATGAGGATGGAGACAGAGACACAGAATTTTGGCTTGAACATCAGCACAAAGAAGAGCGAGATCATGGTTGTGAGTAAGGATGATGATTGGGTGCACATGGAGGATATGACAATCAGAGGACAGGAACTCAAGCAAGTTGAGAAGGTTTGTTTACTTGGGAAGTGTGGTAACAGCAGACGGGAGGCAAGTTGAAGATATACAAAGAAGAAAACTAGAGCAGCAAGAGCTTTTGAGGTTCTGAGAAAAAACGTTTTGGTCGAGGCATGAAATCAGCTTGACTAAGATGAGAATATCCAATGCAGTAGTACTACCAGTCCTGATGTATGGCTCGTCACCTGGGCACTGACCAGAACAGAGGAGAAAAGGTTGGATGCTTTTGAGATGAAGCTGCTGAGAAGGATACTTGGCATTAAATGGGATGATTATGTTAGAAATGAAGACATCAGGGTGAGATTGAGGCAAAGGCCAGTCAGTACCAGGTTGAAGAGGGGAAGGCTGAAATGGTTTGGGACATGTTGAGAGGATGGAAGAGAATAGAGACCCCAGGAGAGCACTGAGAGCAGTACAAATAGGAAGAAGACCGCTGGGTAGACCAAGAACGAGGTGGGGATAGACATAATTGTCAGGGATCTTGAGGATTGAAATCCAAAACTTAGAGGAAGCGAGGGAAATGGCTCGGGATAGAGACAGATGGAGAGAAACTGTATCAGCCTTATGCCACTGGCCAGTGGCGGGAAGATAAATCTAAATCTAAAATATTTATGTTTTATTCATATATTTATTTTACTTATTTATTAATTATTTTTATATTTTTATATATTTGTTTATTTATTAATTTTAATTGATTAGTTTATTTATAGTATTTATTTATTTAGTATTTATTTGTATATATATCTATATATATATATATATATATATATATATATATATATATATATATATATACATATATATATACATACATATATATATATATATATATATTATTATCTATTTTTGTTCATTTATATATGTATTTATTTATTTATTCATTTATATTTTTTATTAATTAATTTATTTTTATTTATTTATTATTTTATTTATTTATGTATTTGTGTATTTTTTTTATTTATTTTTGTTTTAATTAATTATTTATTTTTATTCATTCATATATTTGTTTATTTATTTATTTGTTTACTATTATTTGATTTTTTATTTTTTTTATTTGTTTTTATTTATTCAATTGTTTAATTTTATTTATTTTATTTATTTATATTTTTTCTTCATTTATCTGTATTTATTTTTTTCATTTACTTATTTGTTTGTATTTATTTTATTATTTGATTTATTTTGATTAATTTTTTATTTATTTTATTTATTTATTTATTTATTCTTTTATTTTATTTTATTTTTATTTATTTATCTATTTATTTTTTATTTATTTATATATTGATTTGTTTTTATAATATTTATTTATTATTTTATTTAATTATTTTTTAAAATTTGTTATTTTTATTTATTTATTTTTTCTTTATTTTATTTGTATTTAGTTTTTATTTCTATTTCTTTATGTATTTTTTATTTTTATTTATCTTTATTTATTTTTATTCTTTTTAATTTTTTTATTTATTTATTTTTTTTTACATTTATTTATTTATTTATTTGTTTTTATTTATTTATTTCTGTTTATTTATTTAATTATTTATTTATTTATTTAAATTTTTATATTCATTTATTTTTATTTATTTATTTTTTGGTTTATTTTATTTATGTATTTATTTATATTTCTTTATAATTCTTTATTTATTTTTATTTATTATTTATTATTAAATTATTAATTATTTATTTATTCGTTTTATTTATTTTCATTGATTTTTATTTATTTATTTTAATTTGTTCTTGCTGTTATTTTTAGTTGTTTCATTTTTTTCACTATTAATATTACTTTAGTGTTCTTATTTTTAGAATTTTATTTATATATATGTTAGTTACAATTTGAAATTTTCTTATTATTATATTTTACTAATTTTATTTTTTTCATAATTCTATAATTATTTTTATTTTTACAGTTATTATTTGTATTATTAAATTTCATTATTATGATTTTACTAGTTGTATGCATAATAATATATTTTATATTCTTTATTTTTATTATTTATTATTATTATTTTTATTATTTTTAAATTTATAACTATTAATTTAGGGTTTATTTTTATTACTATTATTCTATTTATACTGCATTTTTATTTTTTTATTTGTATATATTTATTTTAATTTACATTGATATTATTTCATTATTTTTACCTCTATTCTTGACATTAACCGTCTTTTAAACATGTTAAATTAAAAGTTCTGGTTGGCTTCGCTGCAGTATTATTATGTAGGTCTATTTTCATAATAATGATTTTCTCATTGCTGAACAACTCATTAAAGGTTGGCATGTCTAAAATAGGTAATTATGAAAGTAAATTTTAATTTTATTCAAAGATGCCAGAGGCTGTATTTAAACATTCGATGTATGATCCGTAGAGTTCTTCGAGGGTCAATCTTTATTCCAAGTCTGGATTCTGACTATTCCTTGGCACTACTTAAACAGGCTAGTAGATTGCCCATGGAGGTCCTTTTCACATGCAGGGTCAAGATCAGTGTACATATTTATAAATCAGTTCTTAATAGATATACTATATCAAAGTCATTCTCTCTCTCTCTCTCTCTCTCTCTCTCTCTCTCTCTCTCCTGATACTTTTCAATAATTTCCCTTCTACTCACGTCTGCTCTATTGGCACATATCACCTTTTGTGTATTTATACTATAGTACCCGGGGATATTTGCTTGATCGTTTTCTGTCACTAAGCTCCTCCCCATTTATACTATGGTCGTCATCTTTCAGTGGTCAATGAGGGAAGGCAATCTTTTTAACTATGTTCACATTTTAACATAGCTAAATTATGGTGCCGTGTGCTACATGATCATGAAAACATGAGGAAATGTTTAGATTTTTATCGTTTTCCAGGAGATATTTCGGTATGTGACGTCATATCTGTAGTATGACGTCATCATCCGTTTAGCTGATTTCAGTTACAACTAGAATTGATATTAAGCAGAGATTTCTTTGAAGAATTACAATTACAATTACCCTAAGAATGTGTAATGAATAACATTTCAATTAAATTACAATTACTACAAGCCTGCCTTCATTGCACAGCTGCCCAGGTGTAAAGGGGACGTGGCTTAGGCAGGCAAGAGATAATGACAAGCCGATTTCCTTCGCTCTAGATGCAACCACATATGCCCACCTTTAGTATGACCAGCATGCGCCTATCTAAGAGAATCTCCTGCCACGCCCAAGAGAGGGATATAAAGAACCACGCCCGTAGAGATGTTCAGCAAAGTACACAAAGAGGCTACTGGTATATTGAGTGTGGATGACGCTACCTCTCTCTGTAGATACCTTGGTTCCTGGAGGACTGTAGGATTTTCTGGAGGTATGTAAGGAACTGCAGGGGCCCTGGGACTGTGAAAAGGTAGGAGGAGGCTTAAAATCCTGTTTTAGCAGGACGGTATAACCTCCATAGTACATACTTTAGAGCTAGAGCAATGAGGTCGGGTGACTCTCGACCAGTCAGTAGGCAAGAACATCTTGACTTGGTTGAGCCTTTCCTTTGTGACGAATTGATGCCTGTCAACCCGAGCTCCGTAAGGAATCTAATCCTCGCGAATGATGGATATCTGCACACCAGTGTCATCGAAAGCTCGGACCTGCTGGGCAGGATTGTCCGTCCCTGTCATTGTAATGGCAGCAACCGCAGCTGCTTTCTTGGTGTGTAATATGAAAAGTACCTTACGTCTCATTATTAGAATTTTACATTGATTCAGTTATTATTATTATTATTATTATTATTATTATTATTATTATTATTATTATTATTATGATTATGATTATTATTATTATTATTATATTATTTTATTATTATTATTATTATTATTATTATTATTATTATTATTATATTTAAATTACTTATTTTTCAAAATTGTTACTACATAGATTTCACGGTTTTTATTTGTATTATTATTCTCGTTATTTTATTATGTTTATAATTTTTATTTATTAACAAAGTTATTACCATTATTTTTATTTTTTATGATATTTTTTCATATGCATTATATTTTCTTTGTTATTTTCCATGTTGTCATTAATTTTTTTATTTTTAACATTAATTTACCTTTTGCTCATTTATTTAGTTATATTTTAATTTAAAAATATTTTCATTTATTGGTATTTTTATTTATTCTTATTTATTTATTTTATTTTGTATGATTTTATTTTATTATTATTTTTACTATCATTTATATATTTATTTTTTATTTATTTTTATTTGTTTTTTATAATTTTTTATTATTATTATATATATTTATTTTTTTAAATATTTGTTTTATTTTTATTAATTTCTTTTTATCTGTTTATCTATTTTTTATTTATTTTTATTTTTATGTTGTTTTAGTTTAGTTATGTAGTATCATTATTTTTATTTATCAGTTTTATTCACTTTATTTATTTTTTATATTTTATTTTGTCATATATTTTTATTTATTTCTATTTATTTTTTATCTATTTCTAATTATTTATTAATTTTTTTATTTTCAATTTTAATTTTTATTTTTTTATTTATTTATTATTTATATTAATTTTGATTTGCTGATTTTAATTATTTATATTTATTTGATTATTGTTTATTTATTTAAGTTTATATATATATATATATATATATATTATATATATATATATATATATATATATATATATATATTATATATATATATATTTATTTTTATTTACTTTTATTTATTTATTCGTTTTAGTTATTTATTTTTATTCATTTATTTAATAATATTTTATTAATATTTCTTTATTTGTTCATTGTTATAAAGTTTATTTACTTTATGTATTTTTATTTTTATTTATTATTTTTAATATCTATATTTTTTATTTATATATTTATTTGTATATATTTATTTTTATGTATTTATTAATTATTTTTTTATTTTTATTTTATTTATATATTTATTTATTTATTTATATTATTTATTTTTTACATTTTTATTTATTTATTTATTCATTTTTTTATTTTATTCATTTTATGTATTTTTTTTATTATTTCATTTGTTTATTTCTATTTTTTTTATTTTTTTCCTTATATTTATTTTAATATTTATCTTTTAAAAATTTTATTTTTTATGGATTTTTTTTATTTATTTTGAATTTTTTTTTATTTATTTTCATTTTTATTTATTTATTCATTTTTTATTCATATATTCTTTTTTGTTCATTTTTATTTTTTATCCTTATTTATTTTTAGTTTAATTATTTATTATTATTTATTTTATTTATTTTTATTTATATATGTTTATTTATATTATCTATTTTTATTTATTTATTTATTTATTTATTTATTTTTATTTTTTATTTTTTTTTATTTTCATTTTTATTTATTTATTTATTTATTTATTTATTTATGTTATTCATATATGTTTATTTATTTATTTATTTACTCATATTTTTTTTATTTAATTTTTTTCTTTAACATTTATTTTTTATTTTTTTTATTATTATTTTATTTCTTTATTTGTTTATTTTTATTTGTTGATTTATTTTATCCTTATTTATTTTTCCTTATTTATTTTTATTTATTCATTATTAATTATTATATTTATTTATTTTTTTATTTATGTATTATATTATTTATTTATTTATTTATTCAATTATTTATTTATTTATTCAATTATTTATTTATTTATTTAGTTTTATTTTATATTTTTTTTAATTCTTCATTTTTATTAATTAATTTATTTTTGTATATTTTTATTTAAGTTTTTTTTATTCCTTTTTTGTTTTTATTAATTTTTTTATTTTTATCTATTTATATTTTTTATTTTTATTTTTATTATTTATTTATGTTTTTATTTATTTTTTTATTATTTATTTTATTTATGTATTTTCATTATTATTTATTTATTTATTCATTTGTATTATTATTTTTTTATTTATTTCTATTTATTGATTTTTGTCCTATATTTTTTTATATATTTATTTCTATTTATTATTTATTTATTTTATTTATTCATCTTTATTTATTCATTATTTTTTATTTTATATGTTTTTTATTTTCACTTATATATTTATTTATTTATTTTATTCCATTTATTTATTTTATTTGTTGATTTATTTATCCTTATTTATTTTTCCTTATTTATTTTTATTTATTCATTATTAATTACTTATATTTATTTTTTTATTTAGTTATGTATTTATTTATTTATTTATTTATTTATTCAATTATTTATTTATTTATTCAATTATTTATTTATTTATTTAGTTTTATATATTTTTAATTTCTTCATTTTTATTATTAATTTTATTTTTGTATATTTATTTTAAGTTTTTTTTATTCCTTTTTATGTTATATATATTTTTATCTATTTATTTATTTATTTTTATTTATTTATTTATGTTTTTATTTCCCTTTATTTTTTTATTATTTATTTATGTATTTTTCATTATATTTATTTATTTATTCATTTGTATTATTATTTTTTTATTTATTTCTATTTATTGATTTTTGTCCTATATTTATTTTATATATTCTTTATTTATTTATTTATTTTATTTTTATTTTTTTTATTTATTCATCTTTATTATTCATTTATTTTTATATTTTATGTTTTTTATTTTCACTTATATTTATTTATTTATTTATTTTATTCATATATATGTTTATTTATTTATTGATATATTTAATCATATTTTTTTATTTACTTAATTCTTTTCTTTATATATTTTTTATTTTTTTAGTATTTATTTTTATTTATTTATTTATTCTTATTTGTTGATTTATTTTTATTTATTGTTCTTTTTCGTATTTATTTCTATTATTTAATTATTTATTTTATTTATTTATTTTCTTATTTATTCTTTATTTATTTTTTATATATTTATTTATTTTATTTATTTCTTTATTTATTTTTAATTATTTCTTTGTTTATTTTTTTTAGTTTATTTATCTTTTCATTTATTCTATTATTTATTTATATATTATTATTAATTTTGATATTTATTTTATTTCTTTATTTTTTTAAATTTAAATTTTTTATGTATTTATTTTATTCATTTATTATTTGTTATTTTTTACTTTCTATTAATTAATTAATTTTTTATTTATTTATTTATTTTTTATAATTCTCTAATTATTTGTTTTATTCTTTTAGATTTATTTTTATGTATTTAGTTTATTTTTCTTTGGTTTTTATTTTTATAATTTTATTTTATTCTTACCTTTATTTTTATTATTTTTTCATTTTTATTCTTATTGCTATTCCTTTGTTATACTTATATTTTTATTAGTTATTTTATATTTTGAAATTTTATTATTATTATATGTTGCTAATTGTATTTATTTTTATAATTTTATCATTATTATTATTTTTACAGTTATTGTTTGTACTATAAGATTTCATTATTATCATTTTACTAGTTGTATATATATTAATATATTTTATTTTTATTTCTATTATTTTTTATTATTCTTTTTTTTTTTATATATACAACTATTAATTTCGGATTTATTGTTATTACTATTTTTTATTTATACTACATTCTTATTATTTTTATTTCTATATTTTAATTTTAATTTAAACCGATATTATTTCATTATTTTTACCTTTATTCTTAAAGTAAACCATCTTTCAAGCATGTTAAATTAAAAGTAATTGCTGCCTCAGCTGCAGTAATATTATATAGGTCTGTTTTCATAATTACGATTTTCTCATTGTTGCTTAAACTGCTGAACAACATATTTAAGGTTGGCATGTCTAAAATAGGTAATTATGAGAGTTGATTCAATTTTATTCAAAGATGCCAGAATCTGTATTTAAACATTCGTTGTATAACCCGTAGAGTGTTTGGAGGGTCAATTATTATTCCAAGTCAGGATTCTGACTATTCCTTGGCACTACTTAAACAGGCTAGTAGATTGCCTATGGAGGTCACTTTCACATACAGGGTCAAGATCGTGTACATATTTCTATATCAGTCTTTATAGATATACTATGATATCAAAGTCTTTCTCTCTCTCTCTCTCTCTCTCTCTCTCTCTCTCTCTCTCTTGATACTTCTCAATAATTTCCCTTCTACTCTGGTGTTACACGGTGTTGCTACATCAATGAGTGATACTTTCTTCTAAATATTGTCTGCTCTATTGGCACATATCACTTTTTATGTATTGATACCACAGTCCCCGAGGATATTTGCTCGATCATTTTCTATCACTAAGCTCCTTCCCATTTATTCAGTTGTCAATGAGGGAAGGTAATCTTTTTAACTATGTTCACATTTTAAAATAGCTAAATTATGCTGTCTGGTGCTACATAAATCAGGAAAACATAAGGAAATGTTTAGATTTTTATTGATATCCAAGAAATATTTCGGTATGTGACGTCATATCTGTAATATGACATCATCATCCGTTTAGCAAATTTAAATTACAACTAGAATTAATATTAAGCAGAGATTTCTTTGAAGAATTACAATTACAGTTACCTTAAGAATGTGTTATGAATAACATTTCAATTAAATTACAATTACTACAAGCCTGCTGTCATTGCACAGCCGCTTAGGCAGACAAGAGATGACGACAAGCCAATTTCCTTCGCTCTAGATGCAACCACATTACTTATGCCCACCTTTTGTATGACCAGCATGTGCTTGTCTAAGAGACTCTCCTGCTACGCCCAGGAGGGGCTAAAAAGAACCACCCCCGCACCAAATATCAGGAGACTTCTCGTACAGATATTCAGCAAAGTACACAAAGAGGCTTCTGGTATATTGCCTATGGATGACGCTGCCTTTCTTTGTAGATACCATGGTTCCTGCAGGACTCCAGGATTGGTCTGGTGGTATGTAAGGAACTTCGGGGGCCCAGGGACTGTGAAAAGGTAGGAGGAGGCTTAAAATCCTGTTCTAGCAGGACGGTATAACCTCCATAGTACATGCTTTAGAGCTAGAGTAATGAGGTCGGGTGACTCTCGACCAGACAGTAGGCAAGAACATCTTGACTTGGTTGAGGCTTTCCTTTGTGACGAATTGGTGCCTGCCAACCCGAGGTCCGTAAGGAATCTAATCCTCGTGAATGATGGATATCTACGCACCAGTGTCATCGAAAGCTCTGACCTGGGCAGGGATAGCGACCTCTGGATGCAGCAAATTTAGGGCCCTTCGGTAGAGGGCCCTGTCATTTTAATGTCAGTAACCTCAGCTGCTTTCTTCGGGTGTAATATGAAAAGTACCTTACGTCTTATTATTAGAATTTGACCTGGATTCAGTTATTATTATTATTATTATTATTATTATTATTATTATTATTATTATTATTATTATTATTATTATTATTATTATTATTATTATTATTATTATTTTTATTATTATTTCGTAGTGCATTATTATGTTGATTTACTTTGTGACATTATTATTATTATTATTATTATTATTATTTTATTATTATTATTATTATTATTATTATTTAAATTCCTTACTTTTTTATTTGTGTTATTTTTTTCAAAATTATTATTACGTATTATTTCACGATTTTCATTTTTATTATTAATTATCGTTATTATTATTTTGTATTTGTATTATCATTGCCTTAATTTTATTTATATTTTTATTTTCTTTGTTTTTAGTTTTATGTTCATAATTTAAATTTTATTAAGAAAGTTATTACTGTTATGTTTATTTTTATGATTTTTTATATATGTCATATTTATTTTATTTTTATTATTTTTCATGTTTTAATTTTTTTTTTCAAATATTAATTCATTTTTTTATGTATATAATATATTTATGTAATTATTTATTCTTATTTATTCATTTATTTATTTATTTTTTATTCTTTATTTATTTGTCTATTTTATTGTTATTTTTTTATTATTTATTTATTAATTTTTATTAATTTTATTTATTTATTTTTTTATTAATTTATTTTAATCTATTCATTATTATTTATTATTATTTATTTCTTAATTTTATTTATTTACTTTTTTATTTAATTTATTTATTTATCATTCTATTTATTTTATTTATTTTTATATATTTTATTTATTTTCATATATTTTATTTATATACTTTTTTTATTTATTTTATTTATTTCTATTTATTTATTTATTTGTTTATTTATTTATTTATTTTTATTTCTATTTTTTCATTTATTATTTATTTATTTATTTTATTATTTATTTATTTATTTATTTACTTATGTTTATTTTCATTTAATCATTTATTTATTTATTTATATTTTTATTTACTTTTATTAATTGATCTATTGCATTTTTATTTATTTTTGTTTTTATTTATTTTTTTATATTTATTTATTTATTTATTTATTTTCATTAATTTATTTTTCATTCTTCTTATTTATTTATTTACTTTACTTATTATTATTTATTTATTATTATTTACTTATTATTTTTATTTAATTATTTATTGTAATTGATTTTTATTCATTTATTTTTATTCATTCTTATTCATTTCTATTTATTGATTTTTAATAATTTATATTTATTTGTTTATTTATGTTTATTTATATATTTATTTTTATTTATTTATTTCTGTATATTTTTTATTTTTTGATTATCTATTCTTTATTTTTATATATTTGTTTGTTTATTCATTTTTATGTATTTATTTATTTGTATTTATTATTTTCCATTTTTTATTAATTTATATATATTTTTATATTATTTTTATGTATATATTCATTTATTTTTATTTATTTATTTATGTACCTATTTATTGTTTGTATTATTTATTTTTTATTTATTCGTTCATATTTATTTATCTATTTATTTATTTATTTTTATTAATTATTTATTTTTATGTATATGTTTAGTATTTTATTTATTTATTTATATTGATTTATTTTTATCCTTATATTTAGTTTTATATATATTTTTATTTTATTTATTTATTTATTTATTTATTTATTTATTTATGTATAAATTTTCATTTGTTTTTATTTATTTTATTTATTTTCATGTTTACTTATTTAATTGTTATTTATATATAAATGATTATTTATTAATTTTTATTTACTCTTATTTATTTGTTTATTCAATTTTTATTTATTTATTTTATTTATTCATTTATTTATTTTGATTGATTGATTGATTGATTGATTTATTTAATTTTATTCGTTCATTTATTTTATTTATTTTTTCATTTTCTTCTTTATTTTTTTTATTTAATTATTTATTTATTTTGATTGATTGATTTATTTATTCATTTATTTTATTTTTATATATTTATTTATTATCTTTTATTTATTTATTTGCTTAATTATTTGTTTATTTCTATCTTTATTTTTTTATTATTATATATTTATTTATTTATTTACTTTTATTTATTCAATTATTCTTATTTATTTATTTACTTATTTATTTATTTGTTTTTATTGATTTACTTTTATTTTTTATTTATTTCTTTATTTATTTTATTTATTTATTTATTTTGTATTTATTTGTTCATTTTTATTAGTTTTATTTTCCATTTATTTATTTTTCTATTAATTATTTTCATATTTGTTTATTCTTTATTTATTTACTTTTCTGTCCCTTTTTATTTTTGTATTTATTTATTTATTTATTTATTTTTATTTTTATTTCATTCATTTATTTCATTTTCATTTATTTATTTATTTATTTATTATTTATTTATCTATTTATTTTTACTTCTTATTTATTTACAATAATTTTATGTATTCATTTATTTTTATTATTAATTTTTTTCTTTTTTTTCATTTTTATTATTAATAAAATTACATTGGTATTCCTATTTTTTCATATATATGTTATTCATATTTAGAAATTTTTATTATTATTATTATATTTCACTGATTTTATTTTCTAAAAATAATTTTATAATTATTTTATTTAAATAGTTATTGTTTGTATTATTAAATTTCATTTTATCATTTTACTAGTTATATGTATATTTATATTTTTTATATTTTATTTTATTATTTTTATTACTATTATATTTTTATTATTTTTATATAAATACCTCTTAATTTCGGGTTTATTTTTATTTATATAATTTTATTTATCCTACATTTCTAATATTTGTATTTGTATATTTTAATTTTAATTTACATTGATATTATTTTATTTTTACCTTTATTCTTGAAGTAAACCATCTTTTGAGCATGTTAAATTTAAAGCAACTCCTGCCTCAGGTGCAGTAATATTATGTATGTCTATTTTCATAATTGTGATTTCCTCATTGTTGCCTAAACTGCTGAACAAAGGACTGAAGGTTGGCATGTCTAAAAGAGGTAATTAAGAAATCAATTTTAATTTTATTCAAAGATGCCAGAGGCTGCATTTAAACATTCGTTGTATAACCCGTAGAGATTTTCGAGGATCAATTTTTATTCCAAGTCATGGATTCTGACTATTCCTTGGCACTACTTAAACAAGCTAGTAGATTGCCTATGGAGGTCATTTTCACATACAGGGTCAAGATCAGTGTACATATTTACTAATCAGTCTTTATAGATATACTATGATATCAAAGTCATTCTCTCTCTCTCTCTCTCTCTCTCTCTCTCTCTCTCTCTCTCGTCTCTCTCTCTCTCTCTCTCTCTCTCTCTCTCCTGATACTTTTCAGTCATTTCCCTTCTACTCTGGTGTCACACGGAATTGCAATATAAATGAGTGATAGTTTCTTCTAAATGTTGTCAATCAATGTCATGTCTGCTCTATTGGCACATATCAGCTTTTGTGTATTATACCACAGTCCCCAAGTATATTTGCTTGGTCGTTTTCTATCACTAAGCTCCTCACCATTTATTCTAATTGTCTGGTGCCACATAAATCAGGAAAACATAAGGAAATGTATAGAATTATATTGATTTCCATGACATATTTCGGTATGTGACGTCATATCTGAAGTATGACGTCATCATTAGCTTAGCAAATTGCAATTACAACTAGAATTAATATTAAGCAGAGATTTCTTTGAAGAATTACAATTACAGTTACCTTAAGAATATGTAATTAATAACATTTCAATTAAATTACAAAAGCCTGCCTTCATAGCACAGCCGGCCGCTCAGGATGGGGATATAGAGAACCACACCCACCAAACATCAAGAGACTTCTCGTACAGATGTTCAGCAAAGTACACAAAGAGGCTTCTGTTATATTGAGTGTGGTTGACGCTACCTGTCTCTGTAGATACCTTGGTTCCTGGATGACTGTAGGATTGGTGAGGAGGTATGTAAGGAACTGCGGGGGGGCTCAGGGACTGTGGAAAGGTAGGAGGAGGCTTAAAATCTTTTCCTAGCAGGACGGTATGACCTCCATAGTACATACCTTAGAGCGGTGAGGTCGGGTGACTCTCGACCAAACAGTAGGGAAGAACATGTTAATGTGGTTGAGGCGTTCCTTTGTGACGAATTGGTGCCTGTCAACCCGAGCTTCGTCAGGAATCTCATCCTCGCGAATGATAGATATCTGGATGCAGCAAATATAGGGCCCTTCGGTAGAGGGCCCTATCATTGTAATGTCAGTAACCGCAGCTGCTTTCTTAGGGTGTAATACTAAAAGTACATTACGTCTTATTATTAGAATTTGACATGGATTCAGTTATTATTATTATTATTATTATTATTATTATTATTATTATTATTATTTTATTAAAAGTAATGGCTACTTCAGCAGCATTACACTTGTAGAGATTCTTCTCTATTTTGCGAATAGCGGCTTTTTCAGTGCTACTTAAACAGGCTAGTAGAGCGCCTATAGAGGTCATGGTAAAATGCAGAGTCAAAATAGGTGTATATATTTGAATTTTACAGATAAACTATGATACCATAGTCATCAAAGTCATTAACGATTTTCTCTCTTCTCTCTCTCTCTCTCTCTCTCTCTCTCTCTCTCTTTCTTAAAGCGAGCTTTCGTCTGGAGCTGCCAGACATCCTCGGGCTGGGAAGCTGAGGGTGGACTGATCTTGGTGCGTTGTTGTTGTTTGTTGTTTAAGATTAAGCTGGCTTTATGCCAGCACGAGCTCTTGCTCATAGAGCAGCCCGTAGGTCATTTGAATTTTGGATGTGGAAAGGTGATTTTTAAGGATATGAGGTGAGACCGTTTATTTATGATTCTATGGGTTATGCAGGTGAAATGGTATGATTTGAAAAAGGAAAGGAAAGGTGAACAGGCAAGGTTACAAACCCCTTTAAACCCTAAGGTACCCATTAGTAGGAGATAAAGATCGATAGTAGCGAGTCCTGGCGAGTCAGAGATAGCCAGTAAGGAAATCGAAAAATTTATAGTCGTAGAAAAACGGAAAAAAAAGCACAAAACTCTATGGAGTTCAATTACCATATTTCACTTTACGTTAATGGAAAGAGAAAAAGGAAATCGCCGATCGATAGCAATAGAGATTCGACGAGAGAAAAAATGAAATATTATAAGTTTTAGAGAAAGCAAAACAAAAGTAAACAACAGCTTAAGCGGTAGTTAGAGTGACAGTTGAAATATTCGGTCGTTAGACGTGAGGCGGCCGAAAAACGGAGGGGAAAGGAGATTGTTTAGTAAAAGAAAAAGCAGTTAATGCTATAAACAGCACTTTTCTCGAAGGAGGTCATCTGGAACTGATCTCTAGGTCCAACAGAACGTGGACGAGCTCAGAGAACAGTTGATGGTCGTTCTATTGCAGAATTGGTATTTGTCTTTGAGGGGTTCTGAATCGAAATTCAGATTGGAGGAAGTCATCTGGGAGGGAGATCTCAAAGTTGAGGGCTTCCTGGAAGATCTCTGTAAACAGTCGTTCGTTGAAAGTGTAATGTTTGTCAGATAGGGCTCGATGAACGAAGGCATTGAATTCGTCATAGGTCATCAGGAGCTTGTTTATCCCTTGTTCTCCTACGAAGCGGAATTCACTCCCAGAGGAGACAGATTTGAGTTCTTTCTTAGGTGTGAAGTCCTCTGTTTGCGTTCCAGCCTCGGCATACAAAACGGGAGCTTCAGTGGTTGTCTCGAACTGCATATCTTCAACTGGTTGTTCTGGTTGTTCTGTCTGAGTTCCTGCTTCGACACGAGCAGGAGTCGGCGTCTTCGGCGATGCAAAGGCTGGAGGAGTAACCTGAGGGGTTGGGGGAATAAACTGAGGGGTTGAGGGAATAACCTTAGGGGTCGGGGGGGTTGGAAGGGGTTTGGGAATTGGAGGTTGGAGGGAAGGAAAGGATGAGGGGTTTGGGATATAATGACGTGGTTTTTGGTTAAAAGGATGAGGAGTTTGTGGTGGAGGAGGTAGGTTGGTCCTGGGATCAATCCTTGGTTGGCTTGGAGGTCGTCTTGGGGGCGGCTGGCGGTCTTGAGGTCTTGCAGGTGGTGGAGTTATGCCCTTTATCCTCCAGATCTTCTCCAGTCTGACAGGGCATCCTCTGAACCATGCATGGTGCGACTGGTGACAGTTGGGGCATCGGGCAACAGTGTGGCCCTTTGATTTGAATTTCTGGAGGCAGACGTCAGTTTCATGTTTCATGCTGCATATTCCGCAGACGTGGTGGGAAGTACATTCTCTCCTGTGGTGTCCGTACTTCTGGCACTTGAAACATCGAAGTGGCTCAGGAACAAAGGCTTCTGTGTGGTAGGTGCGAGGATTCCGAGATCGATGAAGGGAGGGATATTGCCCTTAAATGTTGCCTCCACCTTCAGGGTTTCCTCTGTGGTAGTTGTGTCCTTCTTAACTGTGCATCTTGTTGCACTCAGGATATTTGGTAGCTGGAGAATTCTTTCGATGGGTATGTATCTCGGGACTTTACAAATCATCCCTTTTGTGATTTTATCTGCAGGATCTAGCAGAAGGCAGGAGGGGTCGTTGCTGAGGAGGTCGGCTGAACGCTGGTCTTTAGGGGAAATTATAAATTCCCCTTTCAGATTAGGTCTGGCATGTAGTTTTGCTTCAGGATGTTTATTTTCCAATAGTAAAACGGCTGCATATGACGATTGGCCTTGCGATGCTATTGCCTTGAACTTGGGCAGTGTGGAGGAGGAGTTTGCAGGGGTCGAAGTTTGAGATGGTGTCGAAGGCCCAGGGACGTTGATGATGGTCTTCAAAGCTTTCTTTCGCTTCTTCTGTACCATCTGGAAGCCCTGCTCGTCAGGGGAGGGCAGGTCCACCAGCGAGGGGTCAGGAAACGATGGACGCTTCTCTGCCATGAGAGAAGAGCTCAAAAAATACGTTCTCAAAAGTCTATAAATAACCGATCATGACAACTCTATGGATGACAACGCCCCCGAACGAGGTACTCCTGCAGCCGATGGAAATCAAAGTAACCGTGACGTCCCACAGCGTAGCGCAACGCCCATCAATGTTACAGCGCCGCTTAGGAGGTCCAGGCGGCTGCAGGATATGCTGCAACGCAACCATCGGCCCGAAGAAAGTGGCTTGAGACCTGGCTCAGGCAGCCAATGAAAACAAGACTCACCGCCACCAGCCAATAGGAGACAAGCATGGGGCAGACCCCCTGCTGTCAACCACAGATATAAGGAGGACGGACACCGCACCAAGATCAGTCCACCCTCAGCTTCCCAGCCCGAGGATGTCTGGCAGCTCCAGACGAAAGCTCGCTTTAAGAAAGAGAGAGAGAGAGAGAGAGAGAGAAAATCGTTAATGACTTTGATGACTATGGTATCATAGTTTATCTGTAAAATTCAAATATATACACCTATTTTGACTCTGCATTTTACCATGACCTCTATAGGCGCTCTACTAGCCTGTTTAAGTAGCACTGAAAAAGCCGCTATTCGCAAAATAGAGAAGAATCTCTACAAGTGTAATGCTGCTGAAGTAGCCATTACTTTTAATAAAGTATGCTTGAGAGAGGGTCTGCTTCCTAAGTACACTATTATTATTATTATTATTATTATTATTATTATTATTATTATTATTATTATTATTATTATTATTATTATTATTATTATTATTATTATTATTATTATTATTATTATTATTATTATTATTATTATTATTATTATTATTATTATTATTATTATTATTATTATTTCGTAGTACATTCTTATGCTGATTTACTTTGTGACATTATTATTATTATTGGAAAAGTAAATCCACAGTAGTATGTCTGATCTGTTATTTAAAATACAAAGTAGAGAGCTTTCGAAGACCTGCACGGTCCTCCTTGTCAATCTGAATACAATTACTAAAAGTGACCATACAAGAACTCTGTTTTTTGAATAGTTTACAAATAGCCTGTTTGATGATGTAGTTGGCTCTTCACGTTATCCCCTCGTTCTCCAACGGCAAACCAGCTAATCGCCTAGATCTTCGAAGTGGCGGTTCGTCTCTTGAATCGTTTGATGTGTTGTCCATAGCGCCTACAGCAGAAGGATTACCGCAAGAGAGAAAGTGGAATACTTAAGAAACTTGTGAGGCTTAATGGAGGAAGTTTGAAAATTCCCCGAAAAAAGAATGATTTCATCAACCTCACGGAATATAAACCGACACCCGAAGAAGAAGATCTCCTTAATCTTGGGCTCAATACCCACGTGACAAAAAAGCCAAACCCACACGCCAAGCGCCTGGAGGTCGAAGTCCTCCTTGACTCTATCCAGTCCCTCGAGGACGAAGGCAGGGTCAGGTCGAGCGACTCCCTCCAGCCCTTACTGTTAGCAGAAGCCCTTACCGACCGAGGAGCCCCATACAGAAGCGCTATCCTTACCAGAGAATTGAAAGAAACTGCTAAAAACTTGAAATCAAACCAGGAAATAACAATAAGAAGGGCAGACAAAGCTGCTGCCCTAGTGCTCATCAAGACCTCAGAATATCACGAGAAACTGGACCAAATACTGGCTGATCAATCCAAATTCAGAAAAATCAACAAGAACCCCATCGAAGACATCCGACGAGACATTAATAGGACGGTCGAAAGAATCCATGCCGCTAGGAATGCTCCCAGACTTCCCCTTGCCCAGGGTGACTTTAATCCAGGGTATATTTACGGCACCGTAAAAACCCACAAGCCTGGAAATCCTCTTCGCCCTATTATAAGCCAAATCCCAACCCCGACTTACAAAATCGCGAAGAGACTCAATGAACTCCTCACGCCATATATCCCTGACAGGTATTGTCTACAGTCATCTACCGACTTTTTACGTAAACTCCGAGACTCTCCGTCTACAGGTATCATCGCCTCTCTTGACGTCGAGAGCCTCTTCACGAACGTTCCAGTCGACGAGACGATTGAACACATCCTCGACAGAGTATACAGATGTGAGGAGACACAGGCTTTGAACATCCCCGAGGAAGCCCTAAAATCCCTCCTTGAAATATGTACCAAGAAGGCACCATTCACGACCCACAGAGGACATCTTTATTGCCAGATTGACGGCGTGGCAATGGGATCCCCATTAGGGGTTCTATTTTCCAACTTCTACATGAGTGTCGTCGAAGAAAGAGTTTTCAATAAGATCCCCTGTCCTCCCCAATACTACCGCTACATAGACGACACCTTCATAAAAGTTAACAGAGAAGAGGACCTTGAAACTTTAAGAAACACCTTCGAAGAATGCTCCGTCCTCCACTTCACGTGTGAACGCAGCGTTGACGGTGCCCTACCCTTCCTGGACGTTCGGGTACAGCAGACCCCTACGGGATACACCACCACGGTTTACAAGAAACCCACAAACCCGGGTCTATGCCTTAATGGGTCCAGCGAGTGCCCAGACAGGTACAAAAGATCGGTGGTAGAGGCCTTCGTCCGCCGCGCCCTTACACACTGTTCCACATGGAGAGAAACCACCAGGGAAATCGAAAGGTCTACACAAGTTCTCATTAATAATAACTTTTCAAACCGTATGGTCGAACGCCAAACGAGGGACTCCATAAATAAATGGCACCAAGAAGAACGACCGTAACTAACAACCAAAGTGGAGCTATAAAAATATTTTATAAAAATCATATGCACCACAAATATTTGGAAGATGAAAAGGCTATAAGGAAAATAATCAGTGAAAATGTCTCCCCCACTACAGAAAGTGATAAAATTAGCCTCATAATTTATTACAAAAGCATGAAAACCAGCCAGCTGCTTCTTAGAAACAACCCGGCGCCCCCAGAAACGTCTTTGAAGAGAAGGAGTGTCATCTACGAATTCACATGCTCGGTGGATGGATGCCACCATTCTTATATCGGGATGACCACTACCAGACTCTCCAAGCGTCTCTCGTGTCATCTTCAAGAAGGGGCCATTTTCATTCACTATAGGGAAAAACACAACAGAGACCAGAAAGAGCTGAGCTTATAAAGAACATAGAAATTATTGACCATGCACCGGACCGAAAACGCCTACGTTATCTTGAAGCTTTACATATATTAGAGAAAAAACCGACTATCAACACGGTAAAAGAAACAGAGTTTCTCCCCACCATCATAAGAAGAAATGGCGCAAGAAACCAACCGACTACGTATACATCCACGAGAGAGAGAGGAGAGATCGAGGGGGGAGAGACAGAGAGAGAGAGAGAGATCGAGGGGGGAGAGACAGAGAGAGAGAGAGAGAGAGAAAGAGAGAGAGAGGAGACACGAGAGAGAAAGAGAAAGAGAAAGAGAGAGAGAGGAGCAGGCAGAGAGAGAAAGAGAGAGCGTTAGAAGGAGCGAACGAGAGAGAGAGAGAGAGAGAGAGGAACTTGCAGAAAGAGAAAGAGAGAGAGCAAGAGAGAGAGAAAGAGCGGAAGAAGTAGAGAGAGAAAGCGGGAGAGAACGAGCGGAAGATATATCAATTGTACAGCCTGCCGCCCAAGAGGTGGGTACCCCAAACAACACCCAACCGACGCTAATAACCCCGTCCAAACTACGCAGGTCAGAACGCCTCAGGGGGAGATTTCGTTTCCATCCAACGACCAATTAAAATCCGTTCCCACCGACCCGCCCACCGATTGTACACGACCTTGCATGCTATAAATACTTGTAAACTGTATCTTAATTCACTGTACTGTAAACTCTCATAGATGACTGCCTGTGCGCTGTCGACACGTTAGAGGAATAACCTAAGACAAATGAAAATCTTTACATGTCTTAGGAAACTTAATACACCAGCTACATGCTGACGAGAAAAAGATAATAAAAAGAATTGAGAAGATTCTATATAAATTAAATGCCGTTGAAACAGCTATTGTATTCAATGCTACTGCCCTCAGAGAAGGCCTCCTTCCTAATTATTATTATTATTATTATTATTATTATTATTATTATTATTATTATTATTATTATTATTATTGTTTTTCTTGTTGTTTTTATATTATTATTTGTTATACTTATTTTTATTCGTGTTATTTTTTTCAAAATTATTACTACGTATTATTTCCCGATTTTGATTTTTATTATTATCGTTATTATTTTTTTGTATTCCTATTATTATTATCTTGATTTTATTTATATTTTTATTTTATTTTTATATGATTTTTTAATTATTTTATTATTTTATTATCATTTTTATTTTCTTTATTTTACTTTTATTGTTTAATTTTAATTTTTAATTAATGAAAGGTATTACTATTATGTTTATTT
This sequence comes from Macrobrachium nipponense, assembly GCF_015104395.2. Taxonomy (NCBI): domain Eukaryota; kingdom Metazoa; phylum Arthropoda; class Malacostraca; order Decapoda; family Palaemonidae; genus Macrobrachium; species Macrobrachium nipponense. Next base: position 27,538,109 of record NC_087221.1, read on the forward strand.
TTATGATTTTTTTATGTGCATTATATTTATTTTGTTTTTATTATTTTTTCATGGGTTTGTTTATCTTTATTTATGAATTTATATATATATATATATATATATATATATATATATATATATATATATATATAAATTATTAATTTTTATTTTATTTATCTATTTATTGTTATTTATTTATTGTTTTTGTTTACTTTTTTATTTTATTATTATTATATTTATTATTTATTTAATTTTTTATTTATTTTTTTTATTTATTTATTATTATTTATTTTTATTGATATATTTATTTTACTTATTTTTTTATTTATTTTCATTGTTTGTCATTTTTATTAATTTTATTTTTTTAAATATTTCATTTAATTTTATATATTTTATTTATTTATTTATAACTTTTTTATTTGTTTTTATTTATTTTTTATTTATTTATTTATTTGTTTATTTATTTTCTTTTTTATTTTTTATTTATTTATATATTTATTTATTTGTTTACTTTTATTTATTGATTTATTTTATTTTTATCTATTTTTTATTTTTTTATTTATTTTATTTATGTATTTTTTTTATTTATTTACTTATTGATTTTGTTAATTAATTATTTATTTTTATTTATTAATTTATTTTTATTTATTTATTTATTGTAATTGATTTTTTATTTATATATTTTTATACTTATTTATTTTTTCATTAATATTTGATTATTAATATTTATTTATTTATTTATTTATATCTATGTTTATTTATATATTTATTTTTATTTTTCTCTAATTATTTATTTATTTTTATTTTTTTACTTATTTAATAATTTATTTATTTATTTATTCTATATATTTGTTTATTTATTAATTTTTATTAATTTATTTATTTTTATATATTTATTTATTTATATTTAGTATGTTATATTTTATTATATATATATATTTCTGTACATTTATTTTTATTTATTTATTTATTTATTTATTTATTCATTTATGTATTTATTTTTTTATTATTTACTTATTTATTTATTTATTTATTTTTTATTTATAAATTTTATGATTTTTTTTCATTTTTATGTATTTGTTTGTTATTTTATTCATTTATTTCTATTTATTTCTTTATTTATTTAATTTTATTTTCATTTATTAATATATTTATTATTTATTTATTTTTTTTTTAATTCTTTATTTATTATTTTATTTATTCATTTATTTATTTCTATTCTTTTTCTTTATTTATTTATTTCTTTGTTTATTTTATTCGTTCATTAATTTTTAATTTTTCAATTTCTTATTTAATTTCATTTATTTAATTATTTATTTTTTATTGATTGATTTATTTAGTCATTTATTTATTTTATATATTTTTTTTTCATTTATTTATTTTTATCTATTTATTTTATTATTTATATATTTATTTACTTTCCTTTTTATTTTACTTTTATTTATTAAATTATTTTTCTATTTGTTTATTTTTATTTATTTTCATTTTTATTTATTTATTTATTTACTTTCATTTTTTACACCTTTATTTATTTATTTATTTTATATCCATTTTTATTTATTTATTTATTTATTTATTTATTTATTCATTTATTTATGTTCTTTATTTCTATATTTTATATTTTTATATATCTATTTTTTGTTTTTTTTTATTTGGGTATTTATTTATAATTATTTATTTATTTTTATTTATTTATTCGTTTATTTTCATTTATTTACTTATATGTTTATTTATTTTTTATTATTAATTTTTATTTGTTTATTCTTTTATTTCATTAATATTTATTCTTTTTATTAAAATATATATTTATTCGTTTTAAATTTTTATCATTATTATTTAATCTTTATTATTAATAATATTAATTTGTTATTCTTATTTTTTATTTTCATATATTTTATTTATATTTTGAAAATTTTATCATTATTATATTTTTTACTTATTGTATTTATTTTATTTTAATTATTATAATTATTTCTATTTATAGTTATTTTTTGTATTATTAAATTCATTATTATCTTTTTACTAGTTGTATGTGTATTAATATATATCATATTTTTTATTTTATTATTTTTTTATTTTCTTTATTGTTTTTATATATATATAGCTATTAATTTCGGGATTATTTTTATTACTGTTACTTTATAGTGCATTTCTATTATTCTTATTTATATATTTTAATTTTGATTTACATTCATATTATTTTATTATTTCCTCATTGTTGCTTAAACTGCTGAACAAAGGACTGAAGGTTGGCATGTCTAAAAGAGGTAATTAAGAAATCAATTCTAATTTTATTCAAAGATGCCAGAGTCTGTATTTAAACATTCGTTGTATAACCCGTAGAGTGTTTGGAGGGTCAATTATTATTCCAAGTCAGGATTCTGACTATTCCTTGGCACTACTTAACGAGGCTAGTAGATTGCCTATGGAGGTCATTTTCACATGCAGGGTCAAATCAGTGTACATATTTATATCAGTCTTTATAGAAATACTATGATATTAAAGTCTCTCTCTCTCTCCTGATTATTTTCAATCATTTCCCTTCTATTCAGGTGTCACAAGGTATTGCGATATCAATGAGTGATACTTTCTTCTAAATGTTGTCAATCAACGTCACGTCTGCTCTATTGGCACATATCAGCTTTTTTGTATTGATACCAAAGTCCCCGAGGATATTTGCTTGATCGTTTTCTATCACTAAGCTCCTCCCCATTTATTTTTTGGTCCTCATCTTTCAGTTGTCAATGAGGGAAGGCACTGTTTTTAACTATGTTCACATTTTAACATAGCTAAATTATGGTGTCTGGTGCCACATGAATCAGGAAAACATAAGGAAATGTTTAGATTTTTATTGATTTCCAAGAAATGTTTTGGGTATGTGTCGTCATATTTGTAATATGACGTCATCATCCGTTTAGCAAATTTAAATTACAACTAGAATTAATATTAAGCAGAAATTTCTTTGAAGAATTACAATTACAGTTACCTTAAGAATGTGTAATGAATAACATGTCAATTAAATTGCAATTACTACAAGCCTGCCGTCATTGCACAGCTGCCCATGTGTAAAAGGGTCGGGGCTTAGGCAGGCAAGAGATGACGACAAGCTGATTTCCTTCGCTCTAGATGCAACCACCTTACTTATGCCCACCTTTTGTATGACCAGCATGTGTCTGTCTAAGAGACTTTCCTGCTACGCCCAGGAGGGGGTCTAAAAAGAACCACCCCCGCACCAAATATTAGGAGGCTTCTCGTACAGATGTTTAGCAAAGTACGCAAAGAGACCTCCAGTATATTGCCTATGGATGACGCTGCCTTTCTCTGTAGATACCTTGGCTCCTGCAGGACTGTAGGATTGGTCTGGTGGTATGTAAGGAACTTCGGGGGCCCTGGGACTGTGAAAAGGTAGGAGGGGGCTTAAAATCCTGTTCTAGCAGGACGGTATAACCTCCATAGTACCTACCTTAGAGCGATGAGGTCGGGTGGTTCACGACAAGACAGTAGGCAAGAACATCTTAACGTGGTTGAGGCTTTCCTTTGTGACGAATTGGGGCCTCTCAACCCGAGGTCCGTAAGGAATCTCATCCTCATGATTGATGAATATCTGGGCACCTGTGTCATCGAAAGCTCTGACCTGGTGGGCAGGATAGTGACCTCTGGTTGCAGCAAATATAGAACTGAAGGATTGTCCGTCCCTGTCATTGTAATGGCAGTAAACGCAGCTGCTTTCTTGGTGTGTAATATTAGAATTTTACAATGATTCAGTTATTATTATTATTATTATTATTATTATTATTATTATTATTATTATTATTATTATTATTATTATTATTATTATTATTATTATTATTATTATTCTCGTTCTTATTATTTTGTATTTGTATTGTTATTATTTTAATTTGATTTATATTTATATTTTATTTTTATTGATTTTATTTTCATTTTATTTTTATTTATTTGTCATTATTATTTTTATTTTCTTTTTTTTACTTTCATATTTATAATATAAATTTTTATTATAAAAGTTATTACTATTATGTATATTTTTATGATTTTGTTATGTGCATTATATTTATTTTATTATTATTATTTTTCATGTTGTTATTTATTTTTTTAAATAATAATTTAATTTTTGTTCATGTATTTTGTTATATTCATTTAATACTTTTTAAATTTATTTACTCATTTTTATTTATTTTTATTTATTAGTTTTAATTATTAATTTCTTTTTATCTATTTATTTATTTTTAATTTTAATTTATATATATTTATTTTATATATCTGGTTATTTATTTAATTTTTATTTATCAATAATTTTAATTCATATTATTTTTCTATATTTATTGTCATATATTTTTTATTTATTTATTTCTATTTATTTTTATTTATTTTTATTTATTTATTTTAATTTTTTTTATTTTTCATATTCTATCTATATTTATTTATTTATATTTCTTAGTTGTTAATTATTGATTTTTAATTATTCATATTTGATATTTATTTATTGAAATTTATTTATATACTTATTTTTTATTTACTTTAATTTATTTATTAATTTTTATTTATTTATTTAATTAAATTTTTTATATTTGTTTATTTATTCTTTGTTATTATTTATTTATTTACTTCTATGTATTTTTTTATTTTATCTAATATTTTTTATTTTTTTATTTTTTATATCATTTTTATATATTATATTCATGTATTTATTTACTTATTTTTATTTATTTATATATTTATTAATTTATTTCTATTATTTATTTTTTATTTATTCATTTTTATTATTTTATTCATTTTATGTATTTGTTTATTATTTTGTTTATTATTTTTATTTTTTCCATTTTTATCCTTATGTTAATTTTTATATTAAATTTTAAAAATGTATTATTTATTATTATTTATTGTTTAAATTGTTTTATTTTAATTTTTATTTACCTATATATTCTTATATATGGTTATTTAATTATTTATTCTATTTCCTATTATTTCATTTATTTATTTATGTTGTTTATTCATTTATTTATTTTAATTTTTTGAATTTTTTATTATTTATTTTATTCGTTCATTTATTTCTATTTATTTCTTCATTTTCTTATTTATTTTTATTTATTCAATTAATTATTTATTTTGATTTTTTATTTATTTATTCATTTATTTTTTGTATATTTACTTATTTATTTATTTATTTATCTATTCATATCTATTTATTTTAGTTTTTTATATATTTTATTTATTTATTTATTTTATTGTTATTATCGTTATTATTATTTTGTATTTGTATTTGATTATTTTTATTTTATGTATATATTTTTTATTGATTTATTATTATTATTATTATTATTATTATTATTATTATTATTATTATTATTATTATTATTATTATTATTATTATTATTATATTATTATTATTTTATTTTATTTATTTTTATTTTTATGTTTATAATTAAAATCTTTATTATCAAAGTTGTTACTATGTTTATTTCTATGGTTTTTTATGTGTATTATATCTATTTTATTTTCATTCTTTTTCATGTTTTTTTTAATAATAATTTAATATTTGTTTATGTATTGAATTATATTTATGTAATTACTTATTTTCATTTATTTTTATTTATTTTTTTTATTTATTTTCATTTATTCTATTTATTTATTCATTTTTATCTTTTTATTTATAATTTTTTTATTTATATATTTATTTATTTTATTTATTTTGTATTTATTTATTGATTTATTTATTTATTTATATCTAATTATCAACTTTATTAATTAGATTTATTTTTAAATATTCTATTTTCATATATTTTACTTATTCATTTATTCATATTTATTTATTTATTTCAATTTATTTATTTATTTATTTATTTTTCGTTTTTCTTTTATTTTTATTATTTATTGATATATTTATTTCTTTCATTTTATTTATATTTATATTGTTTATTTATTTACTTTTATTATTGATCTACTTTATTTTTATTTATTTTTATTTTTATTTAATTTTTTTATGTATAAGAGTTTTTAGTTGGTTTATTTTTAATTTTATTATTTATTTTATTTCTTTGTATTTTCATTTATTTTTAATTTTACTTTATTTTTATTTATTCTTCAATTTTTCCCTTTAAAATTTCTACCCACATTCCCCTTACATTGCCCATTTATTAACATTTATTTATAGTTATTTATTTATTCATTTTATTTTATGGTTATTTATACCCATTAATTTTAATTTTTATTTTTATTTTATTTATTATTTATTTTTTTAATTTAATATTTATTTTAATTTAATGTTTTAGCTTTTTTAATTTTGTTTATTTATTTTCTAGTTTTAAATTAAATTTTTAATTTTATTTTTATGTTATTATTTAATTTTTATTTTATATTAACTTTTTTTATTTTATTATTTATTTATTTGTGTCTTTATTTACTTATTTTCATTACTTATTTATTTATGTATACATTTTTATTTATTTATTTATTTATTTATTTATTTATTTATTTATTTATTATAATATTTTATTGATTTAAAGTATTTGTTTATTGTTTTTTTTATTTGTATATTTCTATTTATTTATTTTATCCTATATATTTATATATTTATTTTTATTATTTTTTTATTTTATTTTTGTATGCTTTTATTTTCATTTTTTTATTTTTTATTTATTTATTATTTATTTATTCATATATATGTTTATTTATGACTTTGTTTACTCTTATTTTTTCATTTATTTAATTTTTTATTTTTTATTTATATATTTTTATTTATTCATTAATTTATTTCATTTATTTATTTATTTTTTATTTATTTATTTATTTATACTTCTTTCTTGATTTATTTTGATTGATTTTTTCATTTTATTATTTATTTTTTTTATTTATTTATTTTATTTTTTTATTTACTTATTTATTTATTTATTCATTCATTTATTTTTATATATTTATTTATTATTATTTATTTATTTTATTTATTTAGTTTTAATTTATTGTAATTTATATTTTTACTTTTATTGATTTAATTATTTTTCGTTATTTTTTATTTCTATTTATTTTTATTTTTATTTATTTTTTATTTACTTTTATTTATTTTTATTTATTTCTTTTATTTTTATCTATTTATTTTTTCTATTTATTCCTATTATATATTTACTTATTTTTATTTATTTTGATATTTTTTTATGTATTGATTTTTCTGTTTATTTTATTAACGTATTTATTTTTATTTATTTATTTATAATAAAAAAATTATTCATTTATTTTTATTTAGTTATTTTTTACTTATTTATCCATTTATTTATATGTTTTATTTACTTTCTATTAATAAATTAATTAATTTTCTTTATCTATTTATTTATTTGTTATTTGTATATATATTTATTTTTACGTATTTATTTATTTTCTTTGATTTGATTATATTTATTTTATTTGTTCTTACATTTATTTCTATTATTATTTTTTCAATTTTATTATTAGTAATATTACTTTGTTATTCTTTTTTAGATTATTATATATGTTATCTCTATTTTTTCAATTTTATATTATTATATTTTACTAATTGTATTTATTTTTATGATTTTTTAATTATTTTTATTTTACAGTTATTGTTTGTATTATAAAATTTCATTATTATCATTTTACTAGTTGTATATATATTAATATATTTTATTTTTTTTATTTCTATTAATTTTTATTATTTTTATTATTTATATATATATAACTATTAATTTCGGATTTATTTTTACTACTATTACTTTATTTATACTAAATTTCTATTATTTTTATTTCTATATTTTAATTTATATTTAAGTTGATATTATTTCATTATTTTCACCTTTATTTTTAAAGTAAACCATCTTTTAAGCATGTTAAATTAAAAGTAGTTGCTACCTCAGCTGCAGTAATATTAAGTAGGTCTATTTTCATAATTATGATTTTCTCATTGTTGCTTAAACTGCTGAACAACGCACTGAAGGTTGGCATGTCTAAAATAGGTAATTATGAAAGTCAATTTAATTTTATTCAAAGATGCCAGAGTCTGTATTTAAACATTCGTTGTATAACCCGTAGAGTGTTTGGAGGGTCAATTATTATTCCAAGTCAGGATTCTGAATATTCTTTGGCACTACTTAAACAGACTAGTAGATTGCCTATGGAGGTCATTTTCACATACAGGGTCAAGATCAGTGTACATATTTATATATCAGTCTTTATAGATATACTATGATATCAAAGTCATTCTCTCTCTCTCTCTCTCTCCTGATACTTCTCAATAATTTCCCTTCTACTCTGGTGTCCTATGGTATTGTGACATCAATGAGTGATACTTTCTCCTTAATGTTGTCAGTCAACGTCACGTCTGGTCTATTGGTAAGTATCACCCTTTGTGTTTTGATACCATAGTCTCTGAGGATATTTGCTTTATCGTTTTCTATCACTAAGATCCTCCCCATTTATACTCTGCTCGACATCTTTCAGTTGTGAAAGAGGGAAGACGGTCTTTTTTAACTATGTTGACATTTTAACACAGTTAAATTATGGAGTTCTGTTCCACATAAATCGGAAAACATTAGGAAAGTTTTAGATTTTCATTGATTCCAAGAAATATTTTGGCAGGTGACGTCATATCTGTAGTATGACGTCATCATCCGTTTAGCAAATTTCAATTACAACAAAATTTAATATTAAACAGGATGGTAAATTATTTTGCCTCCTTTCTTGAGTAAGTACCCAGCATCCATCTTCTGTAGTACTTCTGCCTTGTGAATCATGGCTACTACGAAGAGTAGTGGGGACAGAGAGTCCTCTTGAAAGATCTTTCTCCTGATGTTAATCTCTCCTAGTCTTATCCCAGAGCTTGTAGATACTGTATTCCAGTTGCGCAGAGCTTTCCTCTGCCTCATATATGTTCAAGAATTCTATTAGCTATGTGTGTGGTACCGTGTCGAAGGCTTTCTTGTAGTCAATTCATTCCATGCTTAGGTTGGTTTTCCTTCTCTTACTATTCTTCATAACCATTTTTCCTATCAGGAGTTGGTCTTTTGTGCCCATACACCTCTTTCTGCAGCCTTTCTGCTGGAGGGGGATGGTGTTTGTATCCTCTAGGTAGATGTACCTCCTTTCACTGATGATACCTATTAGAAATTTCCACATTATTATTATCATAATTATTTTTTGGTCTATCAAAGTCCTCTAATTCGACTGGATGGTATTTATTGTGTGGGGTTTCGGGTTACATCCTGCTTCCTTAGGGGTCCATCACTTTTCTTACTATGTGCGCCGTTTCTAGGATCACACTCCTCTGCATAAGTCTAATAGCTACTTCAGCCTCTAGTTTTTCAAGATTCCTTTCTTAGGGATCTTGGGACCGTGCCTAGTCATCCTATAATTATGGGTACAATTTCCACTGGCATATCTCATATCCTTCTTATTTCTATTTTCAGATCTTGATACTTATCCATTTTTTCCCTTTCTTTCTCTTCAACTCTGGTGTCCCATGGTATTGCGACATCAATGAGTGATACGTTCCTCTTGATTTTGTCAATCAACGTCACATCTGGTCTATTTGCACATATCACCCTATCTGTTCTGATACCATAGTCCCAGAGGATCTTTGCCTGATCGTCTTCTATCACTCCTTCAGGTTGGTGCTCTTACCACTTATTACTGCAAGGAAGCTGGTGTTTCTTGCACAGGCTCCAGTGGAGGGCTTTTGCCACTGAATCACGCCTCTATTTGTAATGGTTCTGTGCAAGTGCGGGACATTCGCTTGCCATTTGGTTTATGGTTTCATTTTTCGTATTGCACTTCCTGCATATGGGAGAGATGTTATTTCCATCTATCGTTCTTTGGACATATCTGGTTTTTGCGGCCTGATCTTGTGCCGCTGTTTTATAATTCCTTTAGTTTTCTTCTTGAGCTCTCGCCTCTGTAGCCAGTGCCATGTTTCATCGCTGGCTAGTTCTTTAGTCTGTCTCATGTATTGTCCGTGCATTGGTTTGTTGTGCCACTCTTCTGTTCTGTTTGTTATTCTTCTGTCTCATTATATTTCTGGGTATTCGTCTACTTTTATCAGCCCTTCCCAAGCACTCTTGAACCACTCTTCTTCACTGGTTTTCAGATATTGCCCCAGTGCTCTGTTCTCTATGTTGACGGAGTCCTCTATGCTTAGTAGTCATCTCCCTCCTTCCTTTCGTGTTATGTACAGTGCTTTGTATATTGTCATACGTTTCCTAGTTTTCTGGTCTATGCTGCGGAGATCTGCCTTCATCCATTTCACTATTCTTGCGCTGTATCTGATTACTGGTACTGCCCATGTGTTAATGGCTTTTATCATATTTCCGGCGTTGAGTTTTGACTTGAGTATCGCCTTGAGTCTCTGCATATGTTCTTTCCTGGCCGTGTCATTCATCTCTTGGTGCTTTATATCCCCTCTTTCCATTATTCCTAGGTATGTATCGTGTCTCATGTATGTGTTTGATGTCGCTCCCATCTGGTAGCTTTATCCCTTCAGTCCTTGTTACTTTGCCCTTTTGTATGTTGACTAAAGCAAAATATTCTATGCCAAGCTCCATTCTATTGTCCCCAGATACAATCCTTACAGTCTGGATTAGGGTATCTATTTCCTTGATGCTCTTACCATACAGCTTGATGTCTTCCATGAACATCAGATGGTTAATTCTGTTGCCTCTTCTCTTGAGTTGGTACCCAGCATCCATCTTCTGCAGTACTTTTGTCATGGGAATCATGGCTACTACGAAGAATAGTGGGGACAGTGAGTCGCACTGGAAGATGTCTCTCCTGATATTAACATCTGCTAGTCTTATTCCAGAGCTTGTAAGTATTGTATTCCAGTTGCGTATTATATTTTTGAGGAAGCTGGTGGTGTTTTCTTCTGCCCCATATATTTCCAGGCATTCTATTTGCCATGTATGTGGTATCATGTCGAAGGCTTTCTTATAGGGAATCCATGCCATGCTTAGGTTGGTTTTCCTTCTCCTACAGTTCTTCATTACCATTTTGTCTATCAGGAGCTGGTCTTTTGTGCCACGACACCTCCTTCTGCAGCCTTTCTGTTGGTTGGGGATGGTGTTTGTCTCCCCTAGGTAGTTGTATAGCCTTTCACTGATGATACCTGTTAGTAACTTTCACATTATTGGTAGGCAGGTGACAGGCCTGTAGTTACTGGCTATATTCCCTTATTATTATTATTATTATTATTATTATTATTATTATTATTATTATTATTATTATTATTATTATTATTATTATTATTATTATTACCAATATTTTCTCAACTGATATTTTCAACCAATTATTCCGCAACTTCAAGTAGCGTTTCTTGGCTACTTTTTATGAAATTCCTCTCGTATACTGATCTTTCTCGCAGCATAAGCCTTCTATTCATATTTGTATTACGAATATACGATCCATGGGA
>NC_087221.1:27554512-27559512 GCF_015104395.2 Macrobrachium nipponense
ATTACCTTATTAAGGCAGTTAGATTGCTCAGCGACGCTAATACTTACAACAAGATTTCTGTAGCTCCGTCCATTTCTGACATTCAGTCCACGTTTAACAAGAAAATTAAGGACATTATAAAAGGTAACATTACCAGAGAAATGAAAGAGGTTATTCTCAGTAAATTGACAAGAAAACTACCTTCGTTTAGTTATTTCTATGGTCTTCCAAAAATCCACAAGGAGGGCATCCCTTTGAGGCCCATTGTAGCAAACTGCAATACTCCTCAGGCTGATTTGACATCTTGGTTGGCGGAGGTTTTGGGTGACTTGGTGGGTAATATATCTAGCTCCCATCTTAAACATAATCTTGATTTCATTGATAGAATTATGGGTAAAAATTTGGATGGAATTATGTATAGTCTGGACATCGTCTCCTTATTCACTAATGTGCCTCTTGATTTTGTTCTAACTAATTTGGTCAAAATTGCCGAAGAAGGAAAATTCACGCCACCTATTCATATTAATAAGTCTTGTGAGCTTATAAAGACGTGTGTAGAATCCACCATATTTGAGTTTGAAGGAGATTTCTATCAACAAAAAGCAGGGGTTGCTATGGGATCCTCGTTGTCGCCTGTTTTAGCTAATCTTTGTATGGAATTTTTTGAAATACTTTTTGTGGACAAACTTCCAGATGATTTGAAACCTTTTATATGGGTAAGATATGTTGACGATATCTTTATTGTTTTTAAGGACGATGCCGAAAGTTTTGATCAGCTTCTTTTACAACTGAATAGTTTTCTTCCATCCATCAAGTTTACAGTGGAAAGGGAAGTCGACAAGCGTCTGCCATTTTTAGACTTGGTTGTTCACAGGGATGATGTAAATAAGTCTTTTAAATTCTCTGTTTTCAGGAAAAGTACTCACACAAATACGTACATACATTTTTATTCATATCATGACGAGAAAATCAAACGCAACGTTCTGACGAATTTGTTTTTTAGAGCTTTTCGAGTTTGTGACCCTAGTTTCATTGACCAGGAAATTCAATTCTTGACTACGAGTTTCAATAAGTTATGTTACCCCAAGTTTTTTATCGACAGATGTCTTTCTAGACATCTTTAAATGCCTTCCCCTTCCTTATAATCATGACCTGAAAAAAGTTTCCAATAATCTTAGAAAAGAAAGACATGGTTATAGCGTAGTTTTTCAATACCCTAATACTCTTAAAAAGAAAATTATCAAAAACAGTTGCAGAAAACCAAACACCGATGTTGGAGTCTATGCTATAGGATGTAAAAATTGTGACAAATGCTATATTGGTGAAAGCGGTCGTTCCCTGGACCAGAGGAAACGTGAACATGTTGCAGCTTGCCGTTTGGGCAACGTTTACAGCGCCATTGCCAAGCATACTTGGGATTCCGATCATGCCATCGACTTCAAGGGAGGAAAAGTTATTTATAAGAGTGCGGATAGGACCACTAGGAGAATTGTGGAAGGAGCTCTCATCACTTTGAATGACACCTTTGAGGGGAATACCGGAATACAGAACAATTTACTTTTGAGTGAAGAAATTTGCAAAAGGGCCAGAATAAAGAACTTCAGAAATGTGTACAGCCTCCTTCAATCCGATAATGTAAATAACCATCCTTCGCCCGTTCCAGAGCCTAATCTACAAACTACCTTTTTAGTTAACGACCGTCAAGATGTCATTCAGGAAGAAGACCGGCGCTTTGTCCCGCCCCGTAGATCACAACGAATTATGGAAAGGCAAACGACCCAATGACTTTTTCGTTTTTTTTTTTTTTTTTTTTTTTTTCTAACCTTGTTAATGTTCTTTGTCTGTTTGTTTTTGTTTATTTCGAATTCTTCACCAGTACCATGTCTCATTTGCTTAGTGATCAAGTCCACAGGAGGATGGACGAAAGCTTTAAGCTTTGTATAAATATATTATTTCTCGATAAACAAGGATATTACTGTGGATCCCTCTATTGATTTCTTAGAAGCACGATACAGTGTTTTTATATTGCATATATATATATATATATAATATATATATATATATATATATATATATATATATATATATATATATATACATATATATAGATATAGATATAGATTACTAATCCAGAACTAACATTGAGAAGAAGCATAAAGTTAAGCATAGAACCAGACTGCAGAACGAATCATCAAGAAGCAGGTAAGCGAACGTAATTCGAACTCTCTACCTTACAAAAACGCACGACACACTACACACACACACACACACACACACACACACACACACACACACACACACATATATATATATATATATATATATTATAGATATACGAAATATGAAGTGCGGTTGTATGTGTTGGATGTGTATATACATATATACACACACCACACACACACACACACACTATATTCATATATATATATATAGATATATATAATAGATATATATATATATATATATATATGTGTGTGTGTGTGTGTGTGTGTGTATGTGTGTAGTGCGTTTTTGTAAGGTAGAGTGTTCGAGCTATGTTCGCTTACCTGCTTCTTACTTCTTGATGATTCGTTCTGCAGTCTGGTTCTATGCTTAACTTTATGCTTCTTCTCAATGTTAGTTCTGGATTAGTAATCTTAACCGGCTTTGTCTCTCAGGAGAAGTTTGAATGAGACGAACGGCAGAGTTTCTTTCTTTACTGTGGTAAAGAATACAACAAGTTACAACTACAAAGCTTATAAATCTATTTTTGGACCCTGGCAATATTTCTACTTCTTTACTGAATGACGGCTGCTGGTCCTCTCTCTCTTCCTCTTTCTCTTTCTCGTTATTTTCACTGTCCATACTCTGATTATTCTCTCTCTCTACCCCTTTCTCTTTCTCATTATTTTCACTGAACTTTGATTATTCTCTCTCTCTCTGTTTTTACGCTACCCTATCTACTATTATTTCTTATAGCTATCATTACATATGTGTGTGTGTGTGTGTTGATGGGACTTATGTATTAGCCTGCATAAAAAAATAAACATACGCCTCGTGGATACGTACTACCGCACATAAAAAGAAACATATCCACAAATACTGGGACATCAGAACCGGTAACGGAAGAGAGAGATAGAACACGGTCAGCCCTCAAGGAAATGAGCGTCATTACATAAACACATATTTTAATCTTATGAGATGCAAGACTTCAGGAGGCTGAAAGGCCCCTTCATCTCCACGGAACAACTCTGACTTATTATGAAGTCAGCGTTTTCTCGCTCCATAAGATGCAGCATCCACTGAGAAAGCTTTCGCAACGGCTATGGTCCGGGAGAGTAAAGAAACGGCCTCGGAAAAGTCGTTGACATGGATGCTGGTTACTTATGGCATCTTTCTGTTTATGTCTGGCCGGTTGCCAGGGTTCACCAGACAGAGAGCGGACTAGTTGTTCCTTTATCTAATATTTAATTTTTTTTATTGAGTATTTTTTTCTGCCATTCGTCTCCTTCCTTCGAGAGGTTATCGTCTTTAAGTCGGAAAAGAAAGAAAGACAGAGAGAGATAGGCCAGGGATAAATTCATTGTACTGATATCAAGAGCAAGTTTTATTTTAGATAAAGAAAGCGACGAAGGCTTCAGATAATGAATATAATGACGTAAACATACAAGAGGAAAATATATTAAGTAACAGATGATGTCATGTCGCAACATCGTTGCCAATTAATTTCAGATAATATAAGGTGAGTATTCCTTATGTGAATTACAACTTCATGATATTTCAGAATACTCTAAATACGAACAAACCAGAAACAAGACAAAGCTCAAACAGCGTGACCGTGTCCCATTGGGATTATATGTATACAGTTTTAGACTTACGTATTAGGTATTCGAATAAAAGGGCTACTTGCATCTCGTAGGTGGCTGAATCACGTAGTTTGAAGTAGCGAGTTTTTATATAGGGTTCATTTACTAAAGGAGTTATTATATAGGGTGTTTTTACTGACAAATGGCTTTTACATAGGAGATATTTATTGACTAGATTAAATCTTTATATATTTTGAATATAATGGCTTGTCGTTATTCTACAACTAAAAAAATCAGCTGTATCATTCTAGTTTTTAAAAAGAATTAATAGTCCTCAACCATTATCATATGAATAACTTCTGATGTAAAACGCAATGGATCCTTATGTACAGTGGGGGTCAAATCCCATGCGACATGATTCTTTTTGTATCGTCCATATTCTCAGACTCAGCGTGATGTTGCCAAGTAGTGCTATTTTTTTTCTTTTTTTCATTTGTAATGTCATTCATGTCGAAAAGTTTGTGAATTCACAGCTAGCCTTATTTTCCTTATGGTTAAATAGATATGATCCCTTTTATGCATTGATATAATTCTTAATTTGTGTGATTTGAATTTATTTTTTTTTATCTTTACGTTGCTCAGTTCAAGTGTGGTGTGATAAGGTTATCGGTGCCAGCAATGAAAGCACACTTAACATGCTCCTCTGACTGGTCAACATAACCATGTCTGCAGCATTATGGCAGTAGACCTAATAAGCTCAACAGTCATAACAACAATTTCAATGTAGGAATATGAATTAAAACAAGTTTTGTTTGAATGTTGAAGATTTCGGCTGCGTTTAAGCTGCCTGTATGTTGGAAAATGTTTTATAGGCCTACAAAATAATCTAAGCCATCTGAGATGTAATGTTACTCATGAATTTATTTGTAGAGATCAACTGTTCTTTGAGGAATATGAATTACAACCAGTTTTCTTTGAATGTTGAAGTTTCAGGCTGTGTTTAAGCTGCCTGTATGTTGCAAAATGATTTATAGGCCTAGAAAAATAATCTAAGCTTTCTAAGATGCAATCTTTACTTATGTTTTTATTTGTAGAGATTACCTGTTCTTTGAAGAATAAAAGATGATAATGATTTTGGTTATATGGAGAAGATGGCTATAATCGAAATATCATAAGTATTAATATCAAGGCATATGGAACACTGGTTTTTCAACTGGTTTACAATATTATTTTCTT
>NC_087221.1:27569512-27577012 GCF_015104395.2 Macrobrachium nipponense
GTTAGATGTCAAAGACATGATTCAAGAGATTGCAGTCAACCTGTAGCTCCTTTATCAGAATTAAGGGTGAAGCCTACACCACCATTTACTGTAACTGGTCTCGACTTTGCTGGTCCTCTATTTTGTGCTGATTTTGGATCGAATAAGTTTTATATTTTGTTTTTCACGTGTGTAATAGTCCGCGCCATACATGTAGAGCTTACTGACTCCATGAGTGTCTTTGACTGTATGCTTGCAATTCGCCGATTCATTGCTTTTAGGGGGCTTCCATCAGTGCTGTATTCCGATAATGCTAAGACCTTTGTTGTATGTGTCAGTGAATTGCAAAAGGTTTATGGACACCTGTCTCC
Organism: Macrobrachium nipponense; assembly: GCF_015104395.2. NCBI lineage: Eukaryota > Metazoa > Arthropoda > Malacostraca > Decapoda > Palaemonidae > Macrobrachium > Macrobrachium nipponense. Next base: position 27,569,863 of record NC_087221.1, read on the forward strand.
CCACTGGAGATTTATAGTTCCAAGGTCTCCATGGTGGGAAGGTTGGTGGGAACTCGTAATTTTATTAGGAAGGCCTGTCCTTAGTGCAGTTGAATTGAAGGCCGTTATAGAAAATTTTGATATCCGTTTGTCCAAGTTAGATGAAGTACAGTCAGAAATAGAAGTCGAGTTAGAAAGTGACTTGCTTGATGATGACTTGGACAAGGCCTTTGAGTTTAGAACGACGTCTCTTATACCTAGGATTAAGGCTGTTGAGAAACTTCTAGAGTTAGACAAAAAAGGTGACGATAATAGTACTACTACTATGAGATTCAAGGCCTCTGTAACACGGTTTTTTGGATTTTGCTCTTTATCAAAGCATCGGATGTAGCTGAAAGTTGACATAATTTTACAACCACACACAAATTTTGTCAGCATTATCAATAACCTAAACCCGTTAGTTTTAATTTTTATAGAGTAAAAATGATTTAGCCGACGCCATGGCCAATGATTGCGAGCCAAGAGTCGAAAAACATTCATTACGTAAGCAAAGTAAACATCGTTTTACGAAATGTTGCCCCGCCCATTCACCAGACAGAAACCCATTCACCTTATTCCATCGGCTCTGAAACCCATAGTAGTCAAGAATGGCTAACAGGATTTGGAATTGTCCCCGTGGTTGCAAAACTGCATTTGCCTTACGACTTGTAACTTTATACAGTCAAAAGAAAGCCTGTGGCCATACTTACTATAGCCTGAATAGGTAATTATTCAGTTTCTAGTTTAAATCCAATGTTTATGGTCTGATTTGTATTTAGCGTAACGGGATTATATACTTGTAATGTCATTCAGGATTTTGAACATTTCCATTAACTATTCACTATGCCACCAAGAGAGAGAGAGAAAGAGAGATGGTATGTAAACAGTCTTTATATAACTATTTTTGTTAAAATAAGATTTTTATCCAAAGTAAACACAAGCTTATATGTGCTAAAATCTCCAGCAGACCAACGGATCATCCGATATAATTTTTTTTCTTCTTCTTTAGTCTGTACGACTATGTTGGATATAAAGACTTTATGAATGGCGGAACGATACATAGATGTGGGTGGGGTATCTGTGCTAGTGTAGTAATACTACTGTGGCAGTAGTGCCGCAAAATTAGTAATAGCAGCAATATACATGAATTAAACGTTTAGGCCAACTGCTGGGATCCTTGAGGATCATTTAGCACTTCTTACAACTACTCGAGAAATGAGTTTTTATTGCCAGAAGTTAGATTTTCTAATACAACAATGTCCATGATAGCCTTCAGTGTTATCTTGAATTACAACGAGGCCAAAGTGAGTGGAGCCTCATGAAGTCATCATTCTGACGATAATTATTGGTGAAGGTTTAAAGCCAAAATACGGTACCGGCTATTTTTTTTTTTTTTTTTTTAGTAAAATAGGTAGATAGCCGATAAATAAAATTGCTTGACATTGGATACAGCAGTTATCAAATCAAGCTTGTCTACTATGTCTTTGAAAATTACCAACTATTCCCAACATCTTGTCAATCTGATTGTGACCTATAAAGTAGATTATAATTTCTTAGGACACTTATTTTGGGAGTTAGACTAATAATCGAAGTGTTTTTGTATTTATTAACATATTTTGTTGGTTTGTTCATTATTACAATTATCAGTGGAGAGGATTCAGAGTTCATAAAGGTGTACTGCTTTGCTTGTATTTAAATTTTTATGTCATTGTTGCCAGAGGTATAGCCTTCGTTACGTATAGCCAATCATCCATCGAGAAAGAGGGAAGAAATGCTGTTATAAGTTACGTAACGAGTGCGTTCGAAACCTTATCTCTGAGTAAGTTGGCCCATCTTCAAAAAAAGTCATTTTTACATTAGAAGTACCAAATTTATTCAACCTACGTAATGCAGAATACAGTCAAAATTTATGTGTAGATATAATGTGTATTCTGAATAAGCGTTATATCTATGAAATGCATAGATAAAAAGTTATTGCAAAAAACCGTGTCACAGAAGCCCTGAATCTCATAGTAATGGATCTTCAGGTGCGCAAGTGAAGGTGCCTAAGCTAGAACTGCCGAAATTTAAAGGAGAAGTGACAGAATGGCAGTCCTTTTGGGACTAGTTCAGTTGTCATGTAGACAATTAAGATATACCAGTAATAAGTAAGTTTAGTTATTTAGCGTCATTGTTGGAAGGAGAAGCCAAATCAGTTATCTCATGTCTACCTCACACAAGTGTAAATTATAAGATTGCATGTGATTTACTTAAGGAGAGATTTGGAAGGCCAGAGAGGATGATATTTGCCCATGTTCAAGCACTTTTAAATGGCAAGGTTCCTGTTAAGGCAGGAGGCCCTAAGTATGTTTACCTACTGTAGAATCTACAGGATGAGTTGTTGACGCATATCAGAAGTTTAGAGGCTTTAGGTGTATCTGGTAAGCAGTGTGAAGTTTTCCTGACGCCAATTATTCTTTCTCGTCTTCCGAGTGAAATACGACTGGAGTGGGCTAGGAAAGGTGCTGGTCATGAAAGTGATTTGGAGTGGCTTCTGAAATTCTTACAAGAAGAAATTGAAACTATTGAAAGGTCTGAGACATTTAATTTGCTGTTTCAACGTTTTCTTTAATGTCATTTGAATTATGAATTTTATTAAATAATCTAAGTTTATTGAAATACTGCATTATTATTAATTGTATTGTATTGCTTTAATTGAGTAAGAAATTTGAGAATAAGTGATTGTTACTGTTTTGTGTTCCTGTAAGATTTTCCGATGACTTGTTGTCATCGTTTGTTGTAAGAATTTAAACAGAATACAGTTGTAAACAACGGCGTCAGCACCCGGCTTTCCTTTCTCAACTCTTCTTGGATGTTTGTTAGTATTATATTAAGAACAATTATTATTATTATTATTATTATTATTATTATTATTATTATTTTTTTTTTTTTTTTTTTTTTGCTTTATCACAGTCCTCCAATTCGACTGGGTGGTATTTATAGTGTGGGGTTCCGGGTTGCATCCTGCCTCCTTAGGAGTCATACTCTTCTTACTATGTGTGCCGTTTCTAGGATCAATAAACACTCTTCTGCATGAGTCCTGGCTACTTCAGCCTCTAGTTTTTTCTAGATTCCTTTTCAGGGATTTTGGGATCGTGCCTAGTGCTCCTATGATTTGGTTGGGGACGATTTCCACTGGCATATCCCATATCCTTCTTATTTCTATTTTCAGATCTTGATACTTATCCAATTTTTCCCTCTCTTTCTCTTCAACTCTGGTGTCCCATGGTATTGCGACATCAATGATGATACTTTCTTCTTGACCTGTCAATCAACGTCACGTCTGGTCTGTTTGCACGTATCACCCTATCCGTTCTGATACCATAGTCCCAGAGGATCTTTGCCTGATCGTTTTCTATCACTCCTTCAGGTTGGTGCTCGTACCACTTATTACTGCAAGGTAGCTGATGTTTCTTGCACAGGCTCAGTGGAGGGCTTTTGCTACTGAATCATGCCTCTTTTTTGTACTGGTTCTGTGCAAGTGCCGGGCATTCACTTGCTATGTGGTTTATGGTTTCACTTTTCGTATTGCACTTCCTACTACATATGGGAGAGATGTTATTTCCGTCTATCGTACTTTGAACATATCTGGTTCTTAGGGCCTGATCTTGTGCCGCTGTTATCATTCCTTCAGTTTCCTTCTTTAGCTCTCCCCTCTGTAGCCATTGCCAATTGTCATCGCTGGCTAGTTCTTTAGTCTGTCTCATGTATTGTCCATGCATTGGTTTGTTGTGCCAGTCCTCTGTTCTTTCTGTCTTTCCTCCTGTCTCTATATTTCTGGGTCTTCGTCTGCTTTTATTAGTCCTTCTTCCCATGCACTCTTTAGCCACTCGTCTTCACTGGTTTTCAAAAAAGATATTGCCCCAGTGCTCTGTTTTTCGATGTTGACGCAGTCCCTCTATACTTAGTAGTCCTCTCCCTCCTTCCTTTCGTGTTATGTATAGTCTGTCCGTATTTGCTCTTGGGTGTATTGCTTTGTGTATTGTCATATGTTTCCTGTTTTCTGATCTATGCTGCGGAGTTCTGCCTTCGTCCATTCCACTATTCTGCGCTGTATCTGATTACTGGCACTGCCCATGTGTTTATGGCTTTTATCATATTTTCCGGCGTTGAGTTTTGACTTGAGTATCGCCTTGAGTCTCTGCTATATTCTTTCCTGATCGTGTCCTTTCATCTCTTGGTGTTTTATATCTCCTCCTTCGATTATTCCAGGTATTTGTTTATCCTGTCTCATCTATGTGTTTGATGTTGTTCCCATCTGGTAGCTTTATCCCGTTCAGTTCTCGTTACTTTGCCTTTTTGTATGTTGACTAAGGCGCATTTTTCTATTCCAAACTCCATCCTGATGTCCTCAGATACAATCCTTATAGTCTGATTAGGGTATCTATTTCCTTGATGTCTCTTACCATACAGCTTGATGTCGTCCATGAACATCAGATGGTTAATTCTGTTGCCTCTTTTCTTGAGTTGGTACCCGACATCCATCTTCTGTAGTACTTTTGTCATGGGAATCATGGCTACTACGAAGAGTAGTGGGGACAGTGAGTCGCCCTGGAAGATCCCTCTCCTGATATTAACCTCTGCTAGTCTTATTCCAGAGCTTGTAAGGATTGTATTCCAGTTTGCGCATTGTATTTTTGAGGAAGCTGATGGTATTTTCCTCTGCCATATATTTTCGAGGCATTCTATTAGCCATGTGTGTGGTATCATGTCGAAGGCTTTCTTATAGTCTATCCATGCCATGCATAGGTTGGTTTTCCTTCTCCTACTGTTCTTCATTACCATTTTGTCTATCAGGAGCTGGTCTTTTGTGCCCCTACACTTCCTTCTGCAGCCTTTTCTGTTGGTGGGGGATGGTGTTTTTGTTTCCTCTAGGTAGTTGTATAGCCTTTCACTGATGATACCTGTTAGTACTTCCACATATTGGTAGGCAGGTGATAGGCCTGTAGTACTGGCTATATTTCCCTTACTCTTGTCTTTTTGTACTAAGGATGTTCTTCCTGTGGTCATCCATTTGGTGCTTGGTGATTTGAGATACAATGCTGGAGTTGTTCTGCTATTCGTGTGTAGGGCCTTGAAGTTTTTGAGCCAGTATCCATGGACTTCATCGGGGACCTGGGGCTTTCCCAGTTTGGCTTTTCATTTTCTAGTTGGTGTCTGACTGTGTCTGTCGTGATGTCTGTGAATCTTTTGTTTTATTCTCCCTGTTTCTTCTTCCTTTTGGGATTTCCTGGAACTTTTTTTTCCTGACTTCCTGGAAGCCATGTTGCATGTTTGTTGTGTGATACCGGATTATTATTATTATTATTATTATTATTATTATTATTATTATTTTATTATTATTATTATTATTATTATTATTATTATTATTATTGGTCAAAATGTAAAAGAGACTCAAATGCAAGTCAATGTCTGGAAAGCTTTTAACATTCCTAAACTTCTTGCGCAGATATTGTGCCCTAAATAAAATAATAAATATTAATAAAAGTACATATGAAGGGGGAGAGTTTCAAAATAAAGCAAGAGATTCATTTGCATAAATAAAACACAGCGAAAATAACAACACCATTTTCAGATTGGCAACAAAGAGAGATGAGGAAAAGCACAACAAAGGAAATGAATTCTCAGCAATATCCTCCCTGCAATCCAGGAGAAGAATTTTCTAATTAATTGAGACTGATAAAAGGAAAGCAGTTGGTGTTCGTTTGACCCAAACAGAGATATTCCAAAGGATGGGAGATTTTGGGTTATTGGATTTTTAGATTTTTGCTCTCGAAAAATGTCATCAGAATTCCATTGGCTAAAAGTGGAAATCAGCAGTAAATACGATTTATCAGCGATTGATGTATTTGAGTGAAGGGTCGTCCTCTTTAACTAAAAGTATAAGATTTTTTATATATGTATTATACGTCCTTTACCCTTTTGGAGACTCTGATGTGAATATATTTTTTGCAGTGCAGTAATATATATATATATATATATATATATATTATATATATATATATATATATATATATATATATATATATATATATATATATATATATATATATATATATATATATATATATTATTTTGTGGTTTGAGCTCTATGATTAACATGAGGAACGAAAACTTTTGCGGTTATATTTTTTCATTCTGCAAGTAAACCCTACGGTTTTTGCGAAGCTGGCGGATAATATCTGCAACCGACAACACCTAATGGGTGGGGAGCAACACGAACTCCAGCCAATCACGATTAGTTCTAATGATATCGGTTTCAGATATTTACCGTCATTTCCCAAATAAAGGAGTATCGCGTATAATAGCCTTTGCATTCCCTCATGGAGCATCCAGACTGATGAGTCGAATATATCCATTTTGCTCATGAGATTTATCGTTGAAGTAAATGATTTATTATCATGCCATACAAGAATATACAGAATTCAACATTGCTTTCCCTTTTAAAATTCCGTTCTTTGGTTTATCCAGTGTCCCCTCAAAATAAAATCCCCATATATGAAAACAAATAGCATTTTGCCAATGAAGACTCTCCTGAAGGCGGCCTTCTATATCCTGAGTGAGGAGTTGGAATTCCCCTTCAGACTCCCCGAGGAATTTCTCCTGAAATAGAACGTGTAATAGACTTGGAGTCTTCCTTGTAGGAGAATCGCTCTCTTGGGAGGCCATAATGCAGCTACTTGGATCGTTCCAAGTTTACTGGGTAATGGGAAAAGGGAAGAGCAAAGTTCATTACTGTACCCATCATGAGAAGGCTGGGCATTACAGTTGTGCTTTTTGTTGGCTTTGCACTTATTTCTCTATAATTGCTTCCATCTCCTTCTCTTGACGGCTAATTTTTTAAATACTTTCTTCTTACTCATTATTTTGATTTTTTAATTCTCTGTTCATTTAAGAAAAAATATCTATCCTTACCTCCACATTCGTTTTATCTTCATTTTTACTTAATCCTCATCTTTTTTTCTCGGTTTTATAGCTAAGTTTTTAATTGGTTGTTTTTTTATTTTCTATATTTTTTTCATTTATGTTTATACGTTTTTATCTTTATTTTTACTTTCCTTATTCTCATCGTTATTTTCTGTACATTTTTAGA
>NC_087221.1:27582012-27592012 GCF_015104395.2 Macrobrachium nipponense
TATCTTGTAATGTTGCCAACCAACAGACAAGAAAAAAAGACAACAGATGGCAAACAATAAGAAACAATCGACGTACCGGAAGATGAAGCAATGTAATAACTCTGGCATTAATGAAAGATCACAGTACAGTTCTTGGAGAAATGACCTTAATATGATAGCTCCAAAAAGGAATATGAATATAAATGTATAACTATCAATGGATTGTCGTAGAGATATACCTTATTTATAGACAAAATCTATTGCATGGAAAGTAAAGATTCCTTAATATTACGTCAAACTATATGCTAAAATGCGCAAGAATTGGAAATAATACTTGACATCTTGTATAACCAGAAGAGATCAACACAATTTTATATTATGAATGTGTTAAGATAAAACAAAATCACGTAGAAGTTGAATAACCCCTTAGCTCCCTAATTAGAAACTATGGCGTAAGGGCAATTACGAACTTCTGAGTCAGAGAACATGAGAAACATGGCTGCCACATTGCATACAGAATAAAATACATGATATATATAACCCAGCTGACACAAACATTCTCTTGGAGGTTCTCTCCGTCACGACTCTTTCGGAATTGTAATGTGTTGTGTTTCACTGTTTCATGTTTCCCTTTGTTTAGTTTCCTCTCCTGGTTGGAGATTATTGTCAGAAGATTGTTTGTTTATGATTACAGTGTATAGGGATGCTAAGATGAAGAGGTGTTTTTTTGAAATCTAATCTGCTCAAGTATAACAACAAACTGCATAATAACAAATTGGAAATGCGCATAAAAGTTATGATATACAACAATTAACTGCATAAGCAAATTTTTAGCAAATATAAGAATTTTGAAACCGGTCTTAGGAACACCAAAGTGTACTATGCACAATATTTTCCTTTTACAAATGACATTACCTTTTGTCTTAATGTCGTCGATTCAATAGATTCTAAGTAATCTCTCTCTCTCTCTCTCTCTCTCTCTCTCTCTCTCTCTCTCTCTTGTATTTATATGTATCCATGATCCATTCCTTTCCCTTCTCTTTCCAGGGCGTAGTTAGCAATTTCCTCTCAGCAATATCTCTGGGGAAATGCTCCCGAAATTGGAGCTCCTCGACCACCAAAGTCACTTAGGGAACATTTTTTCCCTTATCGAACGCCAACAATGACTCTCTTTCTCCTCTAAGTGTATACTAAACTTTATCATTATTATTATTATTATTATTATTATTATTATTATTATTATTATTATTATTATTATTCTCCCTCTCTTATCTTATATCGCATTTGTCATTTGAAACCTCGACTAAGTGTTAACTCTAAATTCTCTCTCTCGCTCTTTCTCTCTCTCTCTCTCTCTCTCTCCTCTCTCTCTCTCTGTGGGTAACATTATTAGCTAAATAAATGCTGCCTGAACAAACTGGAAGTAAGTCTATCGATTCAAATTAAATCCTCTAGACATAATAAACATGATTTGAAGCCTTGGAGAATTTCATTACTATAGTAGATTCACATCAACCGTGCATCTGATGTCTAGGCCCGTCCCTTACGACGCTCCTAATTGGCTGTTAATAAGACAGAGCTGGAAACTCTCAGTCTCTCTCGAGAGTTCACATAGGCAGGATGCATGTTCCACCTCTCCTGAGGGATACTTTTGAAAGACGTATCCCTCATGAGAGGCGGAACATACATCCTGCCTATGTGAACTCTCGAGAGAGACTGAGAGTTTCCAGCCCTGTGACTGGCTTATCAACAGCCAAATCAGGAGCGTCGTAGGGGACTTGTCTAGACATCCGATGCAGGGTTGATTGTGAATCTACTATATTCAGATAAAACCACGTGAACCATTTCCATATGAGGAAAAGTGTTCTTGAATATTCACATTCATGTAGATTATTGTAGATAATAACCATGCGTGTGCATGCACATACTTAAGCATGCACACACATTTGCGTATGGAAATGATGCTGTAAAAGTTCGGATTGTGAAGACATTCCCAAATACTAAAGTTTTTTTTTTTATATTATAAGTGCTGCAAAACTTACCCATGTGAAAGTTATTATTTGTTATCCCATAATTAACTTGTGAAGCACAGTCCAAATATTAAAATATTTTATCTTAATCTTCTTTTTGGGGGGTTAGTTAAACCTTAAACTTCGAAATGTTGCAAAAGCAAATGATACATTTTTAAACGTTTTTTTCATGAATTTCTTTTATGTTTTGACTTCCTGTGTTTAATTTAACCGCAAGATATGTCCCTAGTTAAGGTCAACATTTCAACATTCCATAAATTTACCGAGTAAACTTAATATCCATACCTCTTTTGAAGTTATATAAGGCTCGTCTACTTTAAATGCCGGCGAAATTATATTAAACATTATTCTCAGAACCTAAATTGGGGTAAGTCTAGGCTGTAAATATTCTGTTTGAAATTAATTATCTACATTCCTATGCTTCCTGGAAAACTCTCCAACTAAAGTGTATGCCATTATCTCATCTCATTTTTGAGGAAGACTACCCAAGCATTATACTGGGCTTCCCATATTTTGTATTATTAAACTCGCGTCCTTAAGCATGTTTAGTTTCCATTATGTTTCATTCTGCCAGACAGACGTCCGAAGGAGTTTTAGCAGCTAATCTTTGTGCACACATTCTACACATAATTCAGAATATATAATTGCTTGATGAAATATAAATACATTATAGCCAGGTTAATTCATAATTTTTTCTAGTGTCTAACAACGGAATAATACACCTAAGATTTCAGAAACCATTAGATCTAACACAAGAGAAAAAAGAAAGAAAAAAAACTAGATTACGAGAGCATTCATCCTTTTCCATTCACTCAACTCCTGTAGTTGCATTTTTTAAAGACATAAATCTAACATTGCGAGAAAAACCTAGATCTTTCATCTCTTTTGATTGTTTCCTAAATGTGAATAGTCAAGAAGGCATTAGTATATATATATATATATATATATATTATATATATATATTTATATAATATATATCTACATATATATATCTATATATATATATATGATATATATATATATATATATATCTATATATTATTATATATTTTATATTATATATATATATACTATATATGATATATATTTGTTTGTTTAAGGAAAAAAAGTAAGTCTCAAACTACGGGCCCCTCACAGGTTGCTTCGTAACACCCTTCAGCCATCTCTTCCTACATTTGCCGAACGAAAACCAATAATCCCCTAAATAAACTGGCTGAGATTTCTTGCCCTCCACCAACAAGCTTTGGAAATTTCTTCCCATTCCTGTCATCCTATCTGTATAAACAGTCTTTTATTAAAGAGGCAAGTCACAGCTTGTCACAGTCACCTCTTCGAGGTCAGGTCTCACTCTTCCCTTTCTCCTTATTAAATTCAATAGCTCAGGAACTGGGAAACATATGAGTAAAGGAATGAATAGAATCAGTGAAGTTTGATGTTTGAAGTTTAGGCTATCAAACCAAGTACTGGGAACTTTCGGCCATTCAGCACTTAAAGACTTCGAAAAGAAGGGGTTGGAGTGGTTGAACAGCAGTGACTGAGGAGAGGAGGCGGGAATGGCAGTAAAGCAAAAGGCTGTAGCACAGAACGAAACTAAGGGACGCTGCTAACCCCATTTAGTAGTAATTCCTACAGTACGCCACATAGGGTGCACTGAAGGCAATATCCCCTTACGGGAGGGAATAAGCTCAAGAAAACCGAAATATATTCTTCGTACAAACAAAAGATCTCACCAGATCCTTTCCTTTTCCTTGTATCAACATGATCGTTATTCTGTTTTGCGCAGTATGTGTTTACATACCTCAGAAAATACGAAAGCCTTGCAATAAAGATGAATAGCCTGTATTCAGAGACGCATAAAGCAGTTGGCCTGGCATATTTATGGATTCTTGCATACGCGAGGGAAAGTGAGCTGCAATTTTTGCATTAGTTTGTTTTTTACTCGTTCCTAAGTAGGGAAAAAAAATTATGATACTCCACATATCCTTGTGAGTGACACGCGTGTATATATATGCTTAAAAAATCACAGTAAATGCACGTGACTTCATTAAATAAGCGAATATCACAGGAAAATGATAGGCAGAAATCCAAGCGCTTTCACCTTTACTTGACGAAAGCGCTTGGATTTTTGTCTATCATTTTCCTGTGGTATTGGCCTATGTATATATATATATATATATATATTTTATATTTATATAATATATATATATATATGTATATATATATAATATATAATATATATAACACATATATTTATATATATATATAATAATATATATATATATATATATTATATATATATATATATATTATATATATATATCCCGTTTTCACTGACTCAGCCTTCAAAACCACGAGATAATCCCCAATAGATACTGGCAATCCCAAATCCCTAGCTGGAGCTCAAGTCTTCTTTACTTTCACGAACTTAAATTTTGTCCACTTAAGAATTTGTGAAAGTCGCAAGTCTCCCTGAGCTAAAAAAAAAAGGGGGGGGGGGCGATAAAACACGTGGAAAGTTTTGTGGTATTTTAGTTCGAAACTTAAGTTTACTGCTTCAGTAAACTTAATGTAAAGATAAGACGAGAAAATGTTAGAATTCCAACTCTCTCTCTCTCTCTCTCTCTCTCTCTCTCTCTCTCTCTCTCTCTCTCTCTTTGTGATTACACAGAGGAAATTACAGAAGAACTGAAGTTTTGAGAAGTAGTTTCAGGTTAGAGATACTCTAACCAATTGCAAAGACTAAATTATCACTGATAAGAAGAATAACTTATAGGTGGTTACACAAAAAATGAAAAATATAAATCTGGACACAAATTAAAATTTTATTAATGTGTGATGTATAGTTTCACATACATATATATATTTTAGATAGTGTCTATTTACTCGTCAGGTAGGTGGCTGTAGATGGTGTAACCTTTCCGGCTTTCAACTTTTGTGGGACGGATTTTCTTGCTTAGAGATCTTCACCAATGTTGTAACCCTCCACAGTCGACTAACCACCATGCAATATTCAATTCTTCAAGTCAGTATGTGTAATTATTGTGATCTTATCGTTCCTATACTTTCATGTTTATTTCGCCGGTTGTAGTGTAGATCGAACCCTGGTTATACGTTGTAATAATCCAGTTATGTTTTTTGTATATAAATAAGCCAAATTCTTACATATTCAGTCTATGTCAAGAGCGAAGTTATTAAATATTCGTCAAAAATCTAAAGGAATCGATCATTCCTTTGATAAAGAATGTCATTCAGACGCGCAAAATTCCTCAAATGATGTACAATGGAAGATTCCTTCAATATGATATATCAATATGGTTCGTTCATCGTAGTCAATCCTGAACACTTCTACCATAAACCTGGAAATATATGCATATTTTTTCAATATATTCCTGTCTAATTTCCTTTCAATGTATCCCTTAATGGCCCTTACTTGTGGCCCTCTGGATATTTTCAAGAAACGCTCTTTCTGCTACAAGTTATGATAGCTTAGATGGGGAATGGAGAAATTTAATTTTTAATTTTTATATTGAACTCGAACCCACACTTGTTTAAATAATGAGTTGAACGGGCAACCAAGTTATCGTGAAGGATATCTTGATTGCTTTTAAAAGAACTGAATAAATACAGGTGCCTAGTCAGGCCATTCTTAAGCAATTAATGTCTCTCTCTTTGTGATTACACAGAGGAAATTACAGAAGAACTGATGTTATGAGAAGTAGTTTCAGGTTAGAGATACTCTAACCAATTGCAAAGACTAAATTATCACTGATAAGAAGAATAACTTATAGGTGGTTACACAAAAAATGAAAAATATAAATCTGGACACAAATTAAAATTTTATTAATGTGTGATGTATAGTTTCACATACTTATATATATTTTAGATAGTGTCTATTTACTCGTCAGGTAGGTGGCTGTAGATGGTGTAACCTTTCCGGCTTTCAACAACTTTTGTGGGACGGGTTTTCTTGCCCAGAGATCTTCACCAATGTTGTAACCCTCCGCAGTCGACTAACCACCATGTAAGTAATCAATTCTTCAAGTCAGTATGTGTAATTATTGTGACCTTATCGTTCCTAAACTTTCATGTTTATTTCGCCGGTTGTAGTGTAGATCGAACCCTGGTTATACGTTGTAATAATCCAGTTATGTTTTTTGTATATAAATAAGCCATAAGCCAAATTCTTACATATTCAGTCTATGTCAAGAGCGAAGTCATTAAATATTCGTCAAAAATCTAAAGGAATTGATCATTCCTTTGATAAAGAATGTCATTCAGACGCGCAAAATTCCTCAAATGATGTACAATGGAAGATTCCTTCAATATGATATATCAATATGGTTCGTTCATCGTAGTCAATCCTGAACACTTCTACCATAAACCTGGAAATATATGCATATTTTTTCAATATATTCCTGTCTAATTTCCTTTCAATGTATCCCTTAATAGCCCTTACTTGTGGCCCTCTGGATATTTTCAAGAAACGCTCTTTCTGCTACAAGTTATGATAGCTTAGATGGGGAATGGAGAAATTTAATTTTTAATCTTTATATTGAACTCGAACCCACACTTGTTTAAATAATGAGTTGAACGGGCAACCAAGTTATCGTGAAGGATATCTTGATTGCTTTTAACAGAACTGAATAAATACAGGTGCCTAGTCAGGCCATTCTTATGCAATTAACGTACGATTTTAGATTCAGTTTCGTTTATTGCGAAGTCGGGAAACACACTTTCTTTCCAGTTGAGATATTTGTCAGATTTAGCGGGACAATACGTAACTTTTATAAAACGTCCTTTTAGGAAGAAAGGAAATTCATAAATTCGTTCACTTTATGTCTGAAAAAATTCCTCTCTGCATAAAATAAAAATTAAAGCTAATTTTTGATTACCTTGGGACTATGTAAAATTTATCGTTGGATAGTATACCCAATAATAATTGTCATTTGGATGTAGAGCAGTGTAAAGAAAATGAACCAACTACATACTGGAATAGAACAGGAGATATCCCTTTATACCTCCGAAATTCCTCAAGCTTAAAATCCCTCCAAGGTTGTCGAAGGCGAAGTTGAAGAGTAAACACCAGTTCGAAGCCCCTGCTGATGACTGGCCTTTCTCCCATTTCGAAAAATCTTTAACTTTTGCCATTTTTAAGACCTGTTGAAGTCACTAGAATCAGTACAACGGGGACCAGAATAAGAAAAAAAATAAAAAAAAGGAAAAGTAAAAGTTTCCCCTCAAAGTTTTCCAGTCGAAAGGAATGCTGCTCCCTCGAGAGAACTTCGTGTCGAAAAGGCGATACAAAATAATGAAGAGATTCTCACCCTTTCCTGCTTTCGCGTGAATCACCAGAAAGGGTCCGTGAAAGACTTTTTATTTTTATTTCAATGGAATTCGAAGGTAGTGAAATAGTTTTGCAATAAAACAAACTTTGATTTCCTCACTAAATATAATATATACATGGTTTGGTCTCTAAAAGCTTTGTATTTTCTATGAAAAATAGAGATCTATCGTAAAGACTGAAAAGAATGTCCTGTTTCTTGGTAGTTTTGCAAAAAAAAAAAATAATAATAAAAAATAAAACTTTACATTCATCACCAAGTATAATACATAAGCAGTCTGGTCTTTAATAACTTTGTATTGATATGAAAAATATAGATTTATCGTAATAGATAAAGTACATGTCTTATTCCTGGAGGTAAATTGGTACATTTTATATGAATAAAAATGAATTGATTGCCCGTATTTATAACTTTATTTTCTATCAAAGAAAGGAAACTGAGAAGCTAAGACGTCACTAAAATATTCCTGTGGCCGTGAACCCCAAATAGTAGTGCATTTCGCACCCGCATAATCTGGTCTATATTATTAAGACAGTTGACAATATTCGCAACTGTAGTCCCCCTAGTGATGATTAGGGCTCTGAGTGTAATGTATATATCCATACTAACCTGTGTGCGAACGAAAAACATGAAATGATCATTTTTATCACAATGTGCTTGTTTGTGTAAAACTTATACTTCCATCTTAAATGAGGCTAGTATGTAAGTTTATCATAGTGCAGCAAGGTAATTTTGTTTATTTATTGGCGGATATCCATGTTTTTTGACAGCCCCCATCCCCCATCCCTCTCTCTCTCTCTCTCTCTCTCTCTCTCTCTCTCTCTCTCTCCTCAATAAAATGGTTGAGATACATAAATTTTAATAATTTATAAATTGTTACGACTCATTTTGACCTCTCTCTCTCTCTCTCTCTCTCTCCTTCAAAGGTCTATCATAATATATTCATATTCATATAGATCTCCTTTTCTTATTTTTTCCTGTTAGTCTCTTTAATCGTCAATTTGTCTCAAGGGCATTATTTACGGCGACGATTTCTAGGAGGAAAAAGTCTAATTCTTGACGACATCTGGCAATTACCCAGCTGCCAGCTTCCCTCCATCTCCCCCACCTGCCCCAGATCCCCCACCTGCCCCAGTTCCCCCCACCCTCCTCACCCCCGAACGCAGCCAGCCAGGACTCTGAGAACTAATAAAGAATCTTATTGGTTACTATTATTTTCGTTATTAGTTATTATCATTTTTCAATAATACTGTAGTGGAAAGGAGATAGTAGTCGTGGTAGTATACATGACATCAACTAGATTCACTATAACCTTTGGCATCTCTATAGAAAAACAATACCTACGCTGTTGATTGATTTATTAGGAGAGAGAGAGGAGAGAGAGAGAGAGAGAGAGAGAAGTAATGTCATACAAATTCGGGAGTGAGTAGTACCTCGTTAAAATTGATACCGCTGTGATTTTTTGATTTTTGTAAATAAAAAACGGAAAGCCTTGACCAAGGCAATCCTCACTTCACCTGAGTCAAACATATCACCAGCTCTTCAGTGGACTCTCTCTCTCTCTCTCTCTCTCTCTCTCTCTCTCTCTCTGTCAATAGATTTCACACCGTGCGTAGGCGTGGCAGGGAGTGAAAGAGCAGAAAAAGAAGTAAACGATTCAAATCTTGAATGAGTTTTGGAAGACAGCCAGGCTACTAAAGCTATAACGAAGAATGTCTTGCTGCCTCGATTTATGGAGATAGCTTATCTGCCTCCATAAATGAGAGTTATTGTGATTCTCTTCAGCAACAGATGAATTCTATGGCACCAAAGAATGATGACTCGGTAGGAAAAAATCCTTCGCTGGATAAAAGAACGATCCGCCTCTTCAGATCTTCAGTGGAAGCGGATTTATCTTTATCTGTTATGTAGATTTATTATGTCGGCTTTTTGTTATGTTTCTGGTCCAGCAGGTCATGAGCACGTACGATTTTTATATCAAATGTCTCCTGACAGCTGAAGGCGCTGAATTTCCAGTGAATAGCATTAGCTGAAATAGAGTACATTTCAGTACTCGGGGAACAGCATTTACACCATCGGAATGTAGGTCAACATTCTTATTTTTATGAATGAAGTTCAGTCTAAAGAATAGTTAATTATTTTGCAAGGAATCGAAATTCAGTGACTATACTCGGTTTTTTTTCCATCTGTCCACCCGCCTGTGGTCCTCCCGCATGGCAACACTGCGTTCCTGGTTTTAAATAGTTACGCTATGTGTAAGTTTTAGGCAAATAAAAGGATATCTGGGTGTACATTTGCAACTGAAAAATGTTTTAATAATTTACTGTATGCGAATTACACCGTTGATATTGGAAATAGAATATTGTTATTATTGTTGAATGTAACTGCCTTTTCGGGGTGGCGAATGGAACAGCCAGACGCAGTGGCGGGAAAATTGCTTCTCTCGCTGTTTACTACTGCAAGATGTCAATTTTACTGGACCACACCTACTCTGCTACTAAGCTACGTGTTACTTCATTACACGTAAGTATATCAGTATATACTTTTAATTTTTATAAAGTGCGTTTTAGCCAGATACGATATGACGTAACTTGGTTTAGCTTGTTTAATGGAATTTGCGTCTGGCTGTTCTATTCGCCACCCCGAAAA
>NC_087221.1:27602012-27608766 GCF_015104395.2 Macrobrachium nipponense
TTGGAAGTCGGAAGTTTATGGTCAGCATAATCGTAGTCCCGTCGTATGGAGAAATACATGTCGAATGTTACTTCATTGTGTTTTCGTTGTATGGAGAACGACATCGTGTGGAGTGTGGCTTTCCTGTGGATCACTGGTGTATTTTAATTAGCTGGTGTGTGACATTGTGTGGAGGGTAACCTCATCGGCGTGGAGCTGTATTGATGACCTATACTCGGTTTTTTTCCATCTGTCCACCCGCCTGTGGTGTTTGCGTATGGTAACACTGCATCCCGGGCTTTAGATAGTTACATTCAGCTTACATTCAACAATTATAATAATATCCTATTTCGAATATTAACGGTATAATTCGCATACAGTAAATTATTAAAACACTTTTCAGTTGCAAATGTACACCCAGATATCCTTTTATTTACCTTAAAACTTACACATAGCGTAACTATCTCAAGCCCGGGATGCAGTGTTACCATACGCAAACACCACAGGCGGGTGGACGGATGGAAAAAAAGAGAGTATAGTGTATAGGATTGTCTGTTGTTGCTGTGTCGTCAGCTGTAATCTCCTCGGGTGGAGTGTGAAGGTTTTAGGTTAACCTACTGATTTCTTGTTTTGCCTAATTTTCAGTATGTTTTGAAACCGCCTATTTAATTTAAGCATTATATTTTGCTGTACGCTATGTTTATTATTTTCATATTTTGAATAATGATTTAAGTGCTGGTGGTTAACTTAGTTTCATTTTGATGCTAGTTTTATTTTTATGCGGATTAATTTTGAGTACTTTAATAATTTGGAGTAATAATGTTGGTCCATTTTGAATGTTTAATTTTGTGACGAGTATTTTATATAAAGTTGAATATAATTGTTAATGTTATGTTAGTTACCTTTGTATTAAATGTTAATTTTGGTACAATTAATATTATTTTTGGTAAAATTCAATGTTGGATTTGTGGACTGTTATGTTGTTTTTAAGTTATTTTATATATTCATATTTGGATCTGATTTAAATGGTATTGACTCGTGTAATGACTCGCTTGTATAAAGGTGTAAATACCAAGTTACCGTAATAAATTCGTTTTAAGGGCACTATTGTGGTTTAGTTTGACTCCACTCCTTTGTTTCTTTTGTTGCCAGTATAATCCAGTCACGGTCTTTTTGTTGACCCTGTACGACCAACTGCGGTCCATTACAGTACGAGTTCACCTGTTCTAACAGTTGCAGTCCAGTTGGTACAGGAATTTTAAGCAAAAAAAAAAAACATCAATAGACCTAATAAATTTGCAGGAGCTTAAAAATTGGTATGTTTTCTTTAGGCCATTAATTGAACATACTAAAAGATCAAGTAGATACAGGCTGTGCCACGGCGGCCATCTTAGAAAGTGGCTGACTAAATTCTCCTTTTCTGCAATAACACTTAAACAGAGCTATAAATCGTTCCTTTTCAAAAACCAAAACTGATTGGTAGAAACATTTTTTCCATTAAAGAACTTAATATATTAAATTATAACATTTACGTATTTGAAAGCAGTTTGACTTATATGAAAAATGCATGATCGACTCAGGAAATATTTATATTGATGATAATCAGGACGAAAGAGGCACGATTCAGTGGGAAAAGCCCTCCACTGGATCTTATGCAAGAAACACCAGCTACCTTGCAGTAATAAGTGGTATGGGCACCAACCTGAAGCAGTGATAGAAAACGCCTCATGCAAAGATCCTCTGGGGCTATGGTATCAGAGCAGATAGGGTGATTCATGCAAATAGACCAGACGTGATTGACAAAATCAGGAAGTATAACCCATTGATGTCGCAATACCACGGGACACCGGTATTAAAGAGAAAGAAAGATCTGAAAATAGAAATAAGGATATGTGATATGCCAGTGGAAATTGTACCCATAATCATAGGAACAGTGGGTACGATCCCTGAAAAGGAATCTAGAAAAACTAGAGGCTGAAGTAGCTCCAGGACTCTGGCAGAAGTGTGTGCTCCTAAAAACAGCGCACATAGTAAGGAATGTGATTGACTCTAAAGGAGGCAGGATGCAACCCGGAACCCGGAGAGATGTATATTTCTGGTGACAGAAGTTCACTCTCGACATGGTTCGGAAGTCGCGTAAAGTCGTTGGTCCCGTTGCTGAATAGCCACTGGTTCTATGCAACGTAAAAACACCATACAAACAGACAACCCGGAACCCCACACTATAAATACCACCCAGTCGAATGGGAGTACTGTGATAGAAAAAAAAAAAAATAATATTGCTCTGGATAATTACATTGTCTCGTTTGAAAATTTCAAACAGTAGCTTGAAACGTTTGGTAGGACCCCAAAATTATGGCTTCAATATTTTCAGTTTTGCTTAATTTGCATTTTATTAAAACAGAACGAACTGGTAATTGAAAATTGCACATTGCTGTAGTAAAAAAGGTGATGCCCTATTTTCACAGTACCGGACACTTACACTACGCTAAATGTGCTCATCTTTATTGAAATTTGATGGAGGATTCACATAAAATGTCAGATCTTGATTATCAAAGATTGGCAAGAGATTGCTACCTTACAGATCTCTATGCGCAACTTCAAATTGGTGGACTTACTCGTGGTCGGGGAGTAACATTTTCACCTCTATGGAGTTGGGTGTCATCAGCTTTTGGTATATCTGAGGCTTTATCACTTTACTTAAGTCAATGTAAAAAGTGTCCTGCTGAACACACGATCTGGAATATCTCGAGTACCAAGAGATACTGATGATCATAGCATGTTTATCAACAGGCTAAAAAAACATAGTCCATCTCGTCAGGTATCTGGACAGTTTGTTAACATCTCAAATGGGCTGGTAGCAGACCAAACAGTAACATGTGATAGAGTAATGGAAATAGGAAAAGAAGCCATCAGTTTACTTTCAGGAAATAACTTTTCTGATGTTCACCTGCAACGAAAGAGGAGAGTTATTCCTGTCTAAACTAACATTGGGCAGAGTGAAGATGCATCATAAAAATGTGACATTGAGCTTCCAACAAGAACTCTCTCACGGAATGTTATGCCTGGATCTTAGTAGAACGGAAAAAAAAGAATACTTCGGGTATGAGCTAGCAAGTGAACGGACCTTCATCATTATTAGATTCCTCACAGTTAATTAAGGAAAGGACCAAAGTCTTGTTTTTTAATGCCTTTTACTCCCAGAATGAGACTTTACTGTCACTTTCTAACCCATATTATGTTCTAAATGATGGAAATCTGCTTCACTCAGTTCCTTGGCCAAATCAGCAACATTTGGTCAGATACTGGCTTTGTATGTAAGCTATGTTGAGAGCCAATATGGAAAACACTGCAGTATAGTTTTTGAAGGGTATCCAGAGAGAGAGAGAGACACTACTAAAACAGTTGAGCAAGAGCGCCGAGCAGCAAAGAGAAATTCAAGTCGCATAATACTTGATGAAATTACACCGGCTACTATTCCACAGTCCGATTTGCTATTAAAGCGATTTACTATTAAAGCTGATATGCATAAAAATAAAAATAAAACTTATTCAATTCTATAAGCTGAAAGTGATGCAGATGCTGTTATATCACAGTTGCTCTTGATCACGCGGAAAAAAATATCCACCTGTTGTTGTTGGGCAGGATACTGTTTTGCTTGTGCTTTAGGTAATGAAGATCTTGACAAATAGTATCTTAAACCAGGAAAATCAGGTAGCACTCACAAACTGTACAACATTCAGATAGAGAAAGCACATACGGGTGAGAGCTGTGACATTTTGCTTTTTTGTTTGACACGACATCTGCACTTTGCAAAAAAGGTAAAATTAGAGCACTTGGGCTTCTGCAAAATAATCAGGTTTTACGAGAACAAATGGAGATATTCAATCAGAAGGATGCCAGCAGGGCAGATATAAAAGATGCTGATGAAAAGTTTATTTTTGAATAATATGGGTTTAAATCCAAGTCATTAAATGATATGGGTTTAAATCCAAGTCATTAAATGATATGGGTTTAAATCCAAGTCATTAAATGATATGGGTTTAAATCCAAGTCATTAAATGATATGGGTTTAAATCCAAGTCATTAAATGATATGGGTTTAAATCAAAGTCATTAAATGATATGGGATTATATCAAAGTCATTAAAAGCGCCTCAGTGGCGTGATCGGTATGGTATTAACCTGACACCTCGGTGGCCGCGAGTTCGATTCTCGGGCACTCCATTGAGGAGTAAGAGATGTGTATTTTTGGTGATAGAAGTTCTCTCGCGACGTGGTTCGGAAGTCACGTAAAGCCGTTGGCCCCGGTGCTGAATAACCACTGGTTCCATGCAACGTAAAAACACCATACAGACAAACAAACAATCAAAGTCATTAAATGGGCTGAGATATTTCATGTATAATAGAATTATTGCCTAGAAGAATTGAAGTACATCTCTTTAATTGGCCTCTTTAGCCCCAGCCAGCGCAGCTGCAGAACAACACTCCTACAGAGTGGATTGAAGCACAGGAATGGCTTGGAAACCGTCTCCTGCTGGATCCAATCAAATGGGATTCGTCAATGATAGAAAAATCGCTGAAACCTGTCCCCGCTACCAAAGAAGTGATTCATTTGAAACTCCCGAACCAGGTTTTGTGCAATTGTACGGTTGCATGCAACAATAGGAGAAAATGTTCACAGTTCGGGATACACTGCTCAGCGATGTGTGGAATGTGCCAAGGAACTAATTGTGACAACTCAGTTGAAATACTTTTAGAAGAACCAGAGTACTGAGCTGGAAAATTGTTCAATAACATGCGAAAAAATGTGTATAGCAATTTCCATATTCGTAGGATAGTTTGATATTAGAAACTATTTGTTGCCAACTGTGATGTGATATAAGTGTAATGTATATATTTCTGTAAAATTAGAAAAATAGGTCATATAAGTATTTCATAAAAAGAACAGAACCAGACTGTATTGGTTTTACTTTTGCAGATGAACATTATCATTATTATCTTTTCACTATTATCAAAATATTCTCTAACCTCTTAAAGATATGCATTAGTTAAAATTCACTCTATATTGTGGTGTGATCTAGCAGATAAGTGTTTCTGGTAAATCAGACAATTTTTTCAACTTGGTATTGCATAAATCAAATTGAATTGAAGTTTGGTTTCATTTAGAATGGATATTGTCTATTATCATTTTGATATATTGTCAGAATTTCCTATAGACGTTGAAAACAACTGCTAATATTTCAAGAAGTTGGTAATTTCACATGATGTGCATTTGTTTCCAAACAGTTAATAATTTTTCCTGTATAACCTGGTATTGCTGACAGTTTTGCGTTCAAGCATATTGGAAAAATAAAGTTTCCAAGGTAACTTTTATTTTTCCTCTTACAAAATAAGTATTGTATAATAAATGTTTAATATTTTTGAGGGATTATTTTTTAATTGTTGCACATTTTCTGTACCTAACGGTTTAGGAGATAAAGACGAATATACGAAAATCAGCCGCCATTTTCCAATATGGCGGCTAGAGCACAGCTTCAATCTATAAGAACTCTTAATATTTTAATAAGTATGGATCAATGTAGAACAGTGCCAAGTTTGAAATTCCTGCAAATTAGTCAGGTCGATTTCCCTAAAATTCCTTGACTAAGTACTTATAGGTACGAGATCTATCAACAAACTATCTATACATCAGCACTTGAAGTACCCCGTCATACAAACTTCTCTAATTCCTCCCACTCCCTTTTATGCCATGGAAAATCAATGCATTAGTTCACGAATCAATTCATCAACTTTCCCCATCACGCAGATGTTGCCACTGGAGGCCAGACTGTAAAACTCTGACAAAAGACTCTGTCAAAAGTCTCTGACGCATTGCAGCCATAATTTACTCCAGGAGGCAGATATTGCTCCCAGATTTGCGTCAGCCAGCACTTCTTTCTGCCATGCCTAAGCAGTCAAGCAATGATGTATTGCTTTCACGGTTGCATGACATCGGTGTCATGCATTGCATGCTCCTCGTAATGCGCCAGAAGGGACCTGAAGTTTGATCTGAAGGCTCGAGGAAAGAGATCACATATTTTTCTAAAGGTTTTTTTTTTCTTGTTTTGTTTTATTATGCATTTTCCCTTTGCTCACAATCGTCAATCATCAAGTGACTAAGTTCGGAAGTCATTGAAGGCTTTTAAATACTTTATTATTAAAATGAGGATTTTACTTGAAATTGTATCTTAAGAGATTTGTTCGCATGATATAAGAAGTTTCCTGTTATCTTGTATCCATGCTTACTGATAAGCAGATATATATTTTTTTTCTTATCATGTAAAGACTGTTATTATTAGTATTATATTATCACAAATAGATATGTCATGAACGTCAAAAGCCACGCATAAGAGAAAACGACTTACATGCGTTTTTAAAGACTAAAACTAAATCAATTCAATGCTGGTAACGGTAACTATATTTCATCGAAGATTTGGCACTGAACCCTTTAATAAAACGAATCCTGTTCATAACATGCAGTCGTCGTAGATCATGTTCACAACATTTTACAGAATTGCTCCATTTATCACACGTACCGCAAGCAACTCGGGACCGAAACTGAATGGAAAAATAAAACCTAGAGAAAGATAACCCCTATTATATTGAGTACTCAGTCAAATAGATTATCTTCGAAATTTATTCTCTTTCACCGATGTGTCTGCATAGCTCTTTTGAAGCTTACTAAAACAAATGACTCTCTTTTGGTTGTATGCATCATTATGAATCGGTTTGTTT
>NC_087221.1:27609266-27629266 GCF_015104395.2 Macrobrachium nipponense
GTCGGAAGGGACTGGCCTATATATCAGATCCCTAAAATGTATACACTGTAAATTTCTTCTACTGTGTACCAGTCCTTTGGAAAAAGTCTGAAAAGATGAATCGTGACTAAATCATATTCTATGATTTATTCTGAAATTCCACAATATTAACTCCATAAACGCATGGCATTGTTTTGAAAGCTCATTAGCAGCACGGCGACCCTTCTTGAAAGAACTGCGCAACTCACCTCTGATTTGCATCCCTTTCAACTCATCTTACCACACCTAACTGCAATTTAAAAAAAAATTTGTTTTTTGTTTTTTTCATTTTTGAAATAATGGGACCATTGTTTATTACTGTGAAATCCCAAGTTGATTTTCTACTATTTATTTGTTTTGTTTCTCTTTTAGACCATATATTTTCTTAACCTATATGTATCCCATTATTCTATGATCTCAATATTTTAATTTTTATATTTAAGTGTTTTGTAATGATTAGGAAAAAAACTAAAAGAAAAATACGTCAAGAGCTAAAATTTTGGCTCAAGAATGATCGAAAAACGACAAAACTACATTTGTTGAATCAGAACTTTTTTTTTTTCTACACGAGGCCACACGACGGTTCCAAACGGACCAGTAAATACATCATTCACTTCATGTCATAACTAACAGGAAAGTAAGTGAATATATATATACATATATATATATATATATATATATATATATATATATATATATATATATATATATATATATATATATATATATATAGATATAGATATATATATATATATATATATATATTATATATATATATATATATATATATATATATCTATATATGTATTGCTTCAAATGTCCTTTTTATATCTAATTCGCTCTACCTCGGAAATTAATATATTTTCATATATGTAAACCAAAGGGAATTTTTTGTTTTAGTTTATAATAATTTCGTCCTCTCGCGGGTTCGAACCAGCGCCCACGAGAGTACGAAATTATTATCAAACTAAAAATTCCCCTTTGGTTTACATATATGAAAATATATTAATTCCGAGGTAGAGCGAATTAGATCACACGACATTTGTAGCTCGAATAATTCATATGAATCACGGTGATGTGGTAATTATTCATATATATATATATATATATATTATATATATATATATATATATATATATATATATATATATATATTATTAATACAAACAGGCTTATCAACATTCCCAGAATATATTTGCCAGTAACATTTATAGCCTTATTGCTCATGCATGCCACTTGACAGCCCAGAAACGGCCAATAAATCAGACCGAAATTTTCCACCTGAGCGACCATGCCCATAAAGCAGTCAGCCTTTCGCCGGTTGTAATTCTTTTTATTATGAGTAAGTTGGCGATCGCAATTATCTTCGACAAAGAAAACGGGAAGTCGCGGATAAGAAAGAAGGTGCAGTCACGATATCGCCAGCGGTTATTTTATTTTTATTTATTTTTTTTATATAAGTCGCGTGGTTGCGGACATTTGTTAGTAAATCACCCGTCATTACCCGACCTGGTTTTATAGCAGGTAATCAAAGTTGACCTGTCCTGTCTGTCGCACCTGATCCCTTCCCCCGCCACCCTCTCTCTCTCTACTCCTCTCTCTCTCATCTGATCTCCTCTCTCTCCTCTCCTCTCTCTTCGTTTGCCGGGAGCAAGAATTCGTCTGGGAAATGGCTCAAGACCTCGCCATCCCACATCAGGGAATTTGTTGACTGGGCAAACAATTATGTGATTTCATCGGTACTTTGGTATTTATGCAATAATTGTTTGTTATGTGTAAACAATCTTAAAAGTCAATGCTGTCTTTTCTTGTTTATAAGTCATTTCAATATTATTCCTTTAATGCTTTGTTAAACAAAGGATGGAAATTAACCAAATCATGAACAGTGGGACGGGGAGGTAATGAAACGCTTGTATTTACACGTAGTACTCTTCACAAAATATAACTGCAGCATTTATAACTGAAATGATTTCTTCTTACGAAATGGCCACCATCTTAACTAAACTAGATATATATTAATCCATTTCGTCAATGTAAACTATCTGTTTATTATAAGATTCAGGGCATTTGTTGTCTGTGACGGTTAAACTTTAAGGTGAATGAAGCAGCACAGTAATTATCAAAAATTAAGATACTGAAAAATATTTTTTAGAAAGTAATATATCAGTATTCCCTGGTAATTCTTCGAGGATCAAGCCGTTTTCTATGAATAAAGTGGACTGTTTTGATTATCAAAAAAAGCAAAAAAATAGTTATCACTGATTTCAGAGAGAAAGAAAATAAAAATACAGAGAAAAGGGTTTCTCTGGCAGCACAGGGCCTAAGATTCCAGGTTTCACGTCCCCAAATCTTTTCAGTTCAAAGTCCCCCCCCTCCCCCCCCCCCCGCCCCCCGCCCCCGCCCCCACCCCTCCCCCAAAACTTTTTTCCCTTTTTGGAAAAGGCCCCGTCTGAACTGCTGATAAGGAATATAACATTCAATTTGTGTCACACTCGGACGGTAAATACATAATGTTATTTCTTCGGTGTGAGACCAAGCTATAAATGGAGCCCATTTCCCCTTGCCTTTTTATTATCCGGTTTGTATTTGTGCCGTTTTCTTTCGGGTTTATTCTCCTTCCTGTGAAAACCTATTGTGTTGGGTTGGTAGTGTTTTTGTTTTCTGGGTACTTCTAGGTTGTCTAGACGTGGACGATAACAATTCACATGGTACTGATATATATCTGATTGGAAATAGAATCATGTTATCAAAATAAACAAGAATAACGCACCCAAAAACTAAAGACTTTAGCTACTGACCTAATTACTCCATAAGAATGACTTTGGAACAAATTCACCTCGTTAGAAAGATAACTAAAACAAGGACATGACTCGTGAAAATTTAGTTATTTATAATTTTCAAAAATATCACTCTTTTCAGAATCATGTGATGGGCATAATGAAATGGTTTGAAGGACACTGACGTAATGGGTCAATCTACGAAGTGGCACTGACCAAAACGAGGACTGAGAGCCATCTGAGGTCACGGACTACTGCCCGTGTTAATATTTTAGGAACTACATTAACTGAATCAAGACCCATATACGTTCAAGTACCCTGCTAACGGTAAGCAATAAAAAAAATAATGTCACAGAAGTCAAAGTAACGTTTAGAAACATTTCGAGTCATTTTAATTTACAAAAATGCACAGCCTCGAGTTCGAGACACTATCTCAAAAAAAAAAAAAAAAAAAAAAAAAAAAAAGTGTAAAATTACATGTCCTCTTGCCTCTAAACTTGTCGTCACGTGATGCTTTATCCTGATGAAAGGATATTGCTTGCAAAAGCACGTCTACTAATACCTAGCTTTCCTTCGCAGTCTCATGTTATGAAGTTAGGATTCCTTCCTGCTCTCTTCTTATTTCGGGGAGAGAGAGAGAGGCCACCGTGATCAAGTTAGGAAAGTATTGGGAAATTTTCTTTGTATTTTGCGTTCATTTAACATTTTTGTCTTTATAATAAGATTGAAAAAAATATATGTCAAACCACAGGGGAGATACACGAAAATAAATGTTTATATTTATTAAATTCTTTTTCTAGTTTATGATAATGATACTAATATCGTAAATGAAATAAATTAAAATTGCGTCGGTTTATTTGGCGCAATCGAGTTTTCTGTACATAGATCTATCTTTTGGTGGTCTCGGTATAATGCTGTAGAGTCGCGGCCCATGAACCTTTAACCACGGCCAAGTGGTGGGCTAGCCTATATCGTTACCAGACGCATGATTATGGCTAACTTTAATGTTGAATAAAAAAAACTACTGAGGCTAGAGGGCTGCAATTTGGCATGTTTTATGATTGGAGGGTGGCTGATCAACATTACACTTTGCAGCCCTCTAGCCTCATAGTTTTTGAGATGTCGGCACAATAGTTTTCTTTTCAGAAAAATAAAACCCATTCTTATTCTTAATCAAGAAAGTAATAACAACTGAATTCGTCTCACTACTGTTTATCCATTATTCATAGTTTTTCTGTTCATCGTCGCGTATTGTCTTTATTCAGTAAAAATATTCAAAAGGAAATGAAAAGCCTCCAGAGGTTAGAGGTCGGGAAATCTGCCGATGTCTCATTCACAGATATAAGTAAAAATAACACACAGAATGGAATACCATTTCCCTAAAATAACAATTTTGATTACTTTCGTTTCCAGGAATTTGCAATCGCCGTTTCGTTATCTGAAAAAAAAAAGCGAATTCCATTACCGTGTCTCCAGCTCAATATGTATTTTGTCCTATTTTTCTTTTGGAATAGATTATTTCGAATGTTATTTTTGGAATGTAATATCTATATATAACCTTATGCTGTACGTTATATTTTTCGCAATATTTTTTATCTTTTCATTCTCCATTTGATTAGTAGTTTATTTGGATAACATTTTGTATCTTATTCTATTTTCGTATGTTACTTTTTTTAAATTTAGTTATTTTAGAAAGTTATTTTTGTATACTGATGGAAATTTTCTGTTAAAAATGTTATTTTCCTATTTAAATTCCATTTAATCCTTTTATTCGTTTTTCGTACACTTTACAGTCGCATACTACTGACAGTTTATTGCCGTTCAATATTTTTGCTAGAATAATTTTCGGTAATTTTCGCCCACCTATATATAGCTAGAGATTCAATGGATTTATTTTTTGTTCGAATACCACTTGCCATCTTCTGTTCATCTCTTCTTCCAGATAGTTTTACTTAGTAAATTAATTCACCAACCATTTTAATCTTGCATTTCTGGCAGGGATGTTCTCTCTCCTGGATACAGTTCGCTGACATAGTCTGCAAGGTATTCGGAGAGCAACACTGAATAAAGTAAGAGATAGTAATTTACTAATGGATGCTTTCATGAGAGAGAGAGAGAGAGAGAGAGAGAGAGAGAGAGAGAGAGAGAGAGAGAGAGAGAGAGAGAGAGAGAGAGAGAGAGATTGCTACCCATATACAATTCCTAAATTAGACATTCTGACGCTTGAATATGGAATCGTGATACCTATATGCTCAGCAGAACATTGAATTCCATTCAGTTATTTCAATTATAGAAAATTATAATATTAGAGATATAATACTTCTGATATATTACTATATACATTTGTATGTATGTATGCATATGCGTATGTATGTATGAATGTATGCATGCATGAGAGAATTTACTACTCACATAAACTCTCTCCGTGATACTCTCCACGGGCTTTTAGAATATAATAGCAATACAATGTACGAGGCATAACTATTCTCCACAATTTGGAAAGGGATTATCGTAGCCATTTTCGGAATATATATTTCGGGGCAATTTAGTGAAATGCTGCAGAAGTTAACTTTCGAACAGGATATATGTGTGCGCCACATGAAATACGAACGCAACAACGTATTTTATACACACGTGAGTAGTCAAAGCTTGTTCGTAAACATAAGACACTTGGCTGATAAAGCCAATAGTTCAATTAATAAAATAATGGCATAATTATATACATATATATAATATAATATATATATATATATATATATATATATATATATATATATATATATATATATATCCGACCTACAGGTCCACTTTATACAGAACTACAATACCAGATGCTGCAAAAAGTTCTCTTAACATATTAAAAACTCATTATCAAAACAATTAAACCTTAAATACAAATGCTTCTTATAGAGACTCCCGAGTTTCCTGAAATTAATGTCCACTCATTCTAACAATTCCATAGCTTAAGTGTTACTAATTTGTAGAATTCTTCAGTGTGGTACAGTATTCTCCCCAGGTCATCCTCGTCAGATCTGCTTTACATTCACTTCCATCTGAAAAAAACTGTTTCATTTTATCACCGCTCTCCCTCGTCTTGCAACGTTTGGATTCTCTCCTATCATTAAGCAAAAAAGCCTAGGCCTTTTCAAAAGTTGATTTTTTCCCTCTCATTCACATTCCAAATCAAGACTTTCGTCTCATTAAGAAAAACTTGCTCTCATCGGCTTCCCCATAGTCTTCTCTTTCACTTCCACCGGATTCCTAGGAATCCTTTCACTTTTCTCGCTTGCCCTGTTCAGGAATTTGCATTTTTTCGCTTTTTATTGTAACATCACTTATAATATTTATTCACAAATATTTTTTTCTTCTCTGTCATTCAATTCTTCTACATGTCCCACGTGCATTTATTTGTGTTTTGTATGTGCATGCACATACAAATGCATCGACTCACCCATATATATAATATATATATATATATATATATATATATATATATATATATATATATATATATATATATATACATATGTGTGTATAAACATAATATGTTAATATATGTATGTATATGTAATATATATATATATATATATATATATATATATATATATATATATATATATATATATGTATATATATATATATATATATATATATATATATATATATATATATATATATATATATATATAAATATAGATGGAGAGTGAGATAGCTCCTTATTAATCCCATGTTGGAAAATATCCCCTTTGCAATTAAGAATGAATGGAAGGATTACAACAATTTGCAAATAAAAATATTTCGCGCTAATGAAAAATTACCAATATTAAACAAAATCGAAAAACTAAATTCTATCCGACAGAAGGAAAATGCAATGAAAAAATACGAAACGTACTGAAAACACAACGCAAAGAAAGATAGCGAAGGGAACACAGGGAAATGAAAAGCCTTGTAATGAAGGCCTGACTTCATTTGTATAGAAAAGTTATATCAACAGCCATTTATATCATTATCTTCATCAGGTGTGAGGAGTATCATATGCATTGTTCAATTCCATGATTCATCAACTGGATTTAGAATAAATTCTTTGCCGTCAGAAGGGCAAAAGCAATTTTATTGTTGAACGGGAAAGCCAATTATTCATTCTGTAGCCACTCGGCTACACAGATGCAAACATTCTTTCGGTACAATAAACCACTGTTTTACGTGAAGTATTGGTTTATGTATAGAAGGTCAAAGCTTGTTTTATGACTGAATTGAAAAAATAAATATTCGCTCAGCGCCGTTGCGTATCCAGACAAACATCCTTCGGTTATATTTAACTAATTTTTCATGCAGCTATTCTGGGATTATGACTCATTTTTGTAGCGGTGTTGAGCATAATTCTGTTTTGTATTCACTTTTCTTAAACCTCACTAAGGTTCTTAACAATGTTTTGGTAATTTTGGGAGGCTGGAATAACGCACAGTATCTCTAATATGGAATATTTTTGAAGACGTGCTTTTAAAAAGTAGTGAACATTAAGGGTGATCGCTTTTTATTTACTTAAGAATATATTTGCTTTCATCCCAAGAAATATCAGACAATCAGTTAAAATTCATAATCTTAAAATTTGGTTACATCTGATAAAAGACCGATTCATTAAGAGTTTGTTCCAAGTTTTGATATGCAATCAACAGCAACAGAAACAATGTATGTTACTGACTACTATAAACCGTTAGAAATTGCATTCAGTGGACGAAATTTGCACTCACTGTTTCACGTATGGCCACAGAGAGAGAGAGAGAGGAGAGAGAGAGAGAGAGAGAGAGAGAGAGAGAGAGAGCGTATAAGGTGAGTTTGTTTATCAGTAAGAAAAAACGTTAAAATTTTTGAGAGACAGATTTTTTGTTTCAAATCTGTGCTAATCAATATACAAATGTTAGACGATTCCATGCCGTATAGGGAATAACTGGATTTTCTCGTTAAAAATATCAAAATAGAAAAGGAAATTTTACCCGGAAACAGTGACTATTGTCGTCCGCAGAACAGACACGCATGGAACATAAAATTCTATTTGTTTTCTGTTTTCGAGGCCCGTGGATAATTTCGACCAATGAGAGGTGCGAATGAAGTGGATTTAATTACTTGAACTGAAGATTTCTTTATTGCCCAGCTCTCTCTCTCTCTCTCTCTCTCTCTCTCTCTCTCTCTCTCTCTCAATATAAATAAAAAACAGGCTCTTCACAACATACTGTGATTATCCACTGCTAGAAGACAGACTAGAGTCGATTTCTGACATGTGGCCACTGGCCAGCATCGACGATACGACTTATGGTCATTTATGGTTGCAAACCTGCAATTCCCATCCAAGATTCATTGCATCCTCGGTTCCTTTTCGTTTCCCTTGGAAATTCGCTGCTAAAGACCACGTCTCTTCAAAGAGAAGGCAGCGGCGGATGTCGAGTGCGAGCCCGTTTTCCCCTATTCCCATTCACCTGCCTTGTAAATATGCGAAAAAAAGAGCTTTTAGCAAGAGAAGGGGACCGTTAACCAACCCTTCAAGCGCAGATCTATACACGAGGACGTTTCAAAACTCTGGCTGGAGGAGAGATGGACTTGATGTCTGATAAAAGAGACCTGGACTTTGTGGAAGGTTTTTTAAGACTTGCGAGTGTACTCAAGAGGAAAAAAAATTGGCTTCGGAGGGAAAGGATGAGTATTTCGCGTAATTAGACGTGGGTTCAAAGGCTGATTCAAGAAGGAGGCGCTTTCTTGACAATGAATGATCCCTTTGAGTAATAAAGGGGTTTAAACATCTCACTACCCACAATCCTATCATGGGCAAATGACGCATTGAACCTGATTTGATCATTTTGAAAAGGAGTGAAGGTGGTTAAGGAAAAACACCTGTCATGAAATAAAGCACACGTTATGAACATCTGCA
Organism: Macrobrachium nipponense; assembly: GCF_015104395.2. Lineage (NCBI taxonomy): Eukaryota > Metazoa > Arthropoda > Malacostraca > Decapoda > Palaemonidae > Macrobrachium > Macrobrachium nipponense. Next base: position 27,617,985 of record NC_087221.1, read on the forward strand.
AAACACGCATATTTCAACGGAAAAAAGTGAATCACGGCGTCGATGACCTGAGTTGTTGTAACGCCATGGTAAATTTTTGCATCCATCAATCACTCAAATAAGTGAATCTGTAACCCAAAAAGCAGCCTATCTACTGAGAGCTTAGATAATTTGGCAAAGGATTCGAGGTTGTTAAGGGCAAATACCTTTCAAAAATATATATTACACGTACAATTATATAATAAATATCTCGCAGTGGACAAAGGCAGACTATTTCCAGTTGTCTCAAAATTCACTGAAGCAAATAAAGAAACAACTATATTAGTCCTTAAAGGTGAGACAGCTTTATTCAAGAACGAAGCAGCTGAAATGTCTTGCGTTCAGCAGCTGAAAATTTGGAAGCGATTATCATTAAATAACATGAGCGCATAAATATAATTTGGATACTGCGCTCCTTTATCGTTCGTTAAAGAATACACTCTTAAACAAAAGAATGACGTGTAGAGGAAAACATAGTTAAGAAGAGGAGAAAGATCTCATCACTTCATTCGAGGTCCCAAGACTTACGAAAGGTTTCGAACAAACTGAACACACGTTATGAAATCCACGTCTTCGAAATAATCTGTGGAGCAATTTTCTCAAAAGTACATTTTTAGATCTCTCAGAACACGAGGTAATCACATCAAGAAATTATGCCACGGTAATTTAAAAGAAAAATAAAAAAGACAACGAATTCAAGGTATCAGTAGAAATTAAGATGATGTTACATAATAACTTGGGCTTCATCTTAACGGTTTGACGACGAACACAGACCTTAAATCCAGGCGGACATCGAGCTTGAACATCTGTGTAATAAACTCTCATATATATATATATATATATAATATATATATATATATATATATATATATATATATATACTTATATACTTATATAAGAATACTTGTAGCTATAGTATATATATGTATATATATATATATATATATATATATATATATATATATATATAATATGATGTGTTACTTACATGAGTCTAGAAAATTTAATTAACGTCCACTCTTAGCTGATAACTGATTGGAGGATTTACAAATAAAAAAAATAGAAAAAAATATGTGATGGTCTTATGAACACCATCTATCTGTAATTACATCACATAATCCCTAAGACTAAACAAAATCCAGAGAGAGAGAGAGAGAGAGAGAGAGAGAGAGCCCCGGGCATCAAACAAAGAGGCGCGAACTCATAAAGCGTCCCCAAGCACAAGCATGAAAGTCGGCCGGCCTTTGTGTGTGCTCGCAAGTAACTTATTTTAAATGCAACAGGAGACCCATAAAACAAAGGACCGGCTCATATAATAGGAGCGCAACCTCCATGCTGAAAATGGAGGCAATTGGAAATGTTGGAAGTTTATGTTTCTGAATAAAATATTGTAGGCGTCTGCTGCCATTTTGGTTTACTTTTTTGCTTTTTGTCATCTCGTTTTTCACCCCCGTCCCCCCTCCCCCAACACACGCACGGAATTAGTTCAGGGTTCCTGAGTATTACGTGTCGTCACGCACTAATGAAGTTTCTTGGGAAATGTTCGCTTACTCGGGGAGTAAGCCCACTATCTACTTTCTTGTTGTAGTTGGGGGAGTAGGAAGGGTCTTTGGAAGAGCCTAAAAAGCTGAAAAATAGCGTTTCGCTCTGAGTTAAAGATATAGGAATTTTAGGATAGGATATTTATGATATATGTATTGGAATGAAAAGGCAAAGAATAATAATGTGCATGTTAAACACAACAGAAAAAATATGCCTAATAAAATATTGCGAGTTTATGCTAAATCTAAAATTCATTAGTGAAACAAGACTCTATTTGACCGTAGATTTTAGCACGTTTTAATCTACGTTCAAAACGAGGAATATAATGTTTACAACGTATATGTCAAGGAAAAATCGTGCCAGCGTGGCAAGTAAGCTGGAGGTCGGATCACGCCTTGTTGTTTTAAAATATTAGGTTATAGGTAAGAAATAAAATTATTTTCCTTGTACGATAACTTCTATGTGAACACAGGAGGTCGTGTTTATAATATGAACACTTACACAATAGCATATAAAAGTAAGCCTTCCTTTTATGTACTTGTCTGTTAGTAGATATTTTCCGACTGACTAATTTAGCCTTAGTCTTCCAAGCCTTTTTTTTTTTTTTTTTTTTTACTGGACTTGCTTCCCGTAAGCCTTGAAGGAATTATTTAGTGCATGGTGTGTCTTGTGTTCTGTGATTCATGTTGGTTTTTCTTGTCTCATTGCTCTTATTTTTAGTAAATCTGTTGGGCATTATTTTCTGTAAGTTTACCGGGCGTTATTTCATGCAAGTATTTTGGACTTTATTTTCTTGTAAGTCTTTTATAAACAGCTTTTGGTCTTTATTTCCCCTGAGTCTTCCAGGCTTTGTTTTTTCTTAAGCAATTTATTTTGTTTAAGCCTCACACGTCTGAGTAAAAATAAGATAAATTTACAAATAGAAAAGACACTAGTATTTAGCGTTTATAAATGGCAGATTCTTCCCTTAAACTACTATTTATCAGATGTAATTCACTTAACCATAGTCTTGAAACTGCAAAATAAATATTGATAAATAGTTTCTGTTTGCTCTTGTCGCGTGAGATGCGTAAGGGAAGTGGAGTCTCTACTGTTGCAGGGATGGTACTTGAGTACTTTCGTATGTCAGTCTTGGCCCATCTTTATGTTACAGTTTTCGAACTTCGGTCTGAGAAGTTTTAGTGGTTATTGAAAGTCAGAAGCGAAGAAAAAATGAAGACTGATATGATAAGAAAGTGAAAGGGAATCCAGATATTCAAATGTAGTGGCTGATGGCAAATGTATGCATCTGAAACTCTCAATAATAACATAAAAAGATGAAAATGAGGGCAAAAACTCACAAAATTTGCAAAAATGGACGATGTTTCTTTCTCCACACTTTTTAACATCAGTATGGAATGAAAGTCTACGCAATGAAATCGTTTTATATCGATTAATGCGTACATGGGTTCATTCTTACGTGGGTCTGCCTTTTAATCTCTGCATCGTTTTAAATTTATTTGAAAACTAATGAAATAGAGTCAATATTGTCGTTAGAATACTACTCCTCTTATTCATAAATGGAAGAAAACTCTATTTTACCATTCTGTCTAACAATGACAAACATTTTACCAATGGTATCCATTCGTAACTTCATAAAAAAACTCTCCCTTCATTCACTGCACCTGACTTCAAGTTTGAGTCCCATACTTTCGTAGCAATTCGAGTAAAAGAAAATTAAAGGAAGAAACATGAGCTTCACATGGAAAGGCCAACGTTATACAACTACAAGAAACAAAATACGAGGCTGTTCCACTGTCCTTCAGTTGCTATTGAAAGCAGCATTTCAGCCGCACTCTCTGATGCAGCCTGACTTCGCACAGGATCTTCGTGGGAAAAGTTCTTTAGTTGGAAGCTGTGTGGCGCGTATCCTAAGTCTTATTAGTTACATAAATACAGCCGAACTTTGACTGCACTCCTTTGTGGTTTCCTTTTTATACCTGGCGTTGTACAGAAACTTGGCAATAGGAATCATAAAATCCACAAGGGTTTCCCTTGTGGCTTAATGCCATAGTTAAAATTGAAAATGCACCTTGATGCTTCTGGGAGTTTATCCAACTCGCATTTTAAGGCATAAATATTTGGTTCCTAGAAAAAAATGTCGAGAGCGAGAGAGAGAGAAAAAGAGAAAAAAAGGGAAACTCTTTTGTCAGAAATGAATTAAAGACTGCCCTTGATCTACTTTCTTTTAGAAATATTATTTTTTAAAGCAATTCTCGTGTTAACTTTGTTTCAAAGACCACGTTTTATTCTATCTTTTGGGACAACATATTTCTGTCAAAAAACCTATTTTTTTTCTTTTTACATTTTTGTCAATTTATATTCGTTTTCACACTCTATAGATATTCAAAAACTTCACCTGGTCGTTGCAAGCAGGGTACTTGAAGGTAAAGTGGACGATATCTCCACAATATTGGTAATTTGGTTTCATCTTATATTTTTCAGTATCAGTATTTCTACAGCCAAGTACCAATTTAACGAATTTTGTTGCTACATTGTGAGCTAACAAATTTTTAGAAGTGAATCTTTGTTTTTTTTTTAGGGGCGAGAACATAGGACAGATTTTCTGTTCTAACGATCAGTGTAAAATTCCCTTTGTTGAATTACCAGGAACAGAGATTTATCATCCACGCTTTAGCCAGACTTATACGTGTAAATATATATATATATATATATATATATATATATATATATATTATATATTTATTATATATTATATATATAATATATATATTATGTATATATAACATAGATAATAAATATATATATATAAATATATATATATATATATATATATATATATATATATATATATATATATATATATATATACATACATATGCATTATATATATATATATATATATATATATATATATATATATAATATATACATATATATATATATATATATATATATATATACATATATATATATATATATATACATATATATATATACATATATATATATATATATATATATATATATATATATATATATATATAGATATATATATAGATATATACTATATATCAGCAACATTTTGTTTTACCAGAATAACAAAGTGAAAAAAAATCATAGAGCATCGCTTGCATATGACTTGAAATTTACAACATACAGGTAAATCGGTGAGGATTTTATGAATTAATTGGTTATGGTATCTCGTTTGAAAAGAAAAAAAAAGAATAATCCTCTGGTGGCACGTGGACAATATAACTGAGACCAGTCGCTTTCCCGTCGTCAAATATATCTGTATTCCATCTCCAGCTTGAACAAGAAGTGCTATTATGTATACAGGCGATGCATACTGTAATTTTATGCTTTTGGTGAAATACTGTACACAAATGTGTTTTTTAAAAGAACTTTGCTCGTTGTTATATATAGATGATTTCAGTCAGAAAGCTTATATTATATACCATATAAATATTTATACAGTGTATATATGTCTATATATATATATATTTATATATATATAATATATATATATACCTATATATTTATATATATATATATATATATATATAATATATATATATATATTTATATATATCTATATATATATATATAAATATAATTATTATAATTATATATATATCAATTCAAGCTACAAATGTCCTTTAATATCTAAATTCACTTTACCTCCCAAATGATATATTTTCATATATGTACCGAAGGGGAATTTTTAGTTGATAATAATTTCGTCCCCCCATGGGATCGAACCACCGTCCAAGTGGACGGGGACGAAATCAGGACAGTCAGTGACTGATCCCATGGGGGGACGCAAATTGAAATTTATTCATCAACTAAAAAATTCCCCTTCGGTACATATATGAAAATATATCATTTGGGAGGGTAAAGTGAATTTAAGATATTAAAGGACATTTGTAGCTTGAATTGATATATAAATGGGATCACGGTTCGATGTGATAATTATCATATATATATATATTATATATATATATATATATATATATATATATATATAAATAAGTATATGTATAGTATACTATATTGATATAGGTAAACATATGCGTATATACACAGCCACACAAACACACACACACACACACACACACACACACACATATATATATATATATATATATATATATATATATATATATATATATATATATATGTGTGTGTGTGTGTGTGTGTGTGTGTGTGTGTGTGTGTGTGTATAATTATTTATGACTGGTAAAAAAGTTCTGTTACAACAGAATTCCATCTAATTAAAAGAGCCCATATAAACACCAAAATATATAGAGAAAGATACTACATCAGAGACTGCTATCTCCCTCTTCAGGTAGATGAATGAGAAAAGTTACAGAAAGGTGGTATTTATACCAAGAGGTCCATCAACAGGTAAGCCAATTTAGGTCACTCTCGCTGGTAATCTTCCTTTAATCTTCTTAAGCGTTGGTTGAATGAAAACCTTGTCCATGATATCTGAATCCCATGCTCCTTTTGAGATGTTCATTACCTGCCTCTGTTTACTCAAGGCCGATTCCATCATTTGACTCTTGTACTGGCAGTTGCTGCTATAAATTATATGTGACAAATTCCAGTTTATTCTATGGTTATGTTCATTTATATGGTTGAAAACAGCTCTGAGTTCTGTTGTCCATACCTAACTGACCGTTTATGTTGTATTAATCTCTTGGGAAGTGATTTTTCTGTAAATCACTTCCCCAGAGATTAATACAACATAAATGGTCAGTTAGGTATGAACAACAGAACTCAGCTAATTTCAACCCTATAAATGAACATAACCATAGAATAAACTGGAATTTATCATGTATAATTTATAGCAGCAACTGCCGGTACAAGAGTCAAATGATGGAATCGGCCTTGATTAAACAGAGGCAGGTAATGAACATCTCAAAAGGAGCATGGGATCTAGATATCATGGACAAGGTTTTCATTCAACCAACGCTAAAGAAGATTAAAGGAAGATTATCAGCGGAGTGACCTAAATTGTCTTACCTGTGGATGGACCTCTTGACATAAATACCACCTTTTCTGTAACTCTTCTCATTCATCTACCTGAAGAGGGAGACAGCAGTCTCTGAAATATAGTATCTTTCTCTTTATATTTTGGTGTTTTTATGGGCTCCTTTGATTTTATATATATATATATATATATATATTTATATATATATATATATATATATATATATATATATATATATACATATGTATGTATATATATATATATATACATTGTATATATATATATATATAGATATATATATATATATATATATATATATATATATATATATATCTATATATATATATATAATTAAAGGAGCCCATAAAAACACCAAAATATCGAGAGAATACTATATTTCAGAGACTGCTGTCTCCCTCTTCAGGTAGATGAATGAGAAAAGTTACAGAAAAGGTGGTATTTATGTCAAGAGGTCCATCCACAGGTAAGACAATTTAGGTCACTCCGCTGATAATCTTCCTTTAATCTTCTTAAGCGTTGGTCGAATGAAAACCTTGTCCTTTGTGTTTAATGAAGTTCTGCTTTACTGTTGACAGTTCCATGATTAAAATGTTATGAGCTGCAGCAAATGAAAGTTAATGAAATTATTGAAATGTAAAGCTTTTCGTAGTCTGCTCAAATTTAATGTTGAAATCATAGCAAGGACCTAAAGGCTAGATACGATTATTCCTTTCGATTTTGATACATACTTATGCTGTTATTATTCCTTGGTGTGGAAAAGGAATGATAAAACTGGATTTACGCTTTATGTCGAAACTAACTGTCCTCGTACTAGTTTTGATGTCTAGAGGTAATTCAAATTTGGGATTTGTGATATATATATATATATATATATATATATATATATATATATATATATATATATATATATATATATATACTATATATATATCAGATATCACAATTTGAATCAACTCTAGACTTCAAAACTAGTACGAGGACAGTTTGGACATTAAGAGTAATTTCATTAACTTCTATTTGCTGCAGCTCATAACATTTTAAATTCATGGGAAAAACTGTGCAACAGTAAAGCACCAACTTCATTAAACACAAAGGAAATTCCCCCCTCCCCCCCCCTGGTTTTCTAGAATTAATTCGCCTAAGAGTAATGTAAAAGATCTCGTTAAATTAAGTGTAGGCATGATAAAATTAATGCTGTACGAGTCCCCCTACAATAAAGAGAAAAAATTTTTAGTTCGTGGATTTGTTATCGCAAAGTCCTAAACATTAATTTTTCCTTATTCACGCATATAGTGTAAATTGTAGTAGACTGTATCTTTGAGGGCCTCGTTAACGTGATTTTGTTTTTCCTTATATTATTTTTGATTTTTTTATGAGCAATAAGAAACATACATACATACACACACACTCATATATATATGTATATATATATATATATATATATATATATATATATATATATATATATATATATATATTTATATATATATGTATTTATAAATGTGTGTGTACGTGTGTGTGTGTGTGTGTGCACTAAGGACACAAGAGCACTGAAAACTAGTGATAATTATTATTGTACTTGAACACAATAATATATATAAAAAAACACTCATTTAGAAAAATTAATTCATACATTATATAATTTATGAGAAAGTAATTTGAATATCACTGGTCGTCTTTAGTAACAAATGTAAAAGAAAAGGAGCCCAAGTTAAATAAATGCCATAGGAATGATCATGATTAACCGGTATCAACCTGATACCAGTTAATCATTGCCACAAGGCCATCATTCAGAAATGAAGGCACGTCAAAATATACGAGCCTGTGAATGAAACGAAATATATACCCCGAGTGAGACATTTCTGTCACGAAGAATTTATTTCGGGGTATAATTCATTCCGGACTTAATTAGACGTCGTCTTTGGAGATTGGAAAAATTGGTTCTAATTCGTTTGTCACGAGTGCTGGACAGCTCGCGTGCGCTGGCGTAAACGTCAGTCATATTTCGTGGGATTATTTATATTACCGTTCAGTTTCTTCATCATTTTTCTGATGGGAACAATCTAGAGCTCGCAATTTCAACGTTTGTTTATTTTTGTTTATTTTTCCTTCTCATTTGTTTGATTAAAGAGGATTTTCTGCCCGATGCAAAATGTTAGGTAATTATAAAGCCTTTGCATGATATTAAAAATGAACTCGGATATAATTACATTTACGCACACATACATACACACCCATATAATTATTACATACATACACGCACCACTAATATATATATATATATATATATATACTATATATATATATATATATATATATATATATATATATATATATAGAGACTTCAGGAGGGTCCATGATACACATGTTTAAAAAGGCCATGTTTTATTAACAGCAAAGAAACGTTTCGCACTACTCAGTGCATCATCAGTCTGTCAAAGGTAAAAGACAATAAAATACATTATTAACATAAAAAAGGAATTCAAAAGGTATTAAAATTTGCAAGTTAAAACAATAAAAAGTAAAAGAGTATAAAAAGTACATAAAACAGAAAACAAAAAGAGACTACCAAAAACACCAACCACTCTATAAGCAGGAGAGAAGAGGGAATGACATACAATGACGTCCAAGGCCAGACGACAACTATGCCAGATACAAAGTTCCTGAGGAAGTATTACTATTGAGAGAGGGAACCAGTCTTTTAATATATAACGATTCTAAAGTTGTTAAGTGATCTGGGTCCCTTACATAACCAATTATTGAAAAGTGTTGTTCAGGACTTCGGTTTTACATAATGCGGCATGATTTCTAATATTAGAAAATTCTGGCTGCTTAATTCTTTGGCCAGTGCGAAAGCTAAAACCCAAATGGCTGCAATATCTGACCTGCAGTAACCTCCGTGTCGATCCAACGTAAGAGCCCGGACATCCAGGCATGTGAATTTATAAACCACATTGGATCGCATGAAGGACTGCAGGCGATCTTTGAAATTAAAAAATGATCCTATTGTACACGGGTTGTTAGAGATCAGTTTTACGTTAAGACAGGGAATTTCCTGTTCAATTATTCTTGTGAGATTTTAAAGAGAATTTGGAGTCAGACATATACGGGATTGAGGCATAGAATTAATTTTTTTTGGGACATCAAAGTTGACTGTTGGAGGTTGTAAGAACTTTGTTAATAACTTATTGGTGATTTTATGAACTATATCTTGTGGATAGGAGTTTATCTTGAAAAAGTTGAATAAAAAGACTATTTCTTTGTGAAATATTTGCCAAGTTGAAGAATATTTTAGAGCTCTATGGACCAAGGTGTAGATGGTATTAAGTTTGAAAGAATATTGACAGGAGCTATAGTAGTTATTGGCTAAGCCCGTATATGTCCGCTTTCTATAAACAGAAGTAGTGAACTCGGAATTATGTCTCGTTACATTAATATCTAAAATGGAAGACTACCTTCGCTCTCTACCTCCATGGTAAATTGAATGTTTGGATGAAGTTGATTAATATATTCCAAAAATAAAGAACATTGCCAAGAGTGCTGGAACAAGACAAAAGTGTCATCAACATATCTGCGATAAAAGGACGGTTTAAAATTATGATTACACTCGTTTAAAAATTTCATTTCAAGGTCAGACATAAAAAAGTTAGCAAAAATGGGGCCCAGGGGCGACCCCATGGCAACTCCATCGACCTGCGAATAGAGTTGCTTATTAAAAATGAACATTGAATCTTGCACTGCAAGTTCAAGTAGTTGTTTAAAGATTGATCTGTTAAAACCATGAAAAACTGTATCTTCGCTAATAAAAACCTTATCTAGAATAATATTGATCGTTTCATGGTTTTAACAGATCAATCTTTAAACAACTACTTGAACTTGCAGTGCAAGATTCAATGTTCATTTTTAATAAGCAACTCTATTCGCAGGTCGATGGAGTTGCCATGGGGTCGCCCCTGGGCCCCATTTTTGCTAACTTTTTTATGTCTGACCTTGAAATGAAATTTTTAAACGAGTGTAATCATAATTTTAAACCGTCCTTTTATCGCAGATATGTTGATGACACTTTTGTCTTGTTCCAGCACTCTTGGCAATGTTCTTTATTTTTGGAATATATTAATCAACTTCATCCAAACATTCAATTTACCATGGAGGTAGAGAGCGAAGGTAGTCTTCCATTTTTAGATATTAATGTAACGAGACATAATTCCGAGTTCACTACTTCTGTTTATAGAAAGCGGACATATACGGGCTTAGCCAATAACTACTATAGCTCCTGTCAATATTCTTTCAAACTTAATACCATCTACACCTTGGTCCATAGAGCTCTAAAATATTCTTCAACTTGGCAAATATTTCACAAAGAAATAGTCTTTTTATTCAACTTTTTCAAGATAAACTCCTATCCACAAGATATAGTTCATAAAATCACCAATAAGTTATTAACAAAGTTCTTACAACCTCCAACAGTCAACTTTGATGTCCCAAAAAAATTATTCTATGCCTCAATCCCGTATATGTCTGACTCCAAATTCTCTTTAAATCTCACAAGAATAATTGAACAGGAAATTCCCTGTCTTAACGTAAAACTGATCTCTAACAACCCGTGTACAATAGGATCATTTTTTAATTTCAAAGATCGCCTGCAGTCCTTCATGCGATCCAATGTGGTTTATAAATTCACATGCCCTGGATGTCCGGGCTCTTA
>NC_087221.1:27631766-27646766 GCF_015104395.2 Macrobrachium nipponense
CTTGATTGAATATAATAAGATTTATTCATTTTTCTTCCCTATCTTCCTCCTTGTCTTTTTTTTTTCCTTTGGGTTAGTAGTTTCAAAAGAATGTATTCTCATTAACAACACGGATAAAACATTTACGATTTAATGATTAGTTCTTGGTCTCTCTAAAATGAATCGGTTATTTTTATTGGCTTTCACAAAGAGGGACATAATTTTCAGTGACAGGATGGTCAATGAGACAGGATATAAGAAGGATGTTAATAAGAGAAAAAGATATAGATGTAGGACACATAACCATATATATTCTTCTTCTTCATATATCAATGATTTTTTTTACCATTATTTAGATTATGATTTTATGTTCCTCTTTTATTTTGACATTTCTGTCATTCTTTAGTAACGTTCATTCCCATTACTATCGTGCTTGACAGTCACTGAAGTGTTGTATTTGTATTTGTAAACATATGTCAAACGTCACAAATATATGAAACAGATATGATACAGGTGCAGAATGTATCACACGTACGAAATACTGAGAACCTTCACATTAAATGATATTTTGCATTTTCCAGTCTTCGCGTAACCAAAATGTGAAATTTAGATTTGTTAAATTTATAGGAAATTTTAGTAATATAGTCATAGCTTTGGTTAACATCCATTTTAGGCCATTTATGTTTGCAGGCGCTATATTTGATTCACTGTTATTCAAATTGATTATGACTACACAAATATTGGTGTAAACTGCTCAACTTTGCTCTTTTATGACGTTGTTTTCATTGTTTTTATTTTTTAAAATCTCCTTTTTAAAAAATGCATGAAATCAAACTGGGAAACTATTCATGAAGAATTCTACTTTAAAGTTAAAGAAAATCAGAGTGAGAGAAAGGGAGATAAAAAAGCAAATAATCGGATCGCTCATGCATCCAGCATTCGTGAGAAAGGAGAGTAAAATTACAGGAAATTGTATAGTTCAAAGGAATGCCGTAATTCCATTTCCTCTTAATTGCATGATACACGTAATTATGGTTAATAATCATAACTCATAACCGCTGAAGGCATCTGACTCAGGCAGAGAGGGAGGATTTCTTTGTCATTTTTCATCCTGGTTCGGGCATTATATTTATTCTATGCATTAAGTATTAATAGACGTGGGAGTTTATATATGCATGTATATATATATATATGGTATATATATATATATATATATATATATGTATATATATATTATATATATATACGTACTTGTGTGTAAGTGCAAATATCTGTGCATTTGTATACACATCCGTATACATATATGTATGGATATGAAGGACGTAAAGCAATAATAAAGAACCATGCTGTTTAAAATCTGGCTCAATGAAAAGGTATCATTGACCAACAGTTGTATACGCTAGCTTACATGATATATGGGCAAGTATTCTGTGTGTGTGTGTCTGTGTGACTAGATAAAACCTTTTCTCTTATTTTTAAGAAAATCTAATATAGTCTCTTTAATACAAAAAATACCGAATTTGTTACCAATATTCTGAACTCCAAATTACTGTCACTCTTAAGCCTTCACCATCGTATTTTGGAACTACACGGTATATTTGCATTTTTGTTTGTCCAATTAAAGAAAAATGATAAAGCATTGACTTCATAACAAGGAAAATTAAATATATTGTTAATTGCCAATGTAGCCATCTCATCTTCTAAAAAAATGGATACACTGGACTCAACGGTTTACAAATTTTATGAGATAAAGGGCCTTTGAACCGACGTGCTCTAGAAAAGTTTAGGACGGTCCAAAAAAACACATGAGAACTTTTTTGGAAATGCAGTTGGTACAGTCAAAAGCTTAAAAATGATCTGAAAATGGCACGTGGAAATGTAAGAAAAAAAAAAATAAAAAGAAGAAGTCGTACGATTCCATTGCTCCCGGATGTTACCGTAAGAAGAAATCGATGAACATACGCTATGATTACCCAATATTTGTCAATTATCCGAATAACTTCAAAATGACAATAGACTTAAAAACAGCTAAATTGGCCCAGAACTTTTATTTATGAGACCAACGCGTTCAACAATTCCGAAGGGAATTCGAATTTCCCAGCTGAGCTACATGTGGGAGATAAGTGAGTATTTTCAAATTATCGAGAAAAAAAAAAGTTTTATGGGTTAACTTTTTTAACAGTTTTGTTGAATATGAGCTTCTGACGAAAATGGAAGAACAGAATTATGAGTAACAAATATTTAAAACGTGCAGCACAAGGAAAATAACCAACCATAAGCGATATATAAAAGCAAAATTTCTTGGAATTCATTTGAATGAGATTTCACTCAAAACATTTAAATCTGATAGTTATGAGTGGGAGGTATGTTCAGAAAATGCATCAAACTAAAATAAACGCCAGCAATAAGCATTTATATAACTACCCCCGCTGTAGTATAGACCGTTTGAAAGAGGGCGATTAATCTGTCGACACCCACGTCATTGTCAATATTATTATTATTATTATTATTTTTTTTTTTTTTTTTTTTTTTTTTGCTCTATCACAGTCCTCCAATAGTGTGGGGTTCCGGGTTTCATCCTGCCTCCTTAGGAGTCCATCACTTGTCTTACTATGTGCGCCGTTTCTAGAATCACACACTTCTGCATGAGTCCTGGAGCTACTTCAGCCTCTAGTTTTTCTAGATTCCTTTTCAGGGATCTTGGGATCGTGCCTATTATTATTATTATTATTATTATTATTATTATTATTATTATTATTATTATTATTATTATTATTATTATTATTATATTCAGATGATGAACACTATCCATATGGAACGAGCCTACAGAAACCATTGGCTTACTGCTCATTAGTAATAAGAATAAAATAATCATTTGCATCTACAGTCGAGCACCTTGGTAATTATGCAGTAAACAGGAGGAAACACTGCATATATAGTAACGTATACAACACACTGCGTTTATGGTAACCTATATAACGCATATAGAGGCCAGTATCCCATACAGAACTTATATGAATAAAAAATTTGCAAAATAATTCTAGGATTCAATCATATTCTTTCCTGAAGGATTTATCTGGAAAACGAGTTTCAGTTATCGATTACTAGAGCTGCAAGATGCCGCTAAATGGAATTCCGAGTTGAATAATTGAATTCGGCGAATTTAAATCCGAATTTTATTTCGCTCAAAGAAAACGGGTGACTGGAGATGGCGGTCCCAACAACCCTCTTTGCTCGAGTGAAAAATGCAAGAAAGGGATTAACCGTAATTTATTATCGTGAAGGAGAGAGAGAAAACGATGACTTTTTGACTTCTCATATTTTTTTTACCTGGGTGGAAGATGGGCAGTTTATCACTGTCTTCATCCGGCGTAATTGAATAATTATTCCTCCTTACAAATTCTTCAGTTTCTTACAATAAACTGAGCTGATTGATTTCAGATGTCTTGCTGATGAATTAATCTTTATCTTCTTGGCGACTCTCTCTCTCTCTCTCTCTCTCTCTCTCTCTCTCTCTCTCTCTCTCTCTCTCTCTCTCATACAAATACATACAAAGGAGAACGTCATATTACTGACATGAGTACTTTACTTTCTTTTTATCTACATCTTATTATCATTATCAGGTCATCAATTCATAAAACTGCAATAAATTTCAGACTTGCCCTAAAACAAAAGAGAAATTATGCCATTTTTGTAATATTACCTACACGGCGTTACTTTTGGAAACCTCAATAAGTAAGTAGACAAGTTTAAAAAAAAAAACCTCGAAAATAATCCGTATTAACAGTATTCGCTTCTATCGACGAAATCGGCGTTTCATTAGCCAAGACCGCGCATGCGCTTGAAAGCGTTTGCATCCAATCACCATCCGCTGAACCAATATTAGCATAATCGCTGCATGATTACCTGAGCGAAATGCTCAATCGTATCTCAACTGCTTGTTCTCTCCGATCCACATACAGCCAAGTGAATCTTCCTAATGCAGTAAATCGGTTTATCAAAGTGAATTGAATTCAACATAAAAACCTTAATATGAGATGAGTACTGTTGTTGTCACCTCGGTTTTTTTTATGCATTTGCACGGCTTTGCGCATCTTGATATGGGCCAATAAATATGGCGCAGTTTTCAAAAGACTGTTTCTTTTCATCTTTCCCCTTGTCGCTCATGGTAGTAAATTTCAACGGAAGCATTTCAGGTTTGCGGTATTCATCATATATCATATGTGGTATGTACCACCGCCATTAAGCCTCAACTAATGATAAACCATCCAAGCACTAGCCAGAGCCAATGTCACTTAATGTTACGGAACAAGGGACCGGTGGAGCAGTGACCGCGTTCCTGATTGGCAATTGTGGCTGGTTAACCATTGATATCTATGAATTTTCTTTCTTGAATCTTCAGCTGGAAGGCCTTACGGCCAGAGTCAACAGTCTTTAAACCCGAGAAACCTCTAAAAGGAAACCAGCCTGCAAAGAGGAAGATGTTATATGAACAGGTGATAGATAAATAAATATGAGGGGATGAGAAATAAAACTGATACACCTGAATTTAGGTTATCTCAGCTGAAAACAGGTATGAATTTGCTCCTGCTTAGGCATTTGGAGATCATATTCCGCAACTGCACTATTATTATTATTATTATTATTATTATTATTATTATTATTATTATTATTATTATATTATTATTTATTATTATTATTATTATTATTATTTTATTATTATTATATAGTTAACCAGAACACTGAGCTGATTTTCAGGTCTTCTAGGGCTGGCCCGAAGGATTAGATAAAATGCCAGGTCGTAGCCCTTAGGCCAAGAACCGGGACCAAATAGGTCATTCAGGATAAATAAAAAAAAAAATGCACCAAGGCAAATGCTTTCATACAGGAACACACACACCCAATAAATACACAACTGCACTAAACAAACTATTCCACATTTCAGTTGTAGCCAAGACAAAAATCCTAGCAAACTGGCTAGTATCAAAGCTGATACTTGAAAACGAAGGAAAGACTTTCTGAAGCAACAGCCTGCGTCATGTTGCGAGCAGGTTAAGAAAAGAAAAGAAGAAAAAAATGCTGGTCTTTTTTAATCGCACTGGTATGAAATCGTTCTTGCGTTCTCTACATCGATTTAGAAAGTTCACGTGAATTAATGAACGCGTTGCTGATTTGTCATTCATGACGCAGATAGATTTATGTCTTATTAATCATGTGAAGTTTTTCATCGGGATACAAAAATTTATTTGTGTTTTCTTTGGCGCGAATGACAATGTCAGAATTACTCTCAGATTCTGTTTGGATTGCCATGAAATACTTAACTTCTTGCTGAATTATATATCTTTATTCTTTTTATTACCATGAGTAGAATTATTTGGATTTCCATAAAATACTTTACTTCTTACTGAACGTCATTATATATCTTTACTCTTTTTATTGCCATGAGTATTAGGATTTTAATTTCCGTTACGTCTAAAAAAATTTGTCTTACTGTTTCGCCTTCGACCTGAAATATACTACCAGAAGTCGAGCTAATCCGTGACCGATAAGAAATGCTAAAGAAAATGTAAGCACAACTCACTTTAATTTCAGGGTAAAATGCAATATAAATCTAGTAAAACATGAAGCCAACTAAGGTTTCAAGCAATAATATGGGCAAATATATTTGTCCCTATTTTCCTGAAAAATTTCACAAGGATTATAAACTAAAAAATATGTTTTAAAAAGTTTTAGCACTTTACCCAAGATAAAAATTTCACACTACTGAAAACTTGGTGTGAAAAATCAGTTGGTCTAAAACATTATTTTATATGTAGCAAATCATCTCTAAGTAATTAAAAAAATCGAAAATAAAGTAAATTCATATAGATACCTGCAATTATTTTTCCCTTACACCTTAATAAACGCCCAAAATTTTCAAAGTAGAAATGCTAAAGTAAACATACACACAAAAGTGATAATTTTGTTCTTAAAATGTGTAAGCTGAAATAGAAGGAACACCAACGAAATCCCTTTATCGCATTAAAGTTGAACCTCGAAAGGAAATGTGCAAATGCATATCTTGTCGAGCCTGAAAGTCTCGTATCATTTTCATTCTGCTTTTGCCTGCATGCTTTAGTCTTCCGAGAGCCAAACCCCAACTCGAGGACTGTATGAAAACTGATCCTTCCCAGGATACTCGTAGGAGCAGTTCCTTTCGCCGAAAGAAACGGAAAAATAGTCTTCAATCTGGGCTCTAAGGAGCCCCAAGGGCCGAATCATACACTGAACGATAAGAGTGGGAGAGGAGAGACGAAAATGAGACCCTGAAACAGCCGGATCCCCAGTAATCGTAAACCATCAGATTTATTTCAATATTTTTCGTCCCAGAACGCTGCAGGCACGGCGTCATACGCAGGACTTCGGGTTAATGGGGGGAAAAAATGCGATTACTCTGGAATGAGTAAGTAGGTAAGTACTAAAGTGGGTCAAGGATTACTCCATTTAGAGCTTTAAAAGTCATTACCAACGTGTTGAATTAATGCGGAAAGCGTGCGCTTGCTTTGTTTAGCTCTCCGGCGAAAGATAGTCTTGCTTGAAACCACTTTCACTTTACACTGCGCTGAGTGCATTTTCGTTTGCGTGCAACACAGAGATACATACGCATACACACGCCACACAATCTTATTAAATAAACAGACATGGTTACAAATATTACCCAAGTACCTCAGTGGCGTGGTTGGTATGGTTTTTACCTGCCACGTTGGTGACCGCGAGTTCCATTCTCAACTATTCCATTGAGGTGTGAGAGATGTGTATTTCTGGTGATGGAAGTTCACGCTCGACGTGGTTCGGAAGTCACGTAAAGCAGTTGGTCCCGGTGCTGAATAACCACTGGTTCCATGCAATGTAAAAAAAAACCATACAAACAAACGCACAAACAAATATTACCCAGAAAAATAAAATAGTATTACACAAGTAATAACAGGAATAAGTCCACCATTATAATCACGATTACTATAATTCTGTTTATTTGTTATTGGAAAGAATCATTAGATATTGGGTAGAGGAGATCTAGTGAACGTATCCAATTTGCAGAGCTTTGACGGGGGTTTGCTGTCTTCTAACCGTCTTGTAGTAGTAGTCGTAGTAGTATTAGTAGTATTGGTAGTCACAGTAGCAAGAATAATACCTTTATAAATATCACGATGACCTTGGATAGAATTCTACGCAGTAACAGGCCACCGCAAAGAGGTGAAATTTTAAGATGTGAAAATTTTTCCCCGTTCATAGAATAAAATTGATATCACATCTCACTTCACATTTTTTATTTTTTGATATTTCCTCAACATTCTTGCGACCTACTTTGAGCACTGGTTTTATGAAGCATCTCTTAAATATTTTGGTCGTCAGATCCTCAGGTAACAGGCTACGTTTCACTGTTAACGGATGTTAAAAATATTCAATGTATGAAAGATTAAGTGTAACTTGGGATGAGAGAGCCGTCTCATAAATGCGTTAACTTTGATGCTATAGCATGCTGAGTTACTCAAAGTACAATCACATACCGACATTTAAAGCCAATCACTTTGACCAGTGTGGCTTTATGTCATGTCTTTAGGAGCTAAATGATAATTTACATCGTTATTGAAGCTTCCTTGCGGACTGTTATAAAAAGGGTATCCCCCTGTAGGGGAGTAGTGCCGTCAAGTGAACCTCATGAGGTGCACTGTAGGCATTACTTAAGGTGCTTTGCAGCGTGCCTTCGGCCACTAGCTGCAACCACTTCCGTTCATTTTACTGTACCTCCTTTCATATCCTCTTTCTTCATCTTACTTTCCACCCTCTCCGAACACTTGATTCATAGTGCAACTGCGAAGTTTTCCTCCTGTTACACCTTTGAATCCTTTTACTGTCAATTTCCATTTCAGCGCTGAATGACTTCATAGGTCCCAGTGCTTGGCCTTTGGCCTAAATTCTATATTCAATTCAATTCAAATTTAAAAAGATTATCAAGCTGTTTCCCAAAGGACTCATAATGAGAATAGGCGTAAATGACCTATATTCGGAATATCCCTAAAGGTTGAATGTATAAAAGCAGCCTTCAGGCATAACCGTAACGGATAGCAGACGCGCGCGTCGTCGTAGGGCCCCAATATGCATATGGCCAATGGCTTTTATTGGCCCTTCCCTCGTTCCCAGCAGCGAATCTCTTACAGAGAGTTTGGCCGAGTTTGTATTGACAATCTCTGGCGAAATGGCTCAGTCGCGCTCAACTCTCTTCTTTCTTTGCATACGAGCGTTGCGATGGAAATTCTTCCGGCTGCCTTTCTTTCGTGGGATGCGAGTGCACCTGCTTCGTGTGTGTGTGTGTGTGTGTGTGTGTGTGTGTGATTTTGTTCGTGCTGTAGCTAACTGCATACGTGTGTCTGTATGTTTACACAAGAGCATAATATATATATATATATATATATATATATATATATATATATATATATATATATATATATCACGAAGGAAGTAGTAGGGAAAGGCATCCTCCCTCCTCCCTCATCTTTTAACAGTTTATTTCAATGCCGACGTTTCGTGACGAATTTCAAGTCTCATTTTCAAGGCTAAAAATATATACAATTTGCGAACATTAATACTCAATTTGATTTAATTTATATTAAAAATGTAATGGCAACAGCTCTCAATAAAGTAAAAAGTTGAAAGTAAAAGTTCAACTGCACCTTCAAAGGGAAACAAATTACAAGTACAGGACTTCACTAAAATCTTAGAAACACCTACCTATACAAAAGAAAGTGTAAGACTAACAAAGTAAGTAAAAACAGAGTGAGGCAAACCAGCTACCTAAACTACGCTATGAACAATTTTACAGAGGACGTTTGGGTGTTTAACGACGGAACAGTCTTTTTGATAATTATAGATTCTAAAATAGTCAGGTTGTTGTTGTTCCGCAGTTGGCCTAAGATAGAAAAATCCTTGCTGTCAATATAGGTGTTACATGTTTTTGAATGATTACATATATTAGATTGTTCTGGATTAGATAACCTACTACCTGTTCTATGGCTTATGCCCCTGTGGGAATCTATTCGAACCTTCAACAGCCTCTTCGTGCATCCCACGTATGTCCCGTGATCATATCTCGAGCAAGTGTATTTATATACGACGCTGGACGAAAGCAGAGGACTGAGTCGGTCTTTGACTCTAAACAGAGATCCAATAGTTAAGGGATTTTTGGGGATAATTTTCAAGTCCTCAGCCGGAAACCTCTTTTGAATAATGGATGCGCATGCTCTCCTGAAGGTATCATCATGCAAGAAAGGGAAACTTGCAAACATCTTCAGTCTCGGTACAGTAGATACAGGTGTTGAATGCACCATTTTTTCCATTAGCAGTTTGTTTAGAAATCCGAAAAAAAGACGTGAAGGAAAACAATTATTATTAAAATATCTCACCAGAAAGGATATTTCGTCGTGAAAGCTCATCCAGTTTGATGAGTGAGTATAAGCTCTATGGAGGAGGGTTAAAATAGAGTTCCGTTTAAAATTAAAGAAACACGAACTATAAAAATTCATTCTCAAACCATTAAATGTGTTTTTTCTATACACACCTGTGTAAAAGCCTGAGTCACCTCTGGACATAATAAGATCAAGGAAGGGAAGCCTGTTATTTACCTCTTTCTCCATACTCCATCTTTGTGGATCTTGGGGAGACCATATAAAATACCATATGATGATCCAGTAGAAAACAAGTCTTGGTAAGTGTTATCATTAATTACATTATTTTGTTTGAGTGTTCTTAAAAATCTGTTAATTTTATCCTCTGCTTTGAAAACGTTGTAATAGTCACAAAGATGGAGTTCCCTTACGCCCAATCCTCTCCTCGCGGAATGCGCCTCACTATAAATTAGCCAAATTTCTTGTTCCCTTGTTAGAACCCTTAACAAAAAATAATCTTTTGATAACCAATTCCACCAAGTTCAAAGAGGACATTCTCAGGCAGGACTCAGATTTAAATATGGTAATCTTAGACGTCGAATCCTTGTTTACAAACGTCTCGGTAGGAGAAGCTATTGATATAATATTAAACAAATTTTTTCCTGATCAAGATGCAATCTTTAATAATTTTAGTAGAGCATTTTTTAAACAACTTTTAGAACTGGCCGTGCTGGACACGACCTTTGTTTTCAATGGTATTTTATATAAGCAGACTGAAGGGATGGCCATGGCCATTGAGTCCAATTTTTGCTAACATCTTTATGTGCTCCCTGGAGGAGCGTATAATGGATGAATGTCCCATTAGGTTCCTTCACCTATTTTATCGGAGATTCGTTGACGACACGTTCGCCTTGTTCCGTTATGAATGCCATGCAGAGTCCTTTCTGGAGTTCGTCAACCGACAACTTCCAAATATAAAGTTTACTATGGAGAAAGAGGTAAATAACAGGCTTCCCTTCCTTGATCTTATTGTGTCCAGAGGTGACTCAGGCTTTTACACAGGTGTGTACAGAAAAAACACATTTACTGGTTTGAGAATGAATTTTTATAGTTCGTGTTTCTTTAATTTTAAACGGAACTCTATTTTAACCCTCCTCATCAAACTGGATGAGCTTTCACGACGAAATATCCTTTCTGGTGAGATATTTTAATAATAATTGTGTTCCTTCACGTCTTTTTTTTCAGATCTCTAAACAAACTGCTAATGGAAAAAATGGTGCATTCAACACCTGTATCTACTGTACCGAGACTGAAGATGTTTGCAAGTTTCCCTTTCTTGCATGATGACACCTTCAGGAGAACTTGCACATCCATTATTCAAAAAAGGTTTCAGGCTGTGGACTTGAAAATTATCCCCAAAAATCCCTTAACTATTGGATCTCTGTTTAGAGTCAAAGACCGACTCAGTCCTCTGCTTTCGTCCAGCGTCGTATATAAATACACTTGCCCGAGATGTGATCACGGGACATACGTGGGATGCACGAAGAGGCTATTGAAGGTTCGAATAGATTCCCACAGGGGCATAAGCCATAGAACAGGTAGTAGGTTATCTAATCCGGAACTAAAATACGTAATCATTCAAAAACATGTAAAACCTATATTGACAGCAAGGATTTTTTTATCTTAGGCCAACTGCGGAACAACAACAACCTGACTATTTTAGAATCTATAATTATCAAAAAGACTGTACCGTCGTTAAACGCCCAAACGTCCTCTGTAAAATTGTTCATAGCGTAGTTTTGGCAGCTGGTTTGCTTCACTCTGTTTTTACTTACTTTGTTAGTCTTACTCTTTCCATTTGCTTCGTTATCGAGAAGCATTAGGCTTCCCGAGTCTTATACTTAGGAAATGGGTCATCGGTCTTTAAGCAACCAAGGAAACAGGGTTAACAATTATTAAATCATTAAAATTCAATTTCATAATGACGCCAACATATCGAAAATTGGTCTCATGACCTGGTAACATAAAAGAATCACTTCATAATTAAACGTCTACTTTGCAAAAGGCCGAAACAACTTAATAATTAACAACATTTGAAAATATACGTCTGCCCTTATGACGACAGTTAATTACTTGTTTTCAAGTAGGAGAAATGCACGTTTCAATTCTACGAGAGCGCTTGAATGAACGCGTTGAACCTTACAGTCGAGTCTTCTAATTAGAGACCCAATCTAATTAGGGACGAGGTTGGTTCTGCATTCGCTTGGCGAGATAGGTTGTGGCCCCCTACCGGTGGTGGTGGTGGCTATGATACTTTTGTTACTACTATGAACTGATGTGTCACTCATTGGTTTTATGTGTTAAAGTAAGAGACAAGTAATACGAAGATTTACAAGTAGGTGCTTACACAAGCACTCAAACAAACTCTCTCTCTCTCTCATAGGCACGAATATGGAACACTCACATAAGTCTGGTCTCCAGAAATGCCCCAGTGCTTTGCTTGACAGTCTAAATAATAAAAAAAAGAATATAAATATATATATATATATTTAATATGTGTCGGGGTGCCCACACGCACGTGTGTATTTATCTGAATACATTCACAATAATCTGCTAAGCGGATACTTGGTATCCAGAGGAAATTAAATGAACAGAATCATTAAAAAAGATATGTGAACTAAAAAGACTTGCATATTACCAATAACTCAAAAGATATGCGAGTTTATTTTATCCAAGTCACTTAGATCAAAGAGAAAACCTTTTATAACACTGTTGATATGAAAAATAATCAAAACCATTTAGCTCTTCTTAAAAAAGATATATATATGAACTAAAAAGATTTGCATATTATCAATAAATCATAAAATATGCGAGATTATTTTATTTTATCTAAGTCACTTAGATCGCAAAGAGAACCTTTTAGAACACTGTTGACATGAAAAATACTCAAAATCATTGAGCTATCCTTAAATTCTAATGAAGATAATAAGGAGAATCGTTCTCAAAAAACGTTCAGAATAATGTAAACAGTACTTTGGTGCGACGGGGTGCATTCTTTTCAACTCGGAGAGTTGCTGCGCTATAGAAGACGCCCGAGAGAGAAACCCCCTCATTTGCCGGAGGTTGTTTTTGGCGCTTAAGAAGGGCGTATGCAAATGAGGCCTCGCCAGCAGTGCCTCTCAAAGAGGCGCGTTTGCCAAAACATCTTCGGGATTTGTTGTTTTCCATATTTACATTTAGAAAAAATTTTGTTGCGCAACGAAGGGCTCTATTGTTGTTTGTCTTTTTTTTTATTTACGACAATACAGAGGCTGGGATTCTGGGAACACTTGGATTTTTTTTTTATTTAATATTCATTTAAACAATAAAATGTGTTCGCAACAAGTGGGTGTCTTTTTTTTTATTTATTCGTCTTACCGGAGAAGTAAATGCACGCGCCCACACACAACACACACACACACACACACACACACACACACACACTTGTACGTATGTGCTTGAGATGTGGCACAAAATCTTAGTCAACTTTGTGAGAATCAGTGTGGAATAATAATGATCTACGTATACGCATAGATAAGGCTGTAACTCCACAGACGGGTAAATATTCAGCTGGTTTTCTATTGTTTATTTTAAAAATGTACGTTGATAATGCATATATTCGTTCATACACGCATACACCACTGCCACAGTGTTTTTGAAAATTGAAAAATTCACAAAATTCTCTCTAGTATATAAATCACGAAGATATTCACCAAACAGGTTTAAGAAAATTCTATGATTCTTTTAAATTGTAAATTGTGCTGTAAATAAGAATGCAAAAAAGGGAATAAAAATTGTTCATTAAATAACATGACCCAAATAAATATAAACAAAAATCACTAGATTCATACAATTCTTTCGAAAAATTACAATGATGCACATGCACATAAAAGATAAATCAATAAATTTAAATATATATATATATACTATATATCTATATATATGTATACATATATATATATATATATATATATATATATATAAACTATAGATAGATAGAAATACAGACATGAATATATAAACCAAAATATGAATCCCTGTCTGAACGACATATAGCATCTATTGATTCACGGGTCAGAAAACGCAAGATTAACTATTCCCAAGATTACGCTGAAAAGACGCTTTAATATTAATGGCCGCAAGACTTCTGGGCGGGATATGTAAATGACTATTCTATGGACCATTACGAATATGGTAATGGGTGTGGCTTGCTACCTCAGACTGTTTAAGGGAGGGGAAAGACGTAGAGGTAAGGATGTTTCAGATTTTATCAACTCCAAACCAAAGCTTTCAACAGCGGTATGGAGAGAGAGAGAGAGAGATAGAGAGAGAGAGATACGAGAGAGAGAGAGAGAGAGCCAGCATTCGGGAAAATTAAATTGATATTTTAACTCGGGAAATGCCACTGTCAAAGAAGAAAACAGTGAGGAATACAATATGATTAAAGGGGAATATTTGGTCATCTTTCAGAACTGACAAGGATGCTAAAATTTTTATATAAATAACTAAATAAATGAATGAATAAATAAATTAATAAATGAATAAAGAAATAGATAAATAAATAAATATATAAGTAAATACACACAAACACACACACAAATACATACATACACACATATATATAATCTATGCACTTTTTAAGATTTTTCTGAAAAATAATACGAAAACAACAGTTTAAGATATTCGGTGCTATAAGTAATGTATGGCGGTATATTTCCTTGCAAATTTTGCATAAGGATTTTAATCTACATTTACATTACAATATTTAATTATAAATGTTTTTTCATTCATTTCACCAATTTTACTTATTTCTTCGTCAAATCGAAACATCATATACCCTCATGTAAATATGTGCATTTCTACGTGAGATATACTAAAAATAATTCACTGACCTGTATTTAATGCATTCTTAGTCAGTCTGCCGTCCTGTTTCCGTACAATAAGGAAGAGCGCTTTCACAAGGCGACCATAATCTAAACAAACGAACCCATAGCAACTGATGGCCAAGCAAGCAAAGCAGCAATGCACGCTGACACGCACACACACATACACACTCATACGTACAGGGGAGCGTGGACATAAATACTCTAGTATTCTGCCCAGTTCTGTTCCTGAAGATTTTTCCTCAAAGAATATTGCTATTCTCTGTCCCGAGAAAGGCGGGAAATTTCGGTGGAAAGCTTTAACAGGTGAATTTGCTGCCGCCTATTTGCAAATATTTTCTTTATTACACAAATATATGATTATTTTTTTACCTATTGACTTCTATAATAAATGTCGTCTTTTAATAAGTGATTTTATTCAAATTGACATTCAGTTATTTTTATTTCATTGTTTTCTTGCCTTGATCAGTAATGTATGCATATATATGTATATATATATATATATATATATATATATATGTATATACATACATACATACATATATAAATAAATATATATATATATATATATATATATATATATATATATATATATATATATATACTATATATATATATGACATCTCTTTAATTATAAAATAATATGCTTTCGGGTACTATTTACATTTTCATTACAT
>NC_087221.1:27649266-27676766 GCF_015104395.2 Macrobrachium nipponense
TTTCAAATACATCTCTGACCTCATTTCTGTGTGTGTCATAAATATATACTCACTTACATATGTATGCATAAATATATGTATGTATGTATATATATATAATATATATATATATATATATATATATATATATATATATATATATATATATATAATCATATATATGTATGTATGTATAACGGAATCACGAAAGTTAGGAACGTGATAAATCCATAAATAAAGATATATGCCACGAAGGAAAATAAACAATGGAGTATCCGCGAGACCTTTCGACGTTCAATCGTCCGACACACCTGGAAGATGAGTAACCTTCCCAAACAAGCATAAACAATGGGTGCAATTAAAAGTTTAAGACATTCATCTCAGATACAAGGACAAGACAATTATAAGGATTATAGGTGACAGCTATTCAGAACTTTGGTAAACAAAACCATATTCACAATACATATTCACAATACATATTAGACATACATTACAACGAAGATAACTCTAAGGCAACTAATTTTTATTTAAGTCTGTAATTATAACTTTGAGGTCATTCTTAAAAATGTTACAAATACAGGGGTCTAAATGAAAAAGGCCACGACTAACATTGAAATTACAATGAAAAGTAAGTTGTATTAAAGCAAATTCTAAAAGATTTCATGATAAGACATCTCTTGACCTTGCAATTACTGAACTACCAATCCAATTTATTCGGTGGTTGTTTTCACTTAAATGAATGAATATTGCATTAGATGTTTGCCCAGTTTTTTACAGAATATTTATGCTGGCTTAGCCTTACTTCTAGGCCCTTGCTAGACTGTCCGAGATAAAATGAGGGACAATCCATACTTGGAATTTTATATATTATGATGTTGCTTTCTCTGGGGCCATTTTTTATTAATATTCCTTTTAGTGTGTTATTATAGGAAAATACAAGGTTGACATTAAAAGCTTTTAACAATGATTTAATGGTTTCAAATCCGTTGAAATAAGGCAAACTGAGAATGTTCTTAGAATTTTCTTTCTGCATGTTACTTACACTATAAAACTTTGTGCGGGCTTTATTATAACAAATACCTAATATATGTGAAGGATAGCGTAAATCTTTCCCTATTTTTCTTATGTATTCAATTTCTTGATCCAAATATTGGGGACTGACAATGCACAATACTCGTAAAAACATAGAAGAAAAAATTGATATTTTTATGTTAAGATGGTGGCCTGAGAAGAAATGAACATAAGTTAAGTTGTTGGTCGGTTTCCTAAAAATACTGAATTTACATTGAAATGGTTCTCTTTGTATCAAAACATCTAAGAAAGGGAGGCAATTGTCTTTTTCTAATTCTAGAGTAAACTTAATCGATGGTACCTGGTTATTTAATTTAGTGAATATATCATTTACATCAATACCGACAGGCAGAACAGCTAAAATATCATCAACATAAGGATACCACTTTACAGGAATATAAATGATATTTGGTAAGTAGCGTTTTTCAAAGAATTCCATGTACAAGTTTGAGAGTAGTGGTGATAAAGGATTTCCCATTGCCATGCCAAATATTTGTTGATAAAATTCACCATTGAATATAAACTTACAATCTCAAATGCACAAACTCGTAAGTAAAATAATGTGACTTATAGGTAGAGGTAATTCATGCTGAGTTAGTTCATTACTAAGATATTCTAAAACAGAGTCTATAGGGACTTTAGTAAAAAGACAACATACATCAAAACTAACGAATCTATCAGTAGGGCAAAGAGTAATTTTAATTTATCAACTAAATCTAGAGAATTATATATATGAGAATCGGAGATGGTTCCAAGTAACAGGGACAAGATCTTAGTGATATATTTCGAAAGTTTATATGAAATTGAACCAACAGTACTGATAATAGGCCGCATAGGGTTATTTTCTTTGTGGGTTTTGACTAATCCGTACAAGTAAGGTAGCGAAGGAGATTTGACTGACAATTTGCCCAGTAGTTCTGTTTTATCTTTAAGGATATTTTTCACTGTGCTATTGAAGTTTTTTATGACTTGATCAAGGGGAATTTTTGTTAGTTTTTTATAAGTCACATCATCATCCAGAAGGGCATACGTGATATGTAGTCAGCTTTATCTAAAATTACTATACTATTTGACTTATCAGCTTTTGTAATGTGGATAGTATTGTCCTTTTTAAGTTCGGTCAAACTTTTCTTATAGCGAGCAGGGAAGTTATTTTCCTTCGTGGCATATACTATATATATATATATATATATATATATATATATATATATATATAAATATATATATATATATATATATATATATATATATATATACATACAAACATACATATATATGCGCGTGTGTATGTATGTGTCCATCATATATATATATATATATATATATATATATATAATATATATATATATATATATATATCGAGCTACAATGTCCTTTAATATCTAATTCGCTCTACCTCGGAATTAATATATTTTCATATATGCTTAACCGAAGGGGAATTTTTTCTCGATAATAGATTTGCCTGGACCAGGGCGCGAACCTATGGATCCTTTCAAACCCAGGAACGTCAGTGAAGCGTTACCTACTACACCACCGCGAGAGGCTAAAGGACATTGTAGCTCGATATATGTATATGAATCACGGAAATGTGTATGACTTATATATATATCTATATATATATATATATATAAGATATATATATAATATATTATATATATATATATATATATACGCACAATGTCCCTACACGGCAATGTAAGAAGTCCTCCTTTTCCCTTTCCCCAAAATAAATCTTAAAAAATGGTCCGTAGTATATCCCATGGCGAGGACTCGAACCCCTCATTAGTTCGTGAGCGGTCGTTTTCACTCTTCCCAGCTTGTTTCCATTTCCCCTTACCTAAGCATTTCCCCTTACCTAAGAATACTCGTGAAATAAAAAAAAAAAAGTGGAAAATGTATTTTTCCATTTAAAGTCAGTTTGGTATATTTTTACAGAGGTGGAAAGGTCTTGGTGTAGGGAATTTGGTTTTAGTCATAAAATTGGTTGAAAGAACATTTCCACGATCTAATTTTATTTGATTTCTGTTAAAGGTAAGTCTCCAAAATAAGAAATTTAACCATTTTTTCTTTGCTGCACTCCCTTCGATTTTATTTTCTTGGGTAATGGTTGCTTAGCTTAAACAAAATAAATACTAGGTTAACAGGTACTTAAAAGTTACTTTCAAAACTATTTTCACTCCTTTCTTGGTAGCTTTGCTCTTTTGGCTATTTAGTCTAATACGATAAAACCTAGTTACATAAAAAGATATGAAATTAAATCATAATATATCCAAATTGCATTAAATAATGAAAGGGACGATTTTTGGGCGTTTTGTGTTTCTTTAGGAGGCACAAGTTTAATCCAAGTATTTACGACAAGTAGCATAACGAAAAAGATTTGGTGAATATTTTACGCACTGCCTGACGATATTGAATAAAGATAAATAAGTAAGATAGATCGGATAGCCATACATAAGAAAATAATATAGCTCATAAATGGAAAAATAAATTGTCAGCAATAGCATATATATATATATATATATATATATATATATATATATATAATATATTAGATATATATATATAGATATATATATATATATATATATATTATATATATATATATATATATATTATATATTTTATATATATATATATATATATATATATATAATATATATATGTGTGTGTGTGTGTGTGTGTGTGTGTGTGTGTGTATAACTGAATCACGAAAGTTTGGAACGTGATAAATGCATAAATAAAGGTATAAGCCACGAAGGAAATATAAACACTGGAATAGCTATAAAATCTTTCGACTCACGTCTTTTGCTTAGCAGACCGGTCTGCTAAGTAAAGGACGTTAGTCGAAAGATCTTGCAGCTACTCCAAGGTTTATCACTGCCTCGTGGTTTATACCTTTATTTACACACACACACACACACACACACACACACACACACACCACACACATATATATATATATATATATATATATATATATATATATATATATATATATATATATATATTGCTGTATATGGGAAGCTTTCGCCCACTTGAAGAGGCCAGCTGATGAAGTTGACGAATATAGTAGCAATATACATACATACCATAGCGGACTTTATTTTTCCATTTATGATCACGAGAAAGTGATATCTAATAATATAGGGCATATCCACAGAAGCAGCAGAAGACAAAGACAGAGAGAGAGAGAGAGAGAGAGAGAGAGAGAGAGAGAGAGAGAGAGAGAGCTCACAGCCCAAGCTGACTTTTCTCTCCCGAGAGCACAACTAAAGGCAGGCTGCTTGCTTTTCGCCAAGCGCCAGGGAGGAGCCAAAAGCAATCTTTCGGCCTCTCAGGCCTCGTGTGGCCACTTCCTACCTCTGCAGGCAGAGGGAACACAGAGGGCAGAACCAATTAGCCTCCCCTTTGTGTCGTGGTCCTTCCACTAACTCCGAAACAAGACCCGCACGCAATGGACAGGAGCAGCTGTGGAGGGAAGGTGGATCATACGTGACCGTCTTGAGGATATGAACAGAGGGGGTCTTGGGATTTTCGGCAAGTAGCACCTTTCCAGTATTACGTCTCCTGGTTGTGTGTCAAATTTGAATATGTTTACTTATCTACTTTCTAATATCTCTTTCGTTGTTTTCTGTTGAGCAGTTTATTTCTGTTAACTGATTATTTCTGTCAACTGCAACCTGAAGATATTTCAAGTTTGAACACACATATTCACTTTTGATATGTATTTTAATGCTCATGTGCTTTTATATTTTATGGAGTTCACATTTAAACGTATGTTTCATTAACATTTCAATCTGTTTAGGTATGTTTTTTATGGGTCCAAATTTAACTGGAAGCATGTACTATATGTAAATAATTCGTAAAGAAATAACAGAAATTATATTAGCAATTTTTCGAATATCTGGTTAATAATGAGAAATTTCATCAAAATAATCGCTGCTGTATTCTACATAATTCTTTATATAATATGTAATTATACTTTCTTTTTATTTCATTTCAGAGAAGTGAATTGAGTGATATCTACCTCTACTCTACATTTTCAATAAATCTATGGTTATTCTTTTATGTAATTTAATAATCGAATTGATATGGGAAATATGTGCTACTAAAACCAACATTATTTTTGGTATTTCATAAGGTCACCCTTCTTTATGAAATGAGCTAATTATCAAATGATTTGTTCAGAAGTAATATTCAGAGATTATCTAGTTTTTCATTAACCTCAAAGCTCTTAATGACTATTATTATCCATCAGTAATCTTACAAAAATATGACTAATGAAATAGATGAACACTGACTGCTGTAATGTGCTGATTGATATCAATAAATAATAATAAACTTATTTTCTAACAGCAGGCAAAAACTTTTGACATTTTTTTCCCTGATAATCTTTTTTATTTTATGTTTCATAACACTGGATTCTCACTGGTATTTCCCACTTTTTCCTGGAATATCACCGAAATTTTTACTTTTTCCAGCGTTACAATTACGTTACTTATATGATAACAACTAAATGGAAAATAATATGAATATACGAGAAGTCACAAAAAGACATAAAACCCTATACGCATCCCAGCATGTCCTTAAAAAAAAGAATAAATAAATTAAATAAAAAATGAAAATAGAAGAAAATAGAAAAAAATACCTTCACGTCCTAAAAAAGAAGAAGAAGAAGAAGAAGAAGAAAAAAGGACCGACTTCAATCACCCGAAAAACGACAAGCCCTCCCTGGGCTATGTTTCACCCACACGACGCCTTTCGTCGAAGAGGGAGGATATCAAGCAGTAAGAATCCAATAAAGAATGAAACTTATTCTCATTGCCTCATTTGTAATTCTAAGCTACAAGTTCAAAGAAGGGACTGTAAAGCCGGTATGAAACGTCCTTTTATGGCCCGGCGTAAACTTTCTTTTCGGAGGACCAACGCTTTTCTTTTAAAGACGGACTCGAATGCTGAGTCTGCAGCTTCTGCTGGTGGTGGTGGTGGTGGTGGTGGTGGTGGTTGCTTGTGAACCTTAAGAACTAGGATGGGGAATGTTAATGCTCTGCTATTGTGCCTGCAGGAAGCGTTCGCCGTTGCCACTGGCAAAATTTGCATGTACGCCCAAGAAAACCTACGCACAGAGATAGATAGATAGAGAGATAGATAGAGAGAGAGAGAGTAGATAGATAGATAGAGATAGAGAGAGAGAGAGAGAGAGAGAGAGAGAGAGAGTGAAACCTGATTTTTTTTTTCAAAAAATAGGTAAAGAGACGAGAACTTCCCTCTAGAATTCAAAATATATAGTTCAAGGAAAATATCACTTCTAGGATATCTCAATTCACAGACGAATACCACAAGTGGAATTTATTTAGGCTTCTTATCTCTTTATTGACTGTCGTTGTTATTAGCTCTTGGAGAAGTATTATAAAAAGCAATTTATATTCGGTCAGTACCATCTGTCTATCTATCTACTATATATAATGTATATATCATCTATTATATAT
Organism: Macrobrachium nipponense; assembly: GCF_015104395.2. Taxonomy (NCBI): domain Eukaryota; kingdom Metazoa; phylum Arthropoda; class Malacostraca; order Decapoda; family Palaemonidae; genus Macrobrachium; species Macrobrachium nipponense. The sequence continues at coordinate 27,655,806 of NC_087221.1, forward strand.
ATATATATATATATATCTATATATATATATATATATATATATATATATATTATATCAGATGACGACTGATTTTTAAACTAAATAAAGGTTTCACCGATGATTTCCTGAAAGTTAATAATGTAAAAAACTCTTATTCATCTGATCAAATAGCAACCCGTTATTATTATCTAGTTGAGGTAATTTTAACTCTATTAACTTCACTCTAGGAGATGACTCTAATAGTTAAAGAAAATTAACAACAGCTTGAATATTGCGAATGTAATGAGAACGTCAGTATCCCATTTAGCGAACCACATTACAGATAAGACATTTCTATCCGGGCAGTGCTGATATCAACGGTCACAATCATGCAATACGGCATTCATATGCAGCACAGACACACAAACACACACGAAAGCACACACGTATTAATTCACTGGTCAGAACGCGAAATTCCTGTGACGATAACGATACCGTATTTCCAAGCCGAGGATACAAACGTTTAAAGATGAGAAACGTTGTTTACAAACGTCAGTGTTTATCAGTACGCTTTCATGATCATGCAACGTGTCACCCCAAACACTCGGATATTAACATCCAAAGCTTTCAGTGCTGATTTTTGTATCGAAGAGATGGCAACCCTGTGAACAAAATACAAGAATGAGTGAACAAAAACAGAAGAAACTTGGGAGCGAGAAGAACGGTGCCTGGAAGAGAGCAAAACAAAAAAAAGAAGAATAGTGTATCCAATTTAACAGCAATTGCAGCACCGAGTCCAAATTATCCTCGGACAGTCAGGGCGTAAGGCGTGGAAAAGGCCAGGAGGGTGGATGAGGAGGGTGCCCTTGTAGAGGGGGGACTGAAGGGTAAGGGGATGTGGGGGGTTGAGTAGCCAAGGATGGTTATAATCCAGATAGGAGGTTGTAACGACATAGGGGGAGCCCAATATACAAAAGAAAGAAATACTTGGTCTATAACACCACTCCCCGGACTTATTATCCTCAGGAAGGCTCTACTTACATAGCTAAAGAACCGGGAAATAGGCCTCAAGGAGATGGCATTCCCTAATGCTCCTTAAGAGGGTACCAAGGAAGTATAAGTACGGGAGGGGGGGGGGGGGGGGGGTGGGGGTAGGGGGGAGGGGAGGAAGAGATGGGCGAAAAGTGAGAAGGCTCGGTATAAGAGGTACGAATTATGCCCTAACAAAAGGGACAATAATTAACATGGTGTCTATGCTGGGTCTTACGGAGGGTGATTGATTGGTGAAATGCAAAATTAACTACATTTATACTTACATGATGTATATGCACACGTACACGCACAGACACACAAATACTATATATACATATATATGTATGTAGATATACATCTACATACATACATATATATACATATAGCTACACACACATATATATACGCATATAAACGCATATATATATATATATAATATATATATATATATATATATATATTATATATATATATATATCCTATAAATATGTGCATGCGTCTATGTGTGAGCATTTAATATAAATGTAGTTATATTGCATTTCTCCAATCTATCAGTCTCCCTCAAGGTTCATATAAACTACTATATATATATATATATAATATATATCTATATATATATAATATATATATATATATATATAATATATATATATACATATATACATACATATGTGTGTGTGTGTTTATATATATATATATATATATATATATGAATATATATATATATAATATATATATATATATATATATATATATCGGGGTCATGATCAGAGGGTAAAAAATTGGGGAAACATGGTACCCAAGAAAAAATGGCTAGTCAAAAATCCTTCGTGTGTACAATGCCTTCACGTTGTCACCGAGGGAACAACAATAACAAAAAACATTATCCAGTGACAAACAAGATGAAATCATATAAAGTCAACCTGTATCAACGTGGAAAGTTGATAAAACCTGGAAAAGAAAATATTTATATGGCCCAAAAAAAAAGAAAAGAAAATCCATGCAATGAAGAGAGCAAGGACGATCCCGAAAAGTGCGCAGAAAACAAAAGATGAAAATGTGACAGAAAAAGTAATATTGCAGAATGACGTGACTAGAATGCGCCGCCATAGCTGGGCAATAAAATGGATTTCTTACTCGGTAAAAATAACGTCGTGAATAGAATGTCAGCACAATTTTATTTTGGGATGTATTCTCTCTCTCTCTCTCTCTCTCTCCTCTCTCTCTCTCTCTCTCTCTCTCTCTCTCTGAGTTGCAAAATCTTTAATCCTGTCTTGTAATTTTACCAGGTGGATGAACATGTCAAAATGAAACATATATATATATATATATATATATATATATATATATATATATATATATATATATATATATATGTATATATATAATATATATAATATTTAATATATATAAAAGTATAATATATATAGTATATATATATATATATATCTATATATATATATATATATATATATATATATATATATATCTTTGTAGGAGTATGAAGTAGCCAATGAGGAGGAAAATTAATTCATAAAGGGTCCAGCTGGGGTTCCAGACGGGACTGTTATATTTTTTTTCTCAAAATTCACCCTTTTTGAGATATATATATATATATATATATATATATATATATATATATATATTATATATATATATATATTATGGTATAGTATTATATATACATGTAAAGTATAGGATGCAAAATAGTATTGTACATGCTTTTTGTAATTACTTATTGAAAATGAATGTTAAAAAATAATAAAAAAATATATATATTAACTTTTCCAAATGAACTCAAACAGAATACCGATAAACATTTTCGAAATAATGTACTTAAAAATAATATCATAGAGACGAAAGTAGATACTCAACTTCTTGAGTTATACACAAAAGGAATCATGAAATCACATTTATATAAAATCGCTTATTTTCGCGCCCTAATTAGATAAAGAAGGCATTTAAACTCCCGCCAATCAAGAGCCCCGTTACAGTGAACTTCAGCAGACGCGATTTAAATGCCCTGATGGGGTTCAGAAGATTCAGGTGTCCGCTGACTCACGCGACTGAACGGGGGTAGGGGGTTGATTTAAATATCCTTTCACCGGGAGGAATTTAAAGGTATTCAATCAAACTGAACTGAGCTATTTGATTCAACGGGGTTTAAATGGCTCTTCCTTCTTTAAAGCTTGAGGCGGTGTTGCCATTCGGTATTAAGTGATGATATTTTACTAAAATGTACTTTTAGGTGGTGTTGCCATTTGGTATTAAGTGATGATATTTTACTAAAATGTACTTTTAGGCGGTGTTGCCATTTGGTGTTTAGTGATGATATTTTGCTAAAATATACTTTTAAGTATTTTCTAAATATTTAGAAGAGATTTTACAATTTAAAATCATTTTTAAGCTAATGTTGGACTTAACATTGTTTAAATCATCTGATGAAATGGTAACATGTATGAGATATTTCATCTTTAATGTAAGTGTCTCCAAGCGTGAATTAGATGGATCATAAGAAATTTAATATAAAAATTCTCTCTCTCTCTCTCTCTCTCTCTCTCTCTCTCTCTCTCTCTCTCTCTCAGTGACTGGCATTTGGTTTAATTATACTACAACCATCTCTCTCTCTGTCTCTCTCTGTCTCTCTCTCTCGTCCTCACATTAGGGAATACTCAGATGGATTTCTCCCGAGGTATTAGGGTATTTAAAATAGCAAATAAATTTCAGCTTTAAATAAGTCGGCTAAAATGGTATTTCTCCTTACTACCATAGATTCAATGAGGGGGCTGGTAGCCACTGAAGCTCTGTGGGCTGTATGGAATCTCCACAAAAATTATTGTTCATCATATAATATACGATAAACTTAGCAACATTATATGGTCCTCTTAACCTGTAGGAAGAAAGGATGTCTGAGGTTAAGCTATGTCATGTAGTACACAAGGCATTTGCACTGCAAGGCAAAAGCATTGCAAAAGGATATGAGAGAGAAGGAAAATAGAATCAGAGGAAGTAACGCAACACAAGGGTTATAACCTCAAGTGGTAAGATGGATCAAATGATGATGGCCACTTGTCAAATTTTGTCTAGATCGGTCAAGCGGTTACCACGTAAGTTACACAAGGAAGGGGAAAGCGTGATGGCGGGAATGGATAGGGGAAGGTGGTACGACTTCGAAACCTACCCTATAACCTAAGCTAAGTCAAATGATGGCCGCTGGCAAAATTTGTTCTAGATGGGTCAAGCGGTTCGGATTTCTATAGCGCACAAAGTTACAAACATGCACACAAGCATTCACTTTTATATAGTAGGCATACATAAAACTGACAGACAGACTGACAAATTAAAATGACTTATTAAATTACACTATGGGATTTATATTCAAACTTTCAGTCTAAATTAATCATTATATAAAACAGAACTCTCCAGCGGCGGCCAGCAGTGTACTTTAACACTCAAATTATAGTGTGAGAAATATCTTGACTTCATTTCATGCATAATATATGCCCTGGGAAAGCGTTAAGTGATATCACATATGATTTTAATTTATGCTGATAGAATTTGCATCATAATCAGTTTTAATGCTCTTTTGGGTATAGATACGCTTCATTAAAATGCATAAATGTGAGTGAGACTTTACCTAAAGTGACTTTCTTTGAAATTAAAATAAAACTTTCAATGTTGGAAATGATACAGTGCATGAATGTAGGCGTACATACATATATGTGGTAATAAATAATAATAATAATATAATATAATAATATAATAATAATAATAATAATAATAATAATAATAATAATAATAATAATAATAAGTAATATCGAAAGATATTGCAGCATCAGCTACATTTAACTTGCAAACAGCATTCTTTAGTTTCTAATAACGGCTTTCTCTCTGTTATAATAACAGATCATTACACTTAATAATAATAATAATAATAATAATAATAATAATAATAATAATAATAATAATAATAATAATAATAATAATAATAATAATAATAATAATAATAACAACAATGGTACGAGCACCAACCTGCAGGAGTGATAGAAAACGACTAGGCAAAGATCCTCTGGGACTATGGTATCAGAACAATTAGGGTGATACGTGCAAACAGACCAGACGTGACGTTGATTGACAAAATCAAGAGGAAAGTATCACTCATTGATGTCGCAGTATCATGGGACACCAGAGTTGAAGAGAAAGAAAAGGGAAAAAATGGATAAGTATCAAGACCTGAAAATAGAAATAGGAAGGATATCGGATATGCCAGTGGAAATTGTACCCATAATCATAGGAACACTAGGCACGATCCCAAGATCCCTGAAAAGGAATCTGGAAAAACTAGAGGCTGAAGTAGCTCCAGGGCTCATGCAGAAGAGTGTGATCATAGAAACGGCGCACATAGTAAGAAAAGTGATGGACTCCTAAGGAGGCCGGATGCAACCCGGAACCCCACACTATAAATACCACCAAGTCGAATTGGAGGACTGCAAAAAAAAAAAAAAAAAACAAAAAAAAAAAAAAAAAAATAATAATAATAGTTATTATTATTATTATTATTATTATTATTATTATTATTATTATTATTATTATTATTATTATTATTATTATTATTATTATTACGTAAAAATATGTACCTTAACTCCTCATGCAAATACATTTCAACATTTGGATTTTGTCATCATAATAGAGAGACCTTACAGACCTTACAGACCTTACATCTTGTTCGGGTTGCCCCAGGTCCCTCAGTGTGAGGCACCTCTAATGTCTACCAGAGAGTTGCTAGTACATCTTCCGGTATATTTTGCATCTTCCAATCTTGGATGGTCTGGGATGCAGTTTAGATATTTGTCGAGCTTATTCTTAAACACATCTACGCTCACTCCTGTATATTCCTCAGATGAGCTGGCAACGCATTGAATAGACGCTGGCATTATCGATGCTGGTGCGTAGTGGATTAATGTCCTGTGTGCTTTCCTTCCCCTGTGGTAAGTTTTGGGCACTATTAATCTACCTCTGCTTGCTCTTTCTGATATTTTTAGTTCCATGATATTTTCTGCTATTCCTTCTATCTGTTTCCATGCCTGAATTATCATGTAGCGTTCTCTTCTCCTTTCTAGACTATATAATTTTAAGAATTGTAGTCTTTCCCAGTAGTCTAGGTCCTTAACTTCTTCTATTCTAGCTGTAAAGGACCTTTGTACACTCTCTATTTGTGCAATATCCTTTTGATAGTGTGGGTACCATATCATATTGCATATTCAAGTGGACTACGAACATATGTTTTATAAAGCATAATCATGTGTTCAGCTTTTCTTGTTTTGAAGTGCCGTAACAACATTCCCATTTTTGCTTTACATTTTGCCAACAGAGTTGCTATTTGATCATTGCATAACATGTTCCTATTCATCATCACACCAAGGTCTTTAACTGCTTCCTTATTTGTGATGGTTCTCATTATTAGGTCCCTTATATGCATATAGCTTTCTTTCTCTGTCTCCATAATTTATTGATTCAAATTTATCAGAGTTAAATACCATCCTATTTACCTCTGCCCAATCATATACTTTGTTAAGGTCTCTTTGTAGAGCGTTCCTATCTTCATCACAAGTAATTTCTCTACTTATTCTTGTGTCATCTGCGAAACTACTCACTACCGAATCCTTAACATTATTGTCTATGTCTTCAATCATAATAACAAACAGTATTGCAGCTAACACCGTACCTTGCGGCACACCGGATATTACCTTGGCTTCATCCGATTTCTCGTCGTTTGCAATAACTATGTTTTTTCTGTTTTGTGTAAAAAATTCTTTTAACCATCTTCCTACTTTATCCACGATATTGTGTTTTCTAATTTTCTTTCGCTAATATATTATGGTCTACTTTATCAAAAGCTTTTGCAAAGTCTAAATAAACCACATCTGTTTCATTTCCGCTTTTCATATTTTTGAATATGTTCTCACGGTGGACTAACAGTTGGGTTTGTGTACTTTTTCCGGGTACGAAACCATGTTGACCTTTATTAAACAAATTATTTTTTATTAAATGTTTCATAATATTTTTCTTCATTACCCTTTCATACACTTTCATAATATGTGATGTTAGACTCACAGGCCTATAATTACTTGCCTCTAGTCTTGATCCACTTTTGAAAGTAGGGGTAATATATGCTAATTTGTGCTCATCCTAAATCTTGCCTGTATCTACACTTTGTCTTAATAATATTGCAAGTGGCTTTGCGATAGAATGAACTACTTTCTTTAACAAAATAGCAGGAATTCCATCAGGCCCTGCAGCAGCTCCATTTTTAATTTCATTAATAGCCTGCACAATATCAGCTTCATTAATATCTATGTCAGCTAAATATTCACTATTTTCATCTTATCCCTTACTTCTATATCATTATCTTCATTATCTATTCTAGGGGTGAATTCTCTCTTATATCGTTCTGCCAGTATGTTGCAATTTCCTTTTTTTTCATTCGTTAATCTCCCTTCAATTCTCAGAGGGCCTATTTCTATTCTTCTTTTATTCATCTTCTTCGCATATGAGTATAATAGTTTGGGGTTTTGCTTGATATTTAATAGGGTTTTTTTCTTCCAAGTCCCGTTTTTCATTTTCTTTTGATTGTATAATCTTTTGTTCTGCATTTTCCTATCTATCTTACTTTTTAGTTCTATAACTTTTCCATGCATTTTTTTTTTTTCTTTGCAAGACCTTTTTTCCACTTTCTGATTTTCTGGAACAATATCCTTCTGTCTCTTGGTATGCATGAATGATGTTTACTTTTCTTCTTCGGTATATATTTTTCCACTATTTTCTCCATATTTTATATAATATCTCCGTATTTACCCTTATGTCATCACTTACGAAAATGTTATCCCAATCTTTGTTTAATTCTTCATTAATTTCTGACCATTTTATATTTTTACTGTAGAAGTTGTATTTTCCATATCTTACCCTTTTTCAATTTTTTCATTTCTTGCTTATCTCTATTTTGTCAACTTGCTTTGGAATGAACTGTTAATTCTATGGGACATTATGGTCTGAAATACTCGCATTATAAACTATTATTTCTTTAACATAATTCATCTCGTTCACAAATACTAGGTCTAAAGTATTTTTCCTTTTCTTGTTGGCAGGTGATTTATTTGTTGAATGTTGTATTCTAGTAGCATATCTAATAGCTTTTCAAATTGCCTCTTATCTTCTGCACTACTATTACTCTCTTTTTTATATGTATAAGTACTACACAATCTCCTATTCGTTCTTTCCATTCTACGAAAGGAAAGTTGAAGTCACCAGATAGGAGAATAGTCCAGTCCTTGTGATTTCTACATATATCATCCAATTTTTCAATTATTAAGTCAAACTCTTTAGTATTAGGAGGTCTATATATAACTATGTTCATCAATTTTTCAGATTCAAATTCTACCGCTATTAGTTCACATTCTGAGTTACTATATTTCTCATATATTTTTTCCTTGTTTTTTTGTCTTTCCCATATATTGCGGTTCCCCCTTGATTACGTTTTTTCTATCTGATCTATAAGTTTGGAACCCTTTTATTTGATCATCATTCCCAGTCTCTTGGAATACCAGGTTTCACTTATATTCATTATATCTATTTTCTTTTCATTTTGGGTTAGTTCTTCTAAGTACTCTATTTTTCTTTTTGAGTTACTCGTAACTAAACCCTGCGCATTCATCACTATGATGGTTTGCGTGTTTTCTCCTTCATTTAATACTGGTAGTAATAAGGATTTTCCCATGTCTTTCCTGTTCTGGTATGTTGTTCTTTTTTTTCATTTCCAGAAATTCTGACATTAAAAATCCAACTTTTCATATATTTGATCTTCCTTCATCATAATTATTCATTTTGTGTCTGAATCTGCAATTTTCTCCGTTTCTGCAATATCCTCTTGCATAATAAATACAGTTATTATCTCTTGAGTAGAATTTCGGAGCTGATGCTTTGAAATTTTTTTGCTGACCACCTCTGCATATCTCATTGGTGGTTTTGCTTTTCTCTCTTACCTGATATTCTTGATTTCTCTCTTTATTTGTTTCTTTCTTATTTTGGATTTTATTACTTGGTTGGTTATTTATTTGATTATGATCATGGCTACAGGGGGTGCATATATTTGCAATTTTTGTCGAACTTACATCCTTTTCCTTCTTTTAGGTTTTTTACATATTTTTTGGATGCAGATCTCTGCAATCATCCCCATATCCATCTAAGTATGCACATTTACCATATATTTCATAGTTTTGACATATCTTAGGATGTTTGTAGTAACATCTTTCTCCAAATCTGCAATTCCCTCTTTTCAAAAGGTTGCAGATTTTGTCTTTCTTGTCTATTTTTTCCTCTTTCCCGTCATTGTATAGATCTGGGTAGAGCCTCTTCGGATTTGCTTTTCTGTTGTCATATCGTAATTTATTTCTTCGTAGGTATGCTGCTTTATTGCCTCATATGTAGTATCAATGAGTATCTCTGCATCCATACTTTTATCTTGTTCTTTGTTTTCCTTATTTTTTTTTCTGTCATTTCATTTTTGTTTACTTCTCTTCCGTTTTTCCTCTTCTTTTTTTCTTTTCTTCTTCTTCTCCTCTTCTTCTTCTTCTCATCCTCAACTATTTGTACATTCAATCTTGATTTAATAACATTGTCTATCCATGATAGACATGTTGAACAAAAAATTCTTGTATCTTTTCTCAAATCTTGTATTACCTCAGCACACTGTGGATGGGTCGGAATGTTGCATGCAGCACATTTTCTGATTAGGTTTTGTGGATTGACTATGCTATACCAACCTTACACAGTTTGCATGCTTTTGGCATTCTTTTTCCTAATGCATCAATTAGGATATTCACAAGATTCACCTTATTCATTTTCTTTGTCGGAATATGTGGTTTATGTATATTTTCTTTATGAGTCTCTTGACCACTTGGTATTTTATTTGGAACTTCTTCAATTATTTTCAAGATGTTTTCATTAGATTTGTTCCAGTTTGAAGGATTATATCCTTCTAATATATCTATGAATGCTTTTGTATCTTTTTGGTTAGGACTGTTGCTGATTTCATAGATGAGAAATGCCAGTTCCCTTCCTGCTACCTCATCGTATTGCGAATCTGCTAAACACGCCAAATTACGCCACCTCTTCCCGCAGTTGGAACTTACTGCCATCTTGTTCTGATTTATAGTATTACACTGATAAAACTAACTTAGAGACGCTTTATCCTACTATTTCACACTAATCTTATCACCGATAGTTCACGAACACTTCTAGATATTTCTCAAATTCTAGTCGTATGTTAAACTTGTGATATCTGTTGATTAATCTGACTTCACGCGGATACGTCTCACCAAGCAAGATGGCTACTAGAGAGAGAGAGAGAGGGCGAGAGAGAGAGAGAGAGAGATACAAGACCTGAGCCAAGGCAATTCATCATTCGTATCTTGTCTTTAGATTCGAAGTCTAATATCGTAATAACACCAATTTCCTCCTTTCATGGAATTCTCGTATCATTTTGTACTGTTGTCGCGAGCGAGGAGTGATCCCTATCATGGCTAACCTCTGATTAGGCGAGTTTTCTGATATTCCATGACGCAAAGGCACATTGTCTGAATGAAGGCACACGAACTCATGCAAGACTTGGGTAACTTTGTTTGAATGTGTTTGTATGGATGGGAATAAAATACACTAACGCACACATGTTAATATATATATATATATATATATATATATATATATATATATATATATATATATATATATACTTAGGAAATCACAGTAGATGACTTCATTATATAAGCGGATCCCACAGGAAAATGACAAGCAGAAGATTAGTACCAAGCGCTTTCCCGTGTTTATTAACGCATCGTATATATATATATATATATATATATATATATATATATATATATATATATATATATATATATATATATATATATAGTATATATATATATATATATATATATATATATATATATGATATATATATATATATATATATATATATATATATATATATATATATATATATATATATATATATATATATATATATCATATATTTATAGTATACATAAGCGCATACCACAAGAAAATGACGTGGGTGTATTTATGATAAACATTGAACTCATAATTGCAAGGTTCATGGGTTCAATATCATCCATGCTGTGTGAAGATTATATATGCATATATATTTGTAGAGAGAGAGAGAGAGATCACGAGTTCAAGAACATACAAAATAGAAATTTTCAAAACAACCAGATAAAAAACCAAATATCTTTATAAAAACGAATTTAACTCAACACAAGAATAGTCTTGAATCTGGCTAATTATACAAAAATAATGCAGTCCAATGGTTCGCTGATAATGCGCGAATCCTTTGAGTTGTGAAATGAAGTCCGCAATTTTTCTCTCAATAATTCTATTTGGAATTAATCTTACTGTTGGTAAATAGTATATTTCATTCATGGAAGAAACTTAAAATTCAAAATTGTTTTTGAAATTTTTTTCTTTTATTTGACTTGGTACATAGATCATTGATGCAGAACTTACAAAAATTATGTTTTTTTTATTTGAGTTGGTACATATGATCATAGGTAGAGAACCTCCAAAACCTTGCGTAAAAATTATTTTTCACTTTTAATATATATAAAATTATCACTGTCGGCAAATACGAAAATCACTCTCCTGCGATGTTTTTGTAATTTTCCTTATAACCAATAATAAATATTTTTTACTTCTCTCTTAGTAAAATAATGAACATCTTTGCTTTTAAATGTAAATTTGGTCTAAGTAAAGGGGCCAATATACGAATAATAAACGTTCATTATACGAAATTCTCTATAAACTGTCAGTGTACATGGACGGCAAGTTATAAAAGATTACTTTATATAACGCTCACATACACACACACATATATATATACAGATATATAAAAAGAACAAGTAAAAAAAAAAATAAAAAAAAAAAGGGTCACGCTGTCCTACATAGAACTACTTAGCCAACAACATCAACAACATCAACGACGACGACAACAAGAACAACAAATGAAAAATGGAAAGAATGCGTCATTTCTTTTATGCAAATATAATTGGTTTCGTAAATAAGCAATTCCTATGCAGCCTCATTATCGAAACTTTTTAAAAGACTCTTTTGCATATATCCATTTCTACACAAATTCCTTTTGGTCGTAATAAAAGGGGCCGGTCCGATTCATTTTCGGGGTGATTGCATTCTTTGAATATCTGTGCAAATTGCGTAAAAATTCTTTAGGCCGAATCGAAAAGTCATATTCCCTCAGACTCACCGGTGGAGTTTGTACTGTGAAAACAACTCGCGGAAAATTTATTGAAATATTATCCAGCGAGGGGGAGGGAGAGAGAGCTTCATAAATAAACATGGTGCTTTTTCCGCTTTATTGGCTAATTTTATCTGTTGGCAGAGTGGAGTTTATTGAAACGAGTACTTTGAGGGACATTGTCAGTCAGGGTTTTCATTTCGAAAATATATAGGTATTTGATGTTAGCTTCTGTTTTTAGACGGGCTCTTGCTCTTAGAAGATATAGTAAAAGGAAATCTGAAAAGGAACCTGGAAAAACTAGATGCTGAAGTACGTCCAGGATTCATGCAGAAGAGCGTTCTTCTAGAAACAGCACACATAGTAAGAAAAGTGATGGACTCCTAAGGAGGCAGGATGCAACCCGGAACCCCACACTATAAATACCACCCAGTCGTATAAGATGACTGTAAAAAAAATAATAAAATAAATAAATAAATAAACAAAAATAAAACAATGTTAAGAAATTCACAAATCTCGTGAAAAACGATCTGAGTAATAATAATCCACAGTTATATAATAAACATACAAACTGTCAAAGAACTGAACGGTGTTCCTCTTAAGCGTTAACGTTAACACTGATGAGCGGTGTTTGAAAGTCTTTGTTTACTTATCCTACACAGCAATATACTTTACAATATAACTGGATTTTCATTACACAATAATAATAATAATAATAATAATAATAATAATAATAATAATAATAATAATAATAATATGTCCAAAGAACGATAGATGGAAATAACATCTCTCCCATATGTAGGAAGTGCAATACGAAAAATGAAACCATAAACAACATAGCAAGCGAATGTCCCGGCACTTGCACAGAACCAGTACAAAAAGAGACATGATTCAGTAGCAAAAGCCCTCCACTGGAGCCTGTCCAAGAAACACCAGCTACCTTGCAGTAATAAGTGGTACGAACACCAACCTGAGGGAGTGATAGAAAACGATCAGGCAAAGATCCTCTGGGACTATGGTATCAGAACAGATAGGGTGATACGTGTAAATAGACCAGACGTGACGTTGATTGACAAAATCAAGAAGAAAGTATCACTCATTGATGTCCCAATACCATGGGTCACCAGAGTTGAAGAGAAAGAAAGGGAAAAAATGGAAATTGTACCCATAATCATAGGAACACTTGGCACAATCCCAAGATCCCTGAAAAGGAATCTGGAAAAACTAGAGGCTGAAGTAGCTCCAGGACTCATGCAGAAGAGTGTGATCCTAGAAACGGCGTACATAGAAAGAAAAGTGATGGACTCCTAAGGAGGCAGGATGCAACCCGGAACCCCACACTATAAATACCACCCAGTCGAATTAGAGGACTGAGATAGAGCAAAATAATAATAATAATAATGATAATAATAATAATAATAATAATAATAATAATAATAATAATAATAATAATAATAATAATAATAATAATAATAATAATAATAACGGATGATTATTTCTCAGGTTACACTACAGTCGTTTCAGGAATTCACGATACAATCAAGGTCCATTCTTCAAGTGATATTACATTCTGATCTAGATTTAATTATGTTCTATTTAATCTTGAGTGGAGTCGATATCTTTTACTTTTCAGATTATTACATCAACCCATTACATGTGATGAATAGAACTGGCGTTTTTTAAGTACAGGAACAAATAACTTGTGAATGTATACCTGCAATAGGAATAAAAGAACACTTCCTTGTTACAGCTGCATAACGACAAATAATTAAAATGGTGAAAATCAAAACTACCTTGGGGAATTAACCTAGGTATAATTAAAGTTTACTGATTCGTATTATTACAAACTCCAGAAAGGCGTAGGAACTGCACATAAACCACTCCTTAGTTATATCTGATAATGATATTGATGATAGTGATCAGATTACAGTCATAATGAGACGAATGATAAAAAAAAAAGTTGAAATTCTCTTAGAATATCGGGGGGAAAAATGGGACTGGAAAATACCGAGGTGTAGCACGAACGATCAACTCCTGGAAGCACAAAGGCCTTCGGCGGTCCGTCCAAGATAACGCCCCCATTGCATCAGTGGTACTTGTGTAATTAGCGGAAGTGAAAGGGCGGCCCTTGTAGGGAAGAGAGAGAACGTGAGCCAGGGACAAAGGGCTTGGGACATGCCGTAATGGAAAAAAGCAGAAAGGGGGAAGGACGGACGAGGAGGAACCTTCTGTGAAGGCCCATTAAGCAAAGGCGCTAGGTGCTACGGCCTCCGCTTCTTTGAGCGAGTCCAGAGAAGAAGACTCTGGAAGGGGGGCGTGGGAGAGCCAACTCCCTATAGATAAGAAGAGGAAGGGGGTTTGTTTTGTATTGGGGCTTTTCTTCATTTAGAACTAATGGAGCTGGGGAAAGCCAGAGGGGTTTGATTGAGGTGCTCTTTAATGAAGGGAGAGGAAGGGGAAGAGGAAAAGAGAGGAAAGAGGAAAGAGCAGGAGGCGGAGAAGAAGAAGAAGGAAATGAGGGCGGATGATGAGCTACAACCGAGAGCTGTGAAAATAATGGATGCAATACCACAGAATTTCTTGAAATTCTACTCACTGTAAATTACCTGTACAGTGAGCTTCTTTACTTAATAATTAATAAGCCCATGAATTCGCGTCATGAATTATATCTTTATTTTCCTGCAAATAAAATGATTTAATCAGTTACATGACCTGTAATGTTCTTACATTGCTTTAAGGATCTGAAAGTTCTAGGACCATATAATTTTATAAATACAAACTTAGTTTTGGGTGCGAACTTACTTACATTGCAGACAGTCGGTAAATACAATTATGCAGTTAACTTACAATATTTTGAAGAAGAACGTGGATACCATTTCATGCAAAGAGGTTAAAGATCATATAATATACATCTAATCTAAGTGTACAGCACGATACTATTTCAAAATTAAATAGAAATACTAAATTCCCAGTTATCAAAATTCCTTCCTTCATCCATTCCACAAACCGAGGCCAAACCAAACAAAGGCACGACCGCTAATACAAAATCCTAATTGTCAAAACCTACAACGAAACCGTAACAATAAAGAGCTTCATACATTCATACACTTCCTTTCTCCTCCTACATTTGCAAAACGCATCATCGAGCCTCAACTGAGAACGGATCTTTCGCAACGGCGTTCTCCTCCTGAGGTCGGAGCCAAGGGTCGGAGCGAGACAGAGGAACGGCGATACCCTGGCAAACAAAAATTTTTTGGAGGGGAAAGTCTCGGCCGTACTTTATTCTTTCGGGACGGATGGAAAATTGGGACACTCCATTAGGTCATTTCCTTGGCCTTACAATTTCAGCCACAATGCTGCGTATTGTCGAGTGCCTCTCTCCTACTTCCTTCGCCCGATGGTGGAATGGAACTCGGCCATTGCGTTCGCCGTGAAATTATTTCTTTTTTTTTCGGCTAACTATTCCGAGGGCCATTGTCAACGGGTATTTATTCGTTTGCGTACTTCCATTTCGGTAATTATGCCGAGCGAAATGCGGAATTAGGCCAGTCTCACATAAATGGGCAGGAATTCTATTGTGATAAAAAAAAAAAAAAACGAAAAATAATTTTGAAAATGTTGGAAGAAAAATGAATCATGGCACCGGCGACAAGAAAACAGAGTTTCTATTGAGGAAGCTGTGCAGAGACTGCAGAGTGAAATTATTTTAAATTTACTCTTATTTTCCGTGTTCATAAATTTCATGTAAGTGGATAAACGTATGTTGCAACTGGGAAAAACACCAAGCAGCAGAAATTAGAATACAAACATGTTTTATGAATCGAGAATATAACAAATTCACTTCACATAAAAAATACTTATTTGAATGATAATTACAACAATAGCATTATCATCATCATCATCATTACTGTTATTTTAGGTCAGTTACCCGGGTAACAAACAAGCCCGTTTTAATTAATTAAACCCCAAAAAATGAGGGATACTACTTATTATAAGCTACTCTAGTTCATGTGCATGAAATACTATTTGAACAGCGGGTAAACTTGAATGAACATGCAGGCAAAATAAAATTAAAAGGCAGACGTCCATAATAAGCATGAAAAATATATTCCAAGAAGATTCACAATGGAGGAGCAGTCCTCTGAAATGAACATACATTGTAAATCTAAAAGTAAAATATATATAAGTATGAAAAATGTAATATTCCAAGAAAATTCACAATGGAGGAGCAATCCTTTGAAATGAAAATAATTTCTGAATACAAAATATATATAAATGGAAATGAACAGATGCCGAGAAAAACAGATTTTCATACGCAAGATATTTTAAGATATATAAATCTCTTATACACCGAGAAATTTAAGCATGATGACGTCATATGGTAGAATAATAGATTCAAAACAAATGCCATACAGATGTACCCATGTAAAAATTCATGTAGACTAAATAGCAAAGACTCGGCGTGTAAATAAGAATATAGATAATACATACAAATTAAGATGAATAAAACAAATGAAAGATACAAAACTTCGGACGAAACTTCCAAACGTAGGCATGTTTATCTTTCCATTCTGGATGTGGCTCAAGGGCTCAACGTAAAAGGAAGAGGAAGAGAGAGAGAGAGAGAGAGAGAGAGAGAGAGAGAGAGAGAGAGAGAGAGAGAGAGAGAGAGAGATAATAACGTTACCATACTCACGCCCAAGACCCTCCAATGAATAAACGCCCAGCTGCAACTGTGCCTTCAGCATCAACTTTGAATATGGGATGAGCCTTTAAGGATAAGACCACGGATGCTGCTCTGTTATGGGAGCGAGATCGCCCGGATGCTAAGCCCCCACCCCCCCAACCAAACCCTCCGCCCCCACATCCCCTGTCCCATCCCCCGCCCATCGTCCCTGGAAGACATCAGCACCCATCTCCATGGGCGCTAGACACGCTTTCCTCCCCCCCCCCCCTTCCCCCCTTTCCTCCCTTCCTCCCTTACGTAACCACTCCCAGGCCACCGATAGAAATATCGTTTTGGTTATTTATTTATAAAAAGAACTTCTGCCGGGAGGATTTTCATTTATAGAGGCTACTTTTCAGGGGACTGGGAAGCCACGACTTTGTGATTGTTCCTTTACGGTGGCAGAATTTTATAGCGATTTTAAGTGAATTAATTGATTTTTATCTAACTGGCATATATACGTGGATACACACACACACACACACACACATATATATATATATATATATATATATATATATATATATATATATATATATATATATATATATATATATATATAATATATATCTATATATAATCCCTCACCACTGTAAGCCTGCTATATATGAATGATATACGTGAAATTCTAAGGCAATGTTCAACTTCAACCTGTTAGTCTGTCATCTGACATTTTCATTTTGTTTTCTACTGTAGTTATTACAGCAACGTTATTCTGGTTTTGACGTGCTGTATGTATGGTCGTGATAGCATCCTACATTTGATATTTCATTTTAACTACCCCATAGAAATAATTTATATTTTTAACGTTATATTAATAAAGCGAATTATATTCCTCTTGGAGATATTCAAAATATTTGTTGACGGAGAAATTCATTCTTTGCGTCACCTTCTCGTGCCTCAAAAATAAGAACTATGCTTACAAAATATCCTTCAGAAGACAACTGCGAACTATTATTGTCAAAACTTGAAGCAGCTCAACTGGGATTCCGAACGCTCAGCGTATATACGCTATAGTTCGACACCAAAATTGTCATTTAATAATCTGAAACAACACCATCGCCTGAGTTCCAGCATGAAATACAATGCACCTACCTATCACCTCCAGAGAATGTGACAGGTCACCTGGAAGACGAAAAATGAGCTTCAGGAACGAGTTTGTTCCCGAAATCTTCCGCGCAGTGGTTGTTAATCATTGTCACACACAAACATATATTATTTTTTTTTATTTCATTTCCTGGAAATTGCTTTTGAAGAAAGGTCGTGTTTTACCCATATGGTGTAAAATGAAATGTAATCAGGCCGGCTCAACATTAGTAATGGATTCACTGTTACTGCATTAATACAACTGCATGAGGTGGTAGGTGTTAATATAGCGCTGGTTGCATGGCATCAAAAGCGGAGTTGATATTCGTAGAGAAATTATGGTAATAAGTATTTACGTTTATTATGTGCAATTATGATTAAAACAGCATAATTCATTTTATGCCCCAATGGGTATCATTAGGCATTTGTTGTCTGTTTGAAGTGTTGCGATCTGATGGCTTGAACGAAATACAATTATGCTAATGCTTGTAGTCTGACTCTCAAACGAGCACACACGCATACATGTATGTATGTATGTATGTATGTATGTGTGTATGTATGTATGTATGTATGTATGTATGTATGTATGTATGTATATATATAGTATTAGATATAGATATAGATATATATTTATATATATATATATATATATATACTATATATTTTTTATATATATATATATATAAATATATATTTTTTTTATTTATATATTAAATTATATGTGGTGTTATATATATATATAATATATAATTATAATTGTATCTATATCTTATATATATTATATATATCTATACATATATCATACATACATACATGCATGCATACATACATACATACATACGTGTATGCGTGTGTGCTCGTATGAGAGTAGACTACAAGCATTAGCATAATTGTATTTTGTTCAAGCCATATATATATATATATATATATATATATAAATATATATATATGGCGTGTGTGTGTATGTATGTATACATGTATATATATCATAATACGTAATGAAGAAGGAAAGAAATAAAACTAGATATCACCATATGAATGACTTGCTTAAGAGCCACCTACAGCAAACAACTAGACACTCTTATTTTGTGTTTTAATAAAGTTTTTGTAATATTTGAGCAAGAGTACGATGGAAAAATGCAAAGAAATAAACAAACAAACAAACAAACAAACAAACGATGGGGCTAGAGAAAAAAGAGCAGGTGTCATTGAAAGCGATACAGTTACTAGCATTCTAAAATTCAAACCAGAAAACGAACTTGAAGAAAAGTATCAGAATGAAAATGTCACATAAAATGAATGGGTTCGGTCCCAAAGCGCACTTTTCTCTTGTTATGAGGCAAATTCATCAGCAAATTTTATGCATCCAAATAAAACTTACAGAAAACATCAACGGTTGTGAATTGTGAAATTTATTTATACCGATATCATACCTGTGAAGTTCTAGTCGAATATACAATTACTTTATAAAAAGGTAAGTATATTAGGAATATCTAAAATATATTTGCTAATGACAGGATGTGCATAGCTACTATTAAAATCTTGTAAGATGAAAGTAATGACCAAAACATCAAAGAGGATTAAAAACCTATATTGTATGTTATATATGGAGCCCTAGGTCAGGTTTGGCGTCACAACCCAATAACATCATGTCTAACTACAATGACGAGTATTAACTATTTTTGAAAGTAAATGTTAACACATGCACGTAAATATACCAAGTCTCAGCAGTCCATCTGACAAGTTAATAAGCAATATCAAAGATGGGTTTGTAGAGCACGGACTAGTTAACGGTTTCATCTTGAGGTATTTGCACAAACGTAGAAAGGTACAATGTTGTCTAGAAATAAAAGAAAAAAAAATAAAAATAAAACTGCCATTGTAAAACTGGTCTGCGTTGGATCAAAGGTAGTAAAAAAAGTGTTCATACATATTTCTACGTGTTGCACAGCGTTCAGACCTGCATCTGTCAATACTTTTTGACGGCATCAAAAACATCGCATAAAGCTTCCTCACAGATTTATATTTCCCTTTGACCGTTTTTCACATTCCATTCTCCACTTTGAAACACAAAGAACAAGGACAGGTCTCGATCGAAGAGAAAGGGAGGAATATCAATCAGTTAATATTTCCAGACAGAAGGAAGGAAGAGAAAAAGAGCTGTGATCCATTTTCTTCTTCAAATCCTTAATCTGTTCAATTTTTCATTTTGATTATATTAATTTCTTTTTTTCTACTTTTTTTTTTTTAGAAAGGACACTTTTCTTTTGGAACATGGTCATTATGTAGCTGCTTTCTTGATGTCACAACTGAATAATAATAATCATTAAAAGATCCTTACAGTAGCACGAGTCTTCAAATGGAGAAACAAATCCACAGTTATGTAAATGTTTTAAAATTAAATATATGTGCATTTGTTTCTCCAATAATAATAATAATAATAATAATAATAATAATAATAATAATAACAATAATAATACTCATCATCATCAAATACACAAATGTAACATTACACGATACTTAGCCATACAAAAAAGAAAAAAAAAAGCTAGCTTTAAGGACCGAAAATCATTTCAAATGCAAATTTATTCATGACGCGAAGACGAAAAAAGAAGCAGTTTGCTGAAATATATGGAGATGATACTCGCCTACAGAACTTCTCCTTCTTATTCGAAGCCTTGTTTAATAGACATCCGGCTCGCATGTCTAAAATCCCCGGATAGAATACCCAGCCGACTGTCTATTTGCGTGAAGATAAGCTACACAGATTTGCATCCTACAGCGAGTGCTCGTCGATAGGGCGGAGCGCGGAGCTGGTTTCGTCCTTCTGTTACAA
>NC_087221.1:27684266-27686766 GCF_015104395.2 Macrobrachium nipponense
TGTAAATACACTATTTTCATAACTTTTTTTATATAGAGGAAAGTAGTGACAGATTGCCCCATAATCATGGTAAAAGTGGATATTCCTAATCAGTCTTTTTCAAAACGAAGATATATTTTGGCAAACAGGAACACAAAAAAGGGTTGAGTTATTTTCTAGGTTTATTTATCATCTTCATAGCTCAGCCTTTTCCAAGCCCTTATCCAATACAGCAGAAATTGCTGCGTCAGTTGACATGAACTGAAACAGTCAGTCAGCACCTTCTTTTATATCCTTATACTCTTATATCCTTATATCACTTTTGAAGTGACGTAATTCTGAACATTTCATCTTGGCCACAACTAAAATGTGGAACAGTTTGCCCAATGCAATTGTGGAATCTGATCTTTAAATGTTTAGGCGAAGAGCAGATTCACTTCTGCTTTCTGCTGATGTCTTCTGAATTTATATATCTCCATTTATATTACCTATTCCTATAGTTTGACTCTACAGGCTGATTTCCCTTAGATGCCCTACAGGGTATATGTTCTGTTGATAAGTTCACAAGGATTTCTTCCTGAGCATTGTTTGTTTGTTTGTATGGTGTTTTAACGTTGCATGGAACCGGTGGTTATTCAGTAACGGGAGCAACGGCTTCACGTGACTTCCGAACCACGTCGAGAGTGAACTTCTATCACCAGAAATACACATCTCTACCACCTCAGTGGAATGCCCGAGAATAGAACAGAGGTGGCAGCTCAAGACCATACCGATCACGCCACTTAGGCGTTCTCTCCTGAGCATTGTTGACAAAATTAAGAAGCAATTATTTCAAACACAACAAACGACTATGTTTGAAGAGAAATTTGACGAATTACCAATATCTCAATTATTTGCAACTGTCACAATCAAGGGATTATCCGCAATACGTTAGGACAGACTTGAAATGAATCTATATAAACACGAGCGATTCCAAGGCCTTTATATACTACGGTAATTCCTCGGTCTCCTGGAAAAAGCAGATATCACAGAAACTTCCGGAAAAAAGGACTTATTCACTCACAATTGCATTTAATCCGGGAAATGAAACTGAAAGTCATTAATTCTTTTACACAATTTTTTTTCGGATTTAATCGCCCATGATGAAAAAAATCCTTAGAACTTATAAACTCGAACATAATCCATAAAAATGGAAAGTGGTTTTGGAGGCGTAAGTAGATTATCACAGGTAATATTGCTTGATACCTTAAAGCCCGCGTGTATTTGAAAGCGTGCATGAATTAGTTTCCTAACGCTGATGGGCGAGTGCCGGGTATAAAAACACGTTTGTAGATTTTTTTTTTTAAGGAGACTAATAATAGATTGCGTCACAGACTTCACAGAGAAAGTGGATATCTTGAATCTGTCTTTTTCAAAATGAAAGTGTATTTTAACAAACAGTAAGGCAAACTGATTTGAGTTATTTCCGTGAAGAAATCATCGTCTTCCTGATCCTTATCGATTACAGCTGATGCTTCTGCGCCAGTTAACGTTAAGCTAAAATAGTCAATCAGTCAGAACCATGCTTTCCATTCTTAACGATGTTGAGGACCAATTTTGAAGCGACTCCATTTTGGAAGTTTGCCATGACTTGCAACAAGACAAAACGATTTCAAACGCACCAACAGACTAGGTTTAACGGGAAACATAATAAACATGAGAATTCTCTAACATTCCAACGCTTTGCAAATGTCACAAGCCATGGTACTTTTCCACAAGCACTTGGATATAAAAGAATTGCGTCTAGGCTTCTGTTTTCGTAGGTGCTAATACGTTGCTAATGGCTGGATAATATGATGGATTATTCCCAGACTTAGACTTGTCGTTACACACATTAGTAGATTAACTGTCGTTCTCGAACCTCATCCTGACTGATGACTGCTCGCATCATTGCATATAACGGAATGTCAATATAATGCTGTCTAGAAATTTAAGAAAAAAAATAAAAATAAAACTGCCACTGTAAAACTAGTCTGCGTTGGATCAAAGGTAGAAAAAAAGAAAAAGTCTTCATACATATTTCTACGCGTGTTGCACTGTGTTCAACCCTGCATCTGTCAATATTTTTTGACGGCATCAAAAACATCGCATAAAGCTTCCTCACAGATTTATATTTCCCTTTGACCGTTTTTCACATTCCATTCTCCACTTTGAAACACAAAGAACGAGGACAGGTCTCGATCGAAGAGAAAGGGAGGAATATCAATCAGTTAATGTTTCCAGACAGAAGCAAGGAAGAGAAAAAGAGCTGTGATCCATTTTCTTCTTCAAATCCTTAATCTGTTCAATTTTTCATTTGATTATATCAGTTTATTTTTTTTCTACTTTTTTTTTTCTTTAGAAAGGACACTTTTCTTTTGGAACGTGGTCATTATGTAGCTGCTTTCTTGATGTCAAAACTGAATAATAATAATCATTAAAAGATCCTCATAGTAGCACGAGCCTTCAAATGGAGAAACAAATCCACAGTTATGTAAATGTT
>NC_087221.1:27691766-27694266 GCF_015104395.2 Macrobrachium nipponense
AAGTAGTGACAGATTGCCCCATAATCTTCACGGTAAAAGTGGATATTCCAAATCAGTCTTTTTCAAAACGAAGATATATTTTGGCAAACAGGAACACAAAAAAGGGTTGAGTTATTTTCTAGGTTTATTTATCACCATCATAGCTCAGCCTTTTCCAAGCCCTTATCCAATACAGCAGAAATTGCTGCGTCAGTTGACATGAACTGAAACAGTCAGTCAGCACCTTCTTTTATATCCTTATATCCTTATATCACTTTTGGAGTGACATAATTCTGGAAATTTCATCTTGGCTGCAACTAAAATGTGGAACAGTTTGCCCAATGCAGTTGTGGAATCTGATCTATAAATGTTAAGGCGAGGAGCGTATTCACTTCTGCTTTCTGCTGACGTCTCCTGAATTTATATATCTCAATTTATATTACCTATTCCTATAGTTTGTCTCTACAGGTTGATTTCCCTTAGATGCCCTATAGGGTATATGTTCTGTTGATTAAGTTCACAAGGATATCTTCCTGAGCATTGTATGTTTGTTTGTATGGTGTTTTAACGTTGCATGGAACCAGTGGTTATTCAGTAAAGGGAGCAACGGCTTCACGTGACTTCCGAACCACGTCGGGAGTGAACTTCTATTACCAGAAATACACATCTCTAACACCTCAGTGTAATGCCCGAGAATCGAACAGAGGCGGCAGCTCAAGACCATACCGACCACGCCACTTAGGCGCTCTCTCCTGAGTATTGTTGACAAAATTAAGAAGCAACTACTTCAATGAAAACAAACGACTATGTTAGAAGGGAAATTTTATCAACCATCAATATCCCAATTCTTTGCAACTGTCGCAATCAAGGAATTATCCGCAAAACGTTGGGACAGACTTTAATGAATCTATATAAACACGAGCGATTCCAAGGCCTTTATATACTACGGTAATTCCTCAGTCTCCTGGAAAAAGCAGATATCAAAGAAACTTCCGGCAAAATTGACTTATTCACTCACAATCGCATTTAATCCGGGAAATGAAACTGAAAGTCATTAACTCTTTTACACTATTTTTTTCGGATTTAATCGCGCATGATGAAAAAAAATCCTTAGAACTTATAAACTCGAACGCAATCCATAAAAATGGAAAGTGGTTTTGGAGGCGTAAGTAGATTATCACCCGTAATATTGCTTGATACCTTAAAGCACGCGTGTATTTGAAAGCGTGCATGAATTAGTTTCCTAACGCTGATGGGCGAGAGCCGGGTATAAAAACACGTTTGTAGAGTTTTTTTTTTCTTTCTTTTTTAGAGGAGACTAATAATAGATTGCGTCACAGACTTCACGGAGAAAGTGGATATCTTGAATCTGCCTTTTTCAAAATGAAGGTGTATTTTGGCAAACAGTAAGACAAACTGATTTGAGTTATTTCCGTGAAGAAATCGTCGTCTTCCTGATCCTTATCGATTACAGCTGATGCTTCTTCGCCAGTTAACGTAAAGCTAAAATAGTCAATCAGTCAGAACCATGCTTTACATTCTTAACGATGTTGAGGACCAATTTTGAAGAGACTCCATTTTGGAAGTTTGCCATGACTTGCAACAAGACTAAACGATTTCAAACGCACCAACAGGCTAGGTTTAACGGGAAACATAATAAACGTGAGAATTCTCTAACATTCCAACGCTTTGCAATTGTCACAAGCCATGGTACTTTTCCACAAACACTCGGATATAAAAGAATTGCGTCTAGGCTTCTGTTTTCGTAGGTGCTAATACGTTGCTAATGGCTAAGACTTGTCGTTACACACATTAGTAGATTAACTGTCGTTCTCGAACCTCATCCTGACTGATAACTGCTCGCATCATTGCATATAACGGAATGTCAATATAATGCTGTCTAGAAATTTAAAAAAAAAAATAAAAATAAAACTGCCACTGTAAAACTAGTCTGCGTTGGATCAAAGGTAGTAAAAAAGAAAAAGTCTTCATACATATTTCTACGTGTGTTGCACAGTGTTCAACCCTGCATCTGTCAATATTTTTTGACGGCATCAAAAACATCGCATAAAGCTTCCTCACAGATTTAAATTTCCCTTTGACCGTTTTTCACATTCCATTCTCGACTTTGAAACACAAAGAACGAGGACAGGTCTCGATCGAAGAGAAAGGGAGGAATATCAATCAGTTAATATTTCCAACAGAAGCAAGGAAGAGAAAAAGAGCTGTGATCCATTTTCTTCTTCAAATCCTTAATCTGTTCAAATTTTTTATTTTGAGTATATCTGTTTCGTTTTTTTCTACTTTTTTTTGTTTGTTTAGAAAGGACACTTTTCTTTTGAAACATGGTCATTATGTAGCTGCCTTCTTGATGTCACAACTGAATAATAATAATCATCTAAAGATCCTGATAGTAGCATGAGCCTTCGAATGGAGAAACAAATCCACAGTTATGTAAATGTTTTAAATTTAAATATATGTACATTTAAATAACTGTGGATTTGTTTCTCCAATAATAATA
>NC_087221.1:27706766-27709266 GCF_015104395.2 Macrobrachium nipponense
AAGTTATTAACTCTTTTACATATATCTCTCTGAATTCATCTCGTATGGTGAATAAAAGCTTTAGACAACTTATAAAGTCGAGCGTAATCCCTAATAAATAGAAAGTGGTTTTTGGCTGCCTAGGTAGATTAACACAGGTAATATTGATTAACACTTTAAAGCTCAAGTGTTCTTAAAAGCACGTATTAAATGGGTTACTAACACTGACCAGCTAGTAACGGGTGTAAATCAGGGTTGGCAATGATTAAATCAAACAGTGATTAAATCATTGATTTTTTCATGAAAAAAATCGCGATTTTTATATTTTTTAATTTTTTAATTTGAAAGCAAACAAATAAAAAAATACGGTTTGGTGGTTAACAAAAACTTATGCATTACTGTGCTGCATCTATTTATATTGATAAAAAAAATTGCAAGTACATACTTTAGGCCAGAACTGGAAATCTAAAAGATAAATCAATAGTCATTCTGTCATAAAATACATTTTGAGGAAAAAAAGGATTGAAAAAACATCTAACAAATAAAAAAATAAATAAAAAATCATATAAATAAAAAAATTAAATAAAATCACTGATTTTTTATAAAAAAAACACTATGTTTAGAATTTTTTTTTATAGTGAGGCAAGTAGTGACAGAGTGCCCCATAATCTTCACGGTAAAAGTGGATATTCCTAATCAGTCTTTTTCAAAACGAAGATATATTTTGGCAAACAGGAACACAAAAAAGGGTTGAGTTATTTTCTAGGTTTATTTATCACCTTCATAGCTCAGCCTTTTCCAAGCCCTTATCCAATACAGCAGAAATTGCTGCGTCAGTTGACATGAACTGAAACAGTCAGTCAGCACCTTCTTTTATATCCTTATATCCTTATATCACTTTTGAAGTGACGTAATTCTGAACATTTCATCTTGGCCACAACTAAAATGTTTAACAGTTTGCCCAATGCAGTTGTGGAATCTGATCTCTAAATGTTTAGGCGAGGAGCAGATTCATTTCTGCTTTCTGCTGACGTCTCCTGAATTTATATATCTCCATTTATATTACCTATTCCTATAGTTTGACTCTACGGGCTGATTTCCCTTAGATGCCCTATAGGGTATATGTTCTGTTGATTAAGTTCACAAGGATTTCTTCCCGAGCATTGTTTGTTTGTTTGTATGGTGTTTTAACGTTGCATGGAACCGGTGGTTATTCAGTAACGGGAGCAACGGCTTCACGTGACTTCTGAATCACGTCGAGAGTGAACTTCTATCACCAGAAATACACATCTCTAACACCTCAGTGTAATGCCCGAGAATCGAATAGAGGTGGCAGCTCAAGACCATACCGACCACGCCACTTAGGCGCTCTCTCCTGAGCATTGTTGACAAAATTAAGAAGCAACTACTTCAAAGAAAACAAACGACTATGTTAGAAGGGAAATTTGATCAACCACCAATATCCCAATTCTTTGCAACTGTCGCAATCAAGGAATTATCCGCAAAACGTTGGGTCAGACTTTAATGAATCTATATAAACACGAGCGATTCCAAGGTCTTTATATACTTCGGTAATTCCTCGGGCTCCTGGAAAAAGCGTCCATGAATTAGTTTCCTAACGCTGATGGGCGAGTGCCGGGTATAAAAACACGTTTCTAGAGTTTTTTTTTTTATTTTTTTTATTTTTTTTAGAGGAGACTAATAATAGATTGCGTCACAGACTTCACATATAAAGTGGATATCTTGAATCTGTCTTTTTCAAAATGAAGGTGTATTTTGGCAAACAGTAAGACAAACTGATTCGAGTTATTTCCGTGAAGAAATCGTCGTTTTCCTGATCCTTATCGATTAAAGCTGATGCTTCTGCGCCAGTTAACGTTAAGCTAAAATAGTCATTCAGTCAGAACCATGCTTTACATTCTTAACGATGTTAAGGACCAATTTTGAAGCGACTCCATTTTGGAAGTTTGCCATGACTTGCAACAAGACACAACAATTTCAAACGCACCAACAGACTAGGTTTAACGGGAAACATAATAAACATGAGAATTCTCTAACATTCCAACGCTTTGCAAATGTCACAAGCCCTGGTACTTTTCCACAAACACTCGGATATAAAAGAATTGTGTCTAGGCTTCTGTTTTCGTAGGTGCTAATACGTTGCTAATGGATTATTCCCAGACTTAGACTTGTCGTTACACACATTAGTAGATTAACTGTCGTTCTCGAACCTCATCCTAACTGATGACTGCTAGCATCATTGCATATACGGAATGTCAATATAATGCTGTCTAGAAATTTAAAAAAATAAATAAAAATAAAACTGCCACTGTAAAACTAGTCTGCGTTGGATCAAAGGTAGTAAAAAAGAACAAGTCTTCATACATATTTCTACGTGTGTTGCACAGTGTTCAACCCTGCATCTGTCAATACTTTTTGACGGCATCAAAAACATCGCATAAAGCTTCCTCACAGATTTATATTTCCCTTTGACCGTTTTTCACATTCCATTCTCCACTTT
>NC_087221.1:27711766-27739266 GCF_015104395.2 Macrobrachium nipponense
ACCAGATGCATAAGTCACGCTAAAGACCAGAGTAGTTAATTAAGGATACGTTTTGGGATAAAGTTATTGCAAAGGTAGTGATTCCCCCGAAACGAACAAGCATTAAAATCGTCCATGCAATTTTTGCTGTCTGAATTATTTTATTTTATTTATTATTATTTTTTTTTGACACCTGCCATTCATGTATCTCAACATGACAAGCTGGTTCACTCTGATGGCTTCCAAGTGACTGCTATGAGACTCTTATTCGTATCAGAACCATATGGGCGGTTGCAAGTGTGGTCGTTCTGGTTACATAACAACAATTTTACCAAATGCATTGAGATACTGGAGAATTTCTCCTGCCTCACACACACACATATATTTATATATATATATATATATATATATATATATATATATATATATATATATATATATATATTATGTACATCTAGCTAAAAATTTCCTTTAATATATGATTCGCTCTACCTCGGAATTAATATATTTCATATATGTTAAACTTGAGCCGAAGGGGAATTTTTTTAGTCGATAATAAATTTGTCGGCTCACGGTCGCGAACCATCGAAGGACATTTGTAACTCGATGAATGTATATGAATGGCGGTAATTTGATGTGATATATATATATATATATATATATATATATATATATATATATATATATATATATTATAAAATACTGTCACAAGAAAGCCATACAGATCAGCAAGAGCAATTAAACACCAATTTTTATTTTCCAAAAGATTTAATGCCTCAACACACGGCAACTATACTACTTTGCAACTCCAAGATATTTCATCCACATTACGCCAAAAGTTTCTGGTCCAAAGTTTGGGTGGAATGCTGGCCTGGTGCATGAAAGGTTATCACCGACGCGACTTTGGCAGAACTTTTGCGAAAGAAACTGGGATTATTCGGTTTATCATTTCATGGTCGTAATGCACAGGATTTCCTGTGGCTCACAGCCTCCGCTTACGATTTCCTTTCTGAGTTTATGAGCCTAGCCTCAGACAAGCTGGGGAATACACAGACACACACGGACGCACACACACACATATAAGCATATATGTGTAATGTGTGTGTGTGTGTGTATATATATAATATATATATATATATATATATATATATATATATATATAGTTAGTTAGTTAGTTAGTTACTTAGTCGTTTCCATGGCCTTTATCTACAGTAATTTATTGGTGCATGGGAAACAGCAGATAACACAGATACTTTCTGGAAAATAGGAAATGAAAACCAAAAAACCTTCCAATTCATTCACAATCGTATATAATATCCGGAAATGAAAATGAAAGTTATTAACTCCTTTACATATATCTGTCCGAATTAATCTCGTATGGTGAATAAAAACTTTAGACAACTTATAAAGTCGAGTGTAATCCTTAATAAATAGAAAGTGGTTTTTGGCTGCCTTGGTAGATTATTACAGGTAATATTGCTTAACACTTTAAAGCTCAAGTGTTCTTAAAAGCACTTATTAAATGGGTTACTAACATTGACCAGCTAGTAACAGGTGTAAATCAGGGTTGACAATGATTAAATCAAACTGTGATTAAATCATTGATTTTTTCATGAAAAAAATCTCGATTTTTATAATTTTTAATTTTTTTAAATTTGAAAGCAAACAAATTAAAAAATATGGTTTGGTGGTTAACAAAAACTTATGCATAACTGTGCTGCATCTATTTATTTTGATAAAAAAATTGCAAGTACATACTTTAGGCCAGAACTGGAAATCTAAAAGATAAATCAATAGTCATTTTGTCATAAAATACATTTTGAGGAAAAATAGAATTGAAAAAACATCTAACAAATAAAAAAAAATCATATAAATAAA
This sequence comes from Macrobrachium nipponense, assembly GCF_015104395.2. Lineage (NCBI taxonomy): Eukaryota > Metazoa > Arthropoda > Malacostraca > Decapoda > Palaemonidae > Macrobrachium > Macrobrachium nipponense. Next base: position 27,713,624 of record NC_087221.1, read on the forward strand.
AAAATTAAATAAAATCACTGATTTTTAATGAAAAAAAAATGTTAAATAAAAAAAATCTCCAACACTGGTGTAAATACACTATTTCCAGAACTTTTTTTTATAGTGAGGCAAGTAGTGACAGATTGCCCCATAATCACGGTAAAAGTGGATATTCCTAATCAGTCTTTTTCAAAACGAAGATATATTTTGGCAAACAGGAACACAAAAAAGGGTTGAGTTATTTTCTAAGTTTATTTATCACCTTCATAGCTCAGCCTTTTCCAAGCCCTTATCCAATACAGCAGAAATTGCTGCTTCAGTTGACAGTAACTGAAACAGTCAGTCAGTACCTTCCTTTATATCCTTAACGGCTTTGATGACCACTTTTGAAGTGACGTAATTCTGAACATTTCATCTTGGCCACAACTAAAATGTGGAACAGTTTGCCCAATGCAGTTGTGGAATCTGATCTTTAAATGTTTAGGCGAGGAGCAGATTCACTTCTGCTTTCTGCTGACGTCTCCTGAATTTATATATCTCCATTTATATTACCTATTTATATAGTTTGACTCTACAGGCTGATTTCCCTTAGATGCCCTATATGGTATATGTTCTGTTGATAATTTCACAAGGATTTTTTCCCGAGCATTGTTTGTTTGTTTGTATGGTGTTTTAACGTTGCATGGAACCGTTGGTTATTCAGTAACGGGAGCAACGGCTTCACGTGACTTCTGAACCACGTCGAGAGTGAACTTCTATCACTAAAATAAACACATTTCTAACACCTCAGTGGGATACCCGAGAATCGAACTCGCAGCCACCGAGGTGGCAGCTCAAGACCATACCGATCACGCCACTTATATGCTCTCTCCTGAGCATTCTGATAAAATTAAGAAGCAATTATTTCAAACACAACAAACGACTATGTTTGAAGAGAAATTTGACGAATCACCAATATCCCAATTATTTGCAACTGTCACAATCAAGGGATTATCCGGAATACGTTAGGACAGACTTTAATGAATCTATATAAATACGAGCGATTCCAAGACCTTTATATACTACGGTAATTCCTCGGTCTCCTGGAAAAAGCAGATATCACAGAAACTTCCGGAAAAAAGGACTTATTCACTCAAAATTGCTTTTAATCCAGGAAATGAAACTGGAAGTCATTAACTCTTTTACACATTTTTTTTCGGATTTAATCGCCCATGATGAAAAAAATCCTTAGAACTTATAAACTCAAATATAATCCATAAAAATGGAAAGTGGTTTTGGAGGCGTAAGTAGATTATCACAGGTAATATTGCTTGATACCTTAAAGCACGCGTGTATTTGAAAGCGTGCATGAATTAGTTTCCCAACGCTGATGGGCGAGTGCCGGGCATAAAAACACGTTTCTAGATTTTTTGTTTTGTTTTTAGAGGAGACTATTAATAGATTGCGTCACAGACTTCACGGAGAAAATAGATATCTTGAATGTCTTTTTCAAAATGAAGGTGTATTTTGGCAAACAGTAACACAAACTGATTTGAGTTATTTCCGTGAAGAAATCGTCGTCTTCCTGATCCTTATCGATTACAGCTGATGCTTCTGCGCCAGTTAACGTTAAGCTAAAATAGTCAATCAGTCAGAACCATTCTTTACGTTCTTAACGATGTTGAGGACCAATTTTGAAGCGACTCCATTTTGGAAGTTTGACATGACTTGCAACAAGACAAAACGATTTCAAACGCACCAACAGACTAGTTCAACGGGAAACATAATAAACATGAGAATTCTCTAAAATTCCAACGCTTTGAAGATGTCACAAGCCATGGTACTTTTCCACAAACACTCTGATATAAAAGAATTGCGTTGCTAATGGCTGGATAATATGATGGATTATTCCCAGACTTAGATTTGTCGTTACACACATTAGTAGATTAACTGTCGTTCTCGAACTTTATCCTGACTGATGACTGATCGCATCATTGCATATACGGAATGTCAATATAATAATTAATTCTAATATAAGATAAGCCCGTTTAAAGTCTACGATCTTCTTTTTAATTGCAAGGTCATAAACCCTTCCCACTACCCTTCTTTTATATGAAGTCAAGGGTGCAAATATCACACGAACTCATGGACTCAGTTAGTACAATTCTGATATATATATATATAATATATATTATATATATATATATATATATATATATATATATATATATATATATATATATATATATATATATATATATACTTATATATATATATATATATTTTTATATATATATATATATATATATATATATATATATATATATATATATATATATATATATTTTTTTTTTTTTTTTTTTTTTTTTTTTTTTTTTTTTTTTTTTTTTTTTTTTTTTTTGTTTTGTTTTTTTTTTTTTTTTTTCGTGACAGTTAACAATGAAACTTATCAACCTGATAGCGCCCAGGTTTTCTTAATCCATTATGTGACCACCATGAGCGGTTATCTCATCGTGATCCACTGCCGCTAATAACAGACCCATTTATGGTATGTTGCAAGTGCCGTTCATGATTGTCTACTACAACGGAAGTTAACAATAAATACACACACACACACAAACACACACACACACACACACACACACACACCACACACATATATATATATATATATATATATATATATATATATATATACTTATTATATTAACGAGGTTCCAACCTTGGTACATTTTATGTTGGTAGTGATGACTGTGCAGCTAGGCACTCTCTCTCTCTCTCTCTCTCTCTCTATCTATTACCTAAGGCAATTAAATCAGACTCGTGAACTACAAAAATACACTTATTTAAGAACATAGCATTAACTAAATGAATCAGGTTCTTAACAATGAAACGTTGAATTCAAAATTCAAATAACTCAGACAACCCTGGGGAATTAACCAAATAACTAACATTAGTTTAGTCATAAAACTAGGCATAGTCACAGCAGTCTAGTAACACCATGAAACATCAGTTAAGTTCCCATTTCTAAATAAGTCACCATATCAGTTCCCCTTTGTCTCAGAACCACCTATAAGAAGACAGGAGAACACATCGATAAGCAAAAGATTAAAAAGCCAAATAAAAAGGTGAAACAAAATAGAACACCTTTGAAACAAATATTCAAAATACAGTCAAGCCACACTTTTGGCTAAAGAATAAGTATGCTAACCTATTCAACACAGATTTCACACACTTCACCAAAAATACTGTCAAAGGAGCCATCTTGGCCCTTTGCCGACTCTGAAGCATTCTCCCATTTTGGCTAACTTACTCTCTCATTATGTAGGGAAGTAGCTCGCACGAACGCAAGCACGAATTAACAAACAAGACACTCCCAATAAGTGTCTTCACTAACTTCGTCACAAGTTCATGACGTCATTATACAGATCATTGTTCACGCCCAAGAAACAGCCTCAAACCAGATTCATAAAGTATATTTGCATCTGCCCGTGCATAGAAACAGGACGTGGTCTGTTCTGCTTAGGCAGCGACTTCGACATCGCGCCACCCAAGGAAGATGCGCCAGCATTTCTAAAGCTGAGCTTTCTTGTCACTTAGGACCACTGTTTCCATGGAGAGTTAAATTGATGATCTCAACATTCTAAAAAATGCCACAGCCCATCACGTCCTCTTAATGAAAGAAAATATACAAATCGCATTCACAACGGTATCTTAATTATATTGTCAATTAGTCCTTATTGCAGATGCTCGGCCACCAAAATAACTAGCACCTGCCTAGCCATACCTCCTATAAAACAGCTTATATGTATTAAAAAAAACACCATGATAACGGCACGTCTTTGGCAGTACAATGTCTATCATATAAAATAAATTTGAATAGCCTGTATCCGAGGTATAATAACAATTGACTGAAGAGACATTTTGTCATCTTGATTTTTCGACGCTCCCATGTCTGTGTATGTATGGTCTGCAGCTGCACAGACTCATGAAACACGTTGTAGAAAGGCAAAACGTCTCCAAGTGGAAGACAACTGACGACTTCCATAGTCCAAAAGCGTCGTAAAACCTCGTAGACTCGTAGATTCTCTTGCATGTCGGCAACATACATCTCTGCAGTAGCAGAAGGACGTTTTGCTGGCGAAGGGGAACGATGTTTATGGTGTTTCAGTATGTCAGTCATGTCACTGGTCGATTAAAGAAGAATTAACCCTAGACATACCTCTGTCAAACAACGACCTAAAATTCTAGGAAATACTAACTGAACGTTTTCCAAGTAACACCACTAATATAACCACTGAGCTAATTTCTAACTAAAACTTGTGAAGTAACTTCGTAAGATAGCTTAATCATAAATCACTATTAATGCTATATATATATGTAAATATATATATATATAATATATATATATATATATATATATATATATATATATATATATATATATATATATATATATATATATATATATATATATATATATATATATATATATATAAGACCAACTATAACCCCGTAAAGAAAATATTAAATTCTCCAATAATATAAAAATGAAGACTCACCAACCCCATACATAAATTAGCACAAGCAGCCACCCCAAACCAGCAAAATGAGAAATCACAAAAACTTTACTGACTACTGTCCTTACATTCTAAACTCGCCATTACTCACATGTATAAAAAGAGAAAATGAACCCCCCCCCAAAAAAAAAAAGTAATAAAACCAGCCCTAAGTTATCACTAAACATGTTCTCTCAAGCTTTGATATTTCACTAACTCACTAAATCACTAAGAACCCTTTTACTGTTTATATAATTAACCTCCATGAAATATAATGCCAACCACCCCTCCTATCTAACTCACATTCCCCGATAAATTATATCTCCTGTCTAAAATAGAAATGCTATGTAAAGCTTAACCCCAATCACGACATCTCTCGTAGGAAAAGAAAAGAAAAATAATAGCAACTATAATAAGTGAACTTTCCCCATTATAAAACGTACACAGAGAAAAAAAAAGACATATATAATCCAACACTTTCCCTCATAAATGCAGTATGTATTGTTACGGAATTTGCTACTGCAACATATCTCATCGACTGGAAATGACCAGAAATAACCCCCTTACATAGTACATCTCTGTGGAATGCCATAATCAACATCTCCGAAAATAGTGCAAATCTCCGAGTAATCAACTCCGAAAAGAAAAAGTCAACAACCGGACTCATCACAGCATTATCAGCAAAAATTCACTTGTGAACACCTCATGCGCTCGAACCGCACTATAGATTTGTCTAGTCAGACTTGCAACCTCAGAAACCATTATTCTCCAAATATTCTATACTGACACTTTATAACCACATTTCACAAACTTATCTCCAGGATATCACCAAAGGTGCCCAAAAATTTTCCTTAAAACATAACTCCCCCATGACATTACCCCAATTATATAAAACCCCAATGCAGTAGTGTCACTCGCCCCCAGTAGCCACAGCACCAAACGGAACCACAGATCACCAAAAATCATAACCACAAAAAATCCACCACCAAAGATTATAGCCACAAAAGAAAAACTCAGGCACCCCCCAAAAAAATTTTTCAAGTAAAAATGTAAAAAAAATCACCCACATATCACCATATACCACTCAGGCAATAAAAATATTTAGCTCCATTTCACTAATAACCACATGTGGAATAAAATCCAAGTATCCAAAAAATATCATTACACCTCCAAGCAGGGTAATCAAAAATGAAACTCTGTCCCCAAAAAATGCACTCAAAGCATCTAGCTGATACACCTGAAAATATTGCCACATATCTTCTTTCACAAAGGTTCCCATTTGCACTAAAATAACTGCAAAAATAGCTGAATCAAAAACAGCGGACTAAAACATAGCACTTTCCACCATAGGCCTAAACTCTGGAGCATCTCCAACAAAACAAAATACCACATGGCCAAAATATTATACCTCCAATTCTCCTCATAATCGGACTCTTAAAACTGTGCCAGTAAAATAACCTCGAAAAGCCTCTCTAAGGAGCTCAATGTTACAGTCAAAACTGTAAACTCTCTGTTTAGCATAACTGCTGAGAAGGGCAAAAACTTGGCAAATAAAATTCCCGAAGAAATTCTAGAAAAATCATCAGTGTGCCATAACTCATTACAACCAAACCACAAATCCGAAGTGTCTAAACAAAGGCTTCCCCACATAAACTTCGGCACAGGCCACCAGAAACTTAATCAAGTTCCCTATCTTTGGCAAACTTGCCACAAACACAACAAGGGTATTGTGCAAGAGGCCAACAATTTCTGGAACATAAATATCCAGAAATAAAATGTACTGCCATTATGTACACATTCAAAAATGCAGATTCTCCTCTAAATCTCTTTGCACCATCAAACAGCTGAAATTATAAACGCATTCCCGAACAATGATTCCAAGTCATAAACTGAGATATCAAAAATCTACACAAACTGTTCTGAGAGAAAAATAAATTCAAATTCGCTCATAATAAAAAAAAGCCTTATGTCAGCTATGGCTAACGTCCAAAAGGGGAAAAGAAAAGCCAATGGCACTGTTGACTGTTCCCGTGACACCTGTAACATCTGTGACTAATGTAGACTTCAAGCAATTGTCTACTGAACCCATAAAAAAAAGAAAACTCTAGGGTTATCACAGAAACCCCCCCCCACACACACACCAGGGCCAAAGAAGACCGGCAGGTTTTCTCACTTCCCTCAACTTGACTTTTACCATAGTCTTTTAACAGGGCATTAACACAATATCCTCCGATAAAACACCTTTATATTTGCGGTTAGTACCTCCCCTTCCACAACCCATAAACATCACCACCCTTAGTTCTCATTACATCAACCCCGCTGTTAGTATCATTATCACCAATATTAGTACCAGTATCACCATCCATAAATCATTGGCACATTCACCAAAATTATTACCACCGTGAACTCAAATAGAATCCCTGTAAATATCTCCCATATCACCAGCATGGGCTTTAATATTACCACTCCCCAGTATCATCACCATTAGCATCACCAAGCACATCCCCTTATCAAATAATCTCTGTATCCTCAGTTCTAATCACGCCCTCTACCATTGCGTAAACTATAGGCCTGGGCCTGGGCTCTGGGCTCTGGGTGTCCCGCACAAGATCACAATGGCACGTACTAATCACCTGTACTCTTTTTGTTGACCGGGCTTCCAAAAATTTCGCCGATCCCTTTGCCCTCTAGGAACATCATGGGTGCAATCAAAATCTGATCTCGAAGTTATAAAAAATTTCTAGAACAGTTTAAGGCATTCTCCAAAGCGCAAGGAAAACTTACACCCCATTCATTTCATATTCATTTTCTCTTTACGCAAAAAAAAGAAAAAAAACGTTCGATAAGACTCTACGGGCATATCACATCATCTCTTAGTGGCTAACAGCTGATTTCAAGAACATGGCATTGAACTTTGTTTCCAAGGCCAAACGGAGGAGACAAGAGAAAAGAAAAAAAAGAAATTGACTCACCCCCTCAACCCTGGTACAAAGAAAAAAAAAATTCACCCTCCTTTAGACACTATCCCCTGGTTGCTCAGCAGAAAATGCTCTGAGTGTGTATGCATTAGAGATGCTATCTCCAAGAAAATCTAAGCACCTCGAGAACTGGTCCGCATGTATGAAAACTTATATGCATACGTATGTATTAAAAAAAAAATGCGTCTCCTTTAAATACATGTTAAGATCAAAAACTTATCACACTCTGCTTCTATGGGAAAAAATATGGTGATCTGAACTGCCTTTTTAAAATGATTCATAAACAAAGTTAGAAAGAAGAAAAAAAACACAAGGGCAAAAAAAAAAAAATATAACACTCACGCCATCAATGAAAGAACCCCATATTGCCGATTTGTGCACATGTAAAAACACGCTAATACACACATACTTGTGTGTGTAATCACGATCCAATACGCGAACAGCGAGTACTTAGTAAACACACTCACTCACAGATATCAACTGAGTGACACATCGCAGCAGACAAAAATGCTGACCCTAATTGAATTTCTCTACTCAGTACCAGAGCAACGGCTCACTAATTCTTATCATCTGTTACCTAGCATTTGAAATCCTAGCTCATTTTCACAAACAGCCTTTTTCACAAAGTCGTAATAATGGTCCCTACACCACTTACCACCACATCTATTGCCGAGGTTCCAACCTCGGTAATTTTATGTTGGGAGCGATGACCGTGCAGCTAGGCACTCTCTCTCTCTCTCTCTCTCTCTCTCCAACACCTCTCTCTCTCTCTCTATCTATTACCTAAGGCAATTAGATCAGACTCATGAACTACAAAAATACATTTATTTAAGAGCAAAGCATTAACTAAATGAATCAGGTTCTTAACAAAATTATTCAATGAAAGGTTGAATTCAAAATCCAAATAACTCAGATAACCCTGAGGAATCAACCAAACAACTAACATTAGTTTAGTTATAAAATTAGGCATAGTCAGAGCAGTCTAGTAACACCACGAAACATCAGTTAAGTTCCCATTTCTAAATGAGTCACCATATCAGTTCCCCTTTGTCTCAGAACCACCTATAAGAAGACAGGAGAACACATCAATAAGCAAAAAGATTAAAAAGCCAAATAAAAAGGTGAAACAAAATAGAACATCTTTGAAACAAATATTCAAAATACAGTCAAGCCACACTTTTGGCTAAAGAATAAGTATGCTTACCCATTCAATACTGTCAAAGGAGCCATCTTGGCCCTTTGCCGACTCTGAAGCATTCTCCCATTTTGGCTAACTTACTCTCTCATTATGTAGGGAAGTAGGTAGCACGAACGCAAGCATGAATTAACAAACAAGACACTCCCAATAAGTGTCGTCACTAACTTCGTCACAAGTTCATGACGTCATTATACAGATCATTGTTCACGCCCAAGAAACAGCCTCAAACCAGATTCATAAAGCATATCAGCATCCGCCCATGCATAGAAACAGGACGTTGTCACTTCTGCTTAGGCAGCGACTTCGACATCGCGCCACCCAAGGAAGATGCGCCAGTTTTTCCAAAGCTGAGCTTTCTTGTCACTTAGGACCATGGAGAGTTAAAGTGATAATCTCAACATTCTAAAAATGTCACAGCCCATTACGTCCTCTTAATGAAAAAAAAGATACAAATTGCGTTCACAACGGTGTCTTCATTATATTTTCAATTACTTCTTATCGCATATATATATATATATATATATATATATATATATATATATATATATATATATATATATATATATTTGTGTGTGTGTGTGTGTGTGTGTGTGTATGATAAAAGATAAGGGTTTATCATATACCTATATATATGTATAACATACATATATATATATATATATATATATATTATATATATATATATATATATATATATATATATATATATATATATATATATATATATATATATATATATATATATATATATATATATATAAATAAAACAAGACTCAGGGGTTGACATCAACTAAACATGACATATTCAAATAGAATAATTCAATTTTTTGCAAGCTAAGCGATACGGTACATCTCATGAAATGACCGAATGATTCTCCTTCTTAAGAAAAAGAAAAAAAATGGAATACATATTAGAAGAGGGTATTAGCCACCTCATTATCTATTCATGACTCATTTGCTCGCATCCCTTGAGTTGATGTGACAAGTCGCTCTCTGAATCAATAACAAAAACAGACGATACGGCATTTTGCATTCATGAGGAAATTAACCTGCTTGATGGATTTCATTTCTTAATGAGCAAACGATTTATTTTCGCCGAATTTGCTGATGTAAATTCCTGCTGCCAGTAATGCAGGCCCATTAACTTATGTATGAGTAATAACGAAGCACGCAAGAGGGTCATTAGCATGCAAATAGTAGCATAAGAAGTATCCCAAAAAATCTTGTGCTACACTTCATCTCTTAATCTTTCGAATTATCTTTGGAATCATCGGGAATATTAAATCTGGGGAAAAAACTTAGGTATGAGCAACGTAAATGTTGAGGCGCAAAGCGTTCTGGCACGTCCTTTAACATGAAGTATATAATCTTCGAAATTTTTACAGCAAAGGCCGATGGAGTGGGAACTCAATCCAAGAAACGGAAGATGAACGCAATTACCAGAGCTAAGCAATTACGGGGGGGAAATTAGTCCATTGCCAGATGTCAGCAGATAATTATGAAAAGATTTAAAATTAAGAGGGGACACGCCTGACCAAGAAATAAGACTTAATGTTATAAAACTCCTTCACAATGTAACTCGTGTATATATATATATATCTATATATATATATATATATATATATATCTATATATATATATATATATATATATATATATATGTATATATAATATATATATATAATATATATATATATATATAATATTATATATATATATATATATCGATATATATATAGTACATACATACTATATATATATATATATATATATATAGATATATATATATATATATATATATATATATATATATTATATATATATATATATCTATATATATATATATATATATATATATATATATATATATATATATATATATATATATATATATATATATATATATAGTATATATATATATATATATATATATATATATATATATATATATATTATATCATGTGTGTGTGCGTGTGTGTGTCTGTGTGTGTGTCTTTCTACATTAGGATTTTGGTAACTGAGTGATGACGTCTAGACTTCCTAATGAGGCAGTCTAGGTTTGGTGAATTTTCAGTTGCACTGCAACATCACTGTTTCTATGAGTATGAGATACATGGGAGGGGGGATGATGTGTGGTTGGGGGTTCAAAAGTCTACCTGCTATGCCCTCAAAAGCCATCTCCCTGATTCCCCAAGGCCCTAACGTGGGTGAGGAGATGTTATCATAGAAATGAGGCTAAACTGTATTTTTTTTCATTGATTTTGTCTCTAATTCTGTACCTTTTAAAATTGGTCTCAAAACGTTGAGCTGACAGTTGTGTTGTTTATTCAATTCTTTTTCATTCATCGCTTTAAAAGACTAAAAAAACTACTGACCTCAACCAATTCAGAGCTCGACACTATGTACAACTAAGATAATAACTAATTTTAATTTCATTTGCTTAGTTTTCTTTGAGCATCAAGCTTTCGTTGTTATACAAATTTGAATAAAAACGCAAGTGTAAATTGTATATGCTACGAGTTTCAGTGTACAAGAATATTGCAGAGACTTATATATTTTGTTCACTAGTTCGAAAACCTTATCTTGTAAATTCTGTTATTCTTTTGGTATTTATTGAATTTCTAAATATATTATACCTTATTATGTGCAGATGCTATAAGTGGCTTACTAAGCTACCAAGTTCTTATTGTATATTGCAATATGTACTCGGTACGAAACAGTAGGTCTGATGTCTCTATTGGCCTCCTTTGTATAAATTTTGTATGCAGAAGTATAAATAAACATCTACCTCTCTACCTATTGTACAAATAGCACTACAAGTATAGCAATATAGTACACTTTCGGCTCCATATGAAAACCGTTTTGTCGAGCTGAAATGGGAGTCAATATTTTTGTAAACTATTCTCGTGTGTTCTATCATGAATTTTGGGAACATCTGGCATATAAACACAATCCCATTCTCCTCCTCCCCCCTTAAGGCTAGAAGTAGAAAAAAATCCACAGATGGAATATCTTTAGCATAAAACAAAGACATTCTGTAGAACTTATATGAACTCATTAAATAGTTGGAGGTCTGTAAAAGGCTGAAATCTGTGTTACACAGTTCCTAAGATATGGGACACAAAATATTGCAATTTTATTACAAACAATAATAGATTTTCATGAATGTTAATTTCGACGTTAACCTTAGAACTTGGGTATGTTACATTTGTGGTCAGGCAACTTTTTTTTTTTTTTTCTTTTTAGTTGAAAGATGTGATATCTGCGAAGTTATAGAAGTATCTCTAGTTAATGCACAATTTCTTTAAAATATACATACATACATACATACATACATAAGCGGAAACAAACATTTGTGCAATTCAGCAATTTTAAGACTCCTTTACGAATGAACATTCTTGCAATAAAAAATAAGTATGTCGTAAGGTCCTGGTAAGGGAGATAAAATTGTGACATGACCTGAATCTCCCTCTCCGCTGATCGTCTAAATGTAGGTTGAGTCTACAAAACCCTCCATTCCACTCTTACAGAATAACAACATGCTCCTAGTTCTTCATTATCCTTTTCGTGGAAGCTCCCCTGCCCCCGCTACGCAAATTGTAGGGGGAGAAAATGATGGCATATTTCATTAAGACCGTCCGGATAGTGCGTTATAACTTCCTAATCATATGTCTACCCTTCTCAAGAGGGTATCCATTATGCAATTTCGTGCAGCGTCTAATTAACTTAATACGGGACCCATCGAAGACGAGGGCTGTAGTTTAGCATCCGCGTAATTATATTTTAAATGCATAGGGCGATAAAAGCCTTCTCGGATGATTCAAGAAAAGGGGATCCTTATGCAACGAATGGGCAGTTAAGGAGGAATTCTACTGCCAGACTCGCCTTTCCCTTTCATAAGTAGTGGGTGGGGGGGGGGGGGGGGGGGGGGGGGGGGGGGGGGGGTGGGGGGGGGGGGGGGGGGGGGGTCCCCTAGACTTCCTCATCGCTCGAGGGGCAATTGCCCCCCGGCATAAATTGAGATTATTGCTGTAGTTGACTCCGTCGAGGGGCGTGCAAAGACAAACAGTTGAAGTTTTATTCGGAGGGAATAAAAAATTTTATTTCGGCGGCGAGAGGTCTTTATGAGTCTTCTGTACAAAAGACTTTCAAGATAAAGGAATGCGCTATTCGATTATCTTTGTGTTTAGAATTTTTATGGAGAAAAAAAAGTTTTAAGAAAACTATTGTACATTCAGCACGGCGTGTTGCATTTTGATCAGTATATAAATACATATACTCATACATACATAAATTTCTATGTATCTGTGCTTGTGTGTATATTATGTGTGGTCATATAATTCCACTCAACTGTACTGAAGTATTTTGTTTATCATTATAAACACAAAAAATAACTTGAGTCTGAATGCAAATAAAATATCGGATTTTCACCACACGGGTAGATGATTATCCAGTAAAATATATTGCTATCATCATTTGGCTTGTCTTCCCTCTTTCTCTAAAAAGATTAACAAGTAAATAAAAAGTTCATTTCCACTCTCGTAAACGGCAACCTTAGAATATAGACAACCGATATTTAAAATATTCTTAGCATATTCTAATCATACTAAGGGCAATACTTTTTATAAAGGACGTCCCGCAATATTTAGAGAGAAAAAAAAATATCCTCCAATTTTCGTTCCTTCATAAATCAAATGAGTGTGACGCTCCGCTTCACAGAAAATGGAAATGCCACGCTTGATTTCCTTCTGAATAGATAGCAGGACGACTCCTTCTGTTTGTTTAGCCCCGTATGCGGTTCTGTGGGTATTTGCGAGTATGAGTGTATCTGTAATGGTGGTGGATTAGGAAGGTTTTATACATACAAACATATGCATATAATATATATATATATGATATATATATATATTATATATATACATAATTGTATATATATATATATATATATATATATATATATATATATATATATATATATATATATATATATCTTCCTTAAAGCAGCGATGAAGCGAATTAAGTCAATTATCAGAATTGGTGACCCCAGGCATCACCTAAGGGCATAATATCTCCCTCTACGTATATATTTCGCCAATGTAACGTCCATTTGTCATTCACTGAATGATAAGGGTGGAGGCCGGTCCTTAGCTTAAAATCAGTGTCTTAAAGGACTTTTTATACTTGAGACGTATCCTGTTTGAACAGAAGAATTTATTTACAGAAACACAAACAAAAACGCACAAATATATATATGTATATATTCTTCTATAGCAACAACCTTCTACTGTCTTATGAAATGATCATCATTCAAGAGGAAATAAGCAATTTACGGGCTGATATATTCCCAGTTTTGAAAGACAAATGTACTGTTGCCTCCGCTCAAGTATTGGAAAACTTCACTCGTAAATAAAGCGTTACAGCTTCAGTTCATATAAATATTGACAGAGTTAGGATTTACTATTTTCTGCTGAGCCCTGTTAAAATTATGGGTACTTTCGTTTATAGTAAGATATATTGATGATATATTGCCCACACTTATCGTACGTTATATAAGGTTGAAATAGTAGGATACGCAATGAACTTGATTATGCATTCACAGTTCTCCAGGGAACACTTCCTTGTAAATTCATACGGATGCAAGAAGTGAGCGCTCACACACACACAATCATTTTGCTTTAGTATGTTTGCATTACGTACACATGTAAATAAGAACAGAGAGAGAGAGAGAGAGAGAGAGAGAGAGAGAGAGAGAGAGAGAGAGAGAGAGAGAGAGAGAGAGAGTAGGAATTAGGAGAACGTTTGGCTGAAAGAACCAATCCACTGATCCTTACACCCGGATCAGTAAAAAAAAAAAGTTTCAAGTGACACTCATAAAAAAAAAATCACCTTGTTGGCTCTTTAGCGGAAGACTCCAGGTTTCTTCCGCCAAGAAGGCTAAGAAGAATTTTAGAATTGACAAGGGCACAAGAACCTGATTAAACAGTTTTACTTTGTATATATATATTTTTTGTTGTTGTTTTGTTTCCCGCTGTTTTTTGTCTCCTGAGTTGTATAGTACACTCCTTTTTCGAGATCAAGTCAACAACAGTTGGACGAAAGCTATAAGCTCAGTACATAATTATATTCTTTAATATAATATGTTTTGTATTGTAACAAGTATTTCATAGTGGTCTTTACCTAACATGTATGATAAGTATGACTTAGTACTTTATATGTCTATATATATATATATATATATGTATATATATATATATATACATATATATATATATATATATATATATATATAGTATATATATATACATATATATATGTATCTATATCTATATATATATATATATATATATATATATATATATATATATATATATATATATATATATATATATGTATATATCATATATATATATATATATATATATATATATATATATATAATATATATATATTATATATATATATATATATATATATGATATATATATATAGATATATATATATATATGTATATATATACATATATATATGTATCTATATATATATATATATATGATATATATATATATATATATATATATATATAATATATATATATATATATATATATATATAATATATATATATATATATATATATATATATATATATATATATATATATATACCATATGTCGCAAGTTTATTTTTCTTCTAAAAAATTACATTATACGAGTAATAGCCATTTCAATTTTCCCATTCTCATTCATAGATTTCCTATAATTTGAGCAATTAGTTCTGTTATGTCTCCTATTCTTTTATTTCATTTATGTAAAATCACGTTTTAATAATTTACTAAAGCTAATGAAAAAATAATAACATTTATATGGATAGCTGATCATCAACTAAAGAGTTTCAACCCGATTCGATTTAGTCGAAGAAAGACCCGAGTACTGTTTCCTGTTTACTGCAAGACTGACTGAAATCAATCTCAAGAAAAAATAAATACGGAATTAAAAAAAGAAAAATCTCTCATCTTACACAGAGATCAAACGGACTATATCAAACATGAATGCTGTCCACGCGAATACAACAGGGAGCAACAAACCCTAAATAAAATTTAGTTAAGGGGGAGTGTTTCCTTTCATTCTGTAGAATACACAACAGCATCATAGCATCCCATTTCACCCAATGCTATTACCCTCTGTCTATGTACTCTGTAAACATGAAGAGCGCCCTCCCCGGGGAGGAGGAGAGCCTCCCAGCATATGCGCCATATAAATGTCAAACGGTACTTTTCAGTGCGGAACTGAACCACGAATGTATCGTTCAATCTGTTTCTCCTCCAGGCTGCATGGGCGCCAGGGGAGGGTCTGCCTCGTTACTGAATGTGACGTCACGCTGGTGCCGAAAACAGATCTTGTATGCAAAACTGTCGGTAGAATGACGTCATTCCCAAATACGTGTGGGGACAGATTTGGTATCTTACATGTGGAACTGGATGTATAGTTAACCATTATTATTATTATTATTATTATTATTATTATTATTATTATTATTATTATTATTATTATTATTATTATTATTATTATTATTTCTTAGTACACTAATGTGTGTCTGTATTTCTCTGTAAATATACATTTTCAAGTTCCATTTTCCAGAAAAGCTACGATACTGACATTTTAATGGATGTATTTATGTACAGAATGACCTTTCAATGACTTTTCATTTGAGAAAACCTAAACTGAAAAACAGTATTCTCTTTTGTATTTGCATATTCATTCACAAATAACTACACAAAACAAAATTCTGCCAACAAAGTGGAAATTTATGAATCGATTGAAGCAAAAAAAAAAACAAAAAAAAAAAAAAAAAAAAGTTAAAATCTTTCATAGAATTGTAAACCATTCAAACAAATACTTCATCGTATTGAAACCTCTTTGCCTGCAGGAGGTAAATATTCTACAGTACCCAGCATCCTTTGAGTATAGAAATGACGACATCCCCAGCCATGAAGAACGGCACAGAGTCAAAATGGAGCTGTAAGAAGATTTTAGCCTCTTCAAGATTCATGAAATTCAACAAGAAAACCTTCAGAGAAAGCAGCAAAACATTCAGATAAGACAGCAAAACATTCAGGGAAGACACCAATACCTTCAGAGAAAGCAGTAAAACCTTCAGAGAAAGCAGCAACACCTTCAGAGAAAGCAGCAATCCCTCTAGAGAAAGCAGCAACACCTTCAGAGAAAGCAGCAAAACCTTCAGAGGAAGCAGCAATCCCTTCAGAGAAAGCAGCAAAACCTTCAGAGAAAGCAGCAATCCCTCTAGAGAAAGCAGCAGTGCCTTCAGAGGAAGCAGCAACACCTTCAGAGAAAGCAGCAACACCTTCAGAGAAAGCAGCAAAATCTTCAGAGAAAGCAGCAAACCCTTCAGAGAAAGCAGCAAATACTTCAGAGAAAGCAGCAACATCTTCAGAGAAAGTAGCAAAACCTTTAGAGAAAGCAGCAACACCTTCAGAGAAAGCAGCAAAACCTTCAGAGAAAGCAGCAAATCCTTCAGAGAAAGCAGCAAACCCTTCAGAGAAAAAGCAGCAAACCCTTCAGAGAAAGCAGCAAAACCTTCAGAGAGAAAGCAGCAAAACCTTCATAGAGAAACCATCAATACCTTCAGACGAAAGCAGGAAAAACCTTCAGAGAAAGGTGGGTCAGAACTGCAGCGTTGCTTGGGACGAGTTAAAGTATTCGTTTCCCGCTTCCGGAGTAATTCACTTTGTTAGCTGCCCAGTTACTCGTGTGTGACGAGAGAATACTAAGCGTTCATTAAACGGTCGAGGATTTGCTCAACAGCTGTAATGTCACAGTGATGACAGACCGTTTTGTTATGCAACGCAAAAGACAAACAGATGGATACATCGGGTCATAGAAAGAGAGAGAGAGAGAGAGAGAGAGAGAGAGAGAGAGAGAGAGAGAGAGAGACTCAAAAGGGTATAAAGGCAAGAAATGTTAATTACACATCAAAGAGAAGCTGGCAGGAAAAGGATGATTTAGCTCTCTCTCTCTCTCTCTCTCTCTCTCTCTCTCTCTCTCTCTCTTATAGAGAGATAAAGAGAAAGAGAGAGAGAGATTATACATTGAACTTACAAGGAAGAAAAGGATGTTGATGATCATCTCGAAAATTGAGAGAGAGAGAGAGAGAGAGAGAGAGGAGAGGAATCAAAATTCAGCCACGTCAGGTATAACAGCAACAACCCGCTTAATCACCGAAACCCTCGACGTGCCATTTTCCAATTATTCATTCGAAGAAGAAGCTCCCCGTACTTAATCGACGGAAGCCTGACGCCTCAGTGAACGTCTATTATGAAATAACCTCAAAAAGAAAAAGGAAAACTAACACAGACACATTATATATATATATATATATATATATATTATATATATATATATATATATATATATATATATATATATATATATATATCTTACTACTATGGGCATTATGTCTGTCCGTCCGTCTGTCTTTCAATCACGGCCAAACGTCTGGTCCGATGGGCATGAAATTTGGCAGGGTTATAGTGGGGTACCCCTAAGATGGTTTATATTGGGGTTTCATCCTACCTCCCCCACCCCCCCCCCCTCCGATGGGGTGGGTGGGTGTGAGAAGGGATTCCCTGAAACGGAGTTGGTTCTGCCTGTGAAACGGGGCTGGTTATGCCCATAGAATTAGTTACTTTACGAATTTAGCATACATAATTTCTGTATACCATATGTTTGCTAATATATAAATATATATATAGTATATATATATATATAGATTATAATATATATATATATATATATATATATATATATAGATATATATATATATATATATATATATATATATATATATATATATATGTGTTATATATATATATATACCACATGCACACACACAAAATTTAATTCAAGAAAGAAAGTAGCAAAGGCAACTTCATCTCAAGCCCAGCCTGCAGATTCTGAATGCGTCGTTCCATTCGGATACGCATTTCATACACGCTCTCCATTTTGCTTTGAACCGGAGAGACGTTATTGCAAGCAGCAACATATCTCGCGCTTTTGACGTCAGGGAATAATGGTCATAATTGTCTGTTACCACGTGAAGCATCTCTTTCTGTCGGATATTATACAAGGCTTTGCTACAGAAACCACACACACACACACGCACACACACACACACACACACGCACAGTTTCCAGATATTGATCACAGAATGGGGTAATATACTACTTGGGCAGTGGAGATTGGAATAGGGCTGGCAACTTTATTCATATAAGACTTGCACACATTTTACTAATTAGTTTTTGCTCGGCTTTGTGTTTCGTTTTCTGTAGAAGAAAACTACTGTGCCGACTTTGTGTATCCGTCCGTCCACACTTTATTCTATCCACCTTCAGATCTAAAAATAACTACTGAGGCTAGAGAGCTGCAAATTGGTATTTTCATCATTCATCTTCCAATCATCAAACATTCCAAATACCAACCCTCTAGCCTCAGTAGTTTTGATTCTATTTAAGGTTAAAGTTAGCCATGGATCGTGCATCTGGCAGTTCTTTCTGGAAGCATGGGATGTACCATCACTCTACCGCATCAGTGATCAACTGAAGAGCTGCCAGTCATAGTTGATGCTTTAATACAGCATTATACGTTGGACAGAAAACTCGATTTCGGCTAATTTTTCACTTAAGACCCGTTATGATGAATATTTATTAAAAAAAAGGAAAAAATCTCAACCTGATGGAAATAATATCAATAATTTCCCTAAAACCCCAGTTTCCAACATTTACCATAAAATGAATTAATCTTCTTTATCACTTTCAACGCGCGGACCGTTCAGCGCCTTTCTGCAGCTCTCATGCAAATTAGCAAATTACCATTTTATTACCACTTCCGGCAAACTTCTGAAAAGACACTTTTTTTTTTTTTTTTTTCTTTTTATTTCAGCCGTTTCCTCACTACGTTATCCGTGTGTATGAACCGAAGCAAAAGTATCAGGGAAGATATATCCTCCGCCTGTCACAAAGGGAATTGGTTGAACCACTTTAATACCGAAAGATATTTGCAGCAGTGGCAGGACTGCAGGCTGCAATATCCTCCGACGGTACGAAAGCAGACCTTTTGTCTTCTCCCGGAGATATGCGCTCGATTTTGGTTTATCATGCGCTGCAACGCAATCAGAATGCGCTCAAATATTTCTACTGTTCCCGCGCGAATACTAAGAGGAACGGGGTCTTTTATAGGATACTGAAAAAAAAAAATGGGTTGCTTTTGGAAGAGAATAGGGTGACTTTGGGAATATATTTTGCTGATTTACGGGCGTAGTAAAAAGCTTGAGAAAGACTAATCATAAATTTATTCAAGAATCACTCTATCCTACCATTTCCATACCTCTCCCTCCCTCATTCCCTCCCACCTCCTCTCTCTCTCTCTCTCTCTCCTGCATAGCCAGTGGCGAATCTGTATAACATATTCAAGCCTCATCTTTGAAATGTTAAAGCACTACCTGACTCCCTCTCCCCCCTTTTCCATCTCTCTCTCTCTCTCTCTCTCTCTCTCTCTCTCTCAACAGCATAGCTAATAGCAAATCCGTATAACAGATTTAAACCTTATCTTTAAGATGTTAAAGCACTACCTCACTCCCCTCTCCCTCTTTTCCATCTCTCTACTCTCTCTCTCTCTCTCTCTAAACAGCCTGGCTCAACTGCATAGCCAATAGCGACTCTGTATAACAAATTCAAGCCTTATCTTTGAGATGTTAAAGCACTACTTCACTCCCTCCTTCCCTTTTCCATCTCTCTCTCTCTCTCTCTCTCTCTCTCTCTCTCTCTCAACTGCATACCCAAAAGCGAATCTGTATAACGAATTCAAGCCTTATCTTTGAGATGTTAAAGCACTACCTCACTCCCTCCCTCCCTTTTCCATCTCTCTCTCTCTCTCTCTCTCTCTCTCTCTCTCTCTCTCTCTCTCTCTCTCTCTCTCTCTCAACTACACAGCTAATAGCAAATCTGTATGACAGAGTCAAAACTCATCTTAGAAATGTTAAAGCACTACACTCCCACCCCCCCTTTTTCCATCTCTCTCTCTCTCTCTCTCTCTCTCTCTCTCTCTCTCTCTCTCTCTCTCTCTCTCAACAGCATAGCTAATAGCAAATTTTTATAACAGATTCAAACCTCATCTTTGCAATGTTAAAACACTAAACTAACTCACAGCTTCCAAAGCTTCCCCGCCACCCATCCATCCCCTACAACCAAAACAACGTTTTTCCTTCTTTGTCAACTCCGAATGCACAAACCTGCCAACGACGATCAATCCCCCTTTTGCCGTTAATGAGTGTTCCGCTTCAACTTCCGTCACAGGTAGTTGTCATTCATTCTAGAGAAGAGGGAACTTTAATTAATGCTGTCAGGAACTGAGCCCAGGTAGAAGGGCTACCCGCGACTGACACGTCTTCAGATCTCCATTGCATTTACAGATGACTGATTTACAAAGTAGACTCTTAATTTTTACAATGCCGTCTCTAGAATTTTCACTTTCACTCAATTAAAATTCAGGCTTTTTACTTTTGTTTCAATTATGATTTGAAACTGCCAATTTTCACATAGAAGTAACATCTCTACAGTGCAAAAGTCTCACTTTCGTCGTGTCATCAAGACAATAAATTAAAAATTCAGATTTTAATTAGTTAAGATTTACTAAGCATGCTTTTCATTCCTGCTTAGTATATACACAGATGTAGGGTCTGTTCGACATAATATACAATATATAATCATGGGTAACCTCCCATGGTTATGGAGGCTCATCTTACGTCTAATTCTCTGGACGACAAGTGAATAAATCCCTTCACATCGTTGCATTAATAGTGTCACGCAACTGGTCTGCATTATTAGACCGAAGACCAAGAAGTGATATCTTTTTCCTTATCACTACGCTGCTTTGCCTTGAAAATAAACTCGCTCTTTCAAATGTAATTATTTTCAATTTGACGATCCACTTTTGAGAAAGGCAAAAGAACACTCACGACGATGATTTCATTCCTTAAACACAGAGAACAGACTTGTTCAGGACTAACATATCATTGTGAATGTGACGTTTATGATAATGCACTTGCGTGTACCTGGCAACTTTGTCGCTTCATGAGGCTAAGTTACAGATCGTTCCGGCAATTTGGTAAAAATTTTTGTTTGAGGGATTATCACTCAATTTTCACCTCCTAGCTACCGAGCGCTTTTGATCATTTTCAAGCCTGTTCTAGATTAAGCTGGCTTGGGACAGCATGGGGCTCTTCGAAGAGAATTAAATTCGTTGTCAAGAGATTGGCTGTTTACTGTGAATTTCCCAGTAAGGTTGTAGTGTTACCAGTGCACCTCAAGTGGTGCACTGTTGGCAACACCTTTTAGCCTTATACTTGACAGCCGTTTCTGCTTTCTTTCTTCAGTCTAGCTGTCCAGCAGATTTACTAACTACTGCTTCTTAGTTTACCTATAGATCCTAATATTTCATTTTATTTTTTTCTAGATCTTATTTTCTTGCTGTTCAACCACTCCAACTCCTTTTCACTGTCTTGGGTGGAATGCCTGAATTTCATAAATCAAACCTTATGGAATATTGGCCCAAAACGTTATTATTATTATTATTATTATTATTATTATTATTATTATTATTATTATTATTATTATTATTATTTGGAAGGAGACCCTCTTTCAAAACAAGTCTTATAGAAAGATATTGCTGCATCAGCTGCATTCAACTTGTAAATATGCTTCTCTATTTTTTCTAATAGAGAAGACTATTATTATTATTATTATTATTATTATTATTTTTTTTTTTTTTTTTTTTTTTTTTTTTTTGCTTTTTTTTTTTTTTTTTTTTTTGCTCTATCACAGTCCTCCAATTCGACTGGGTGTATTTTATAGTGTGGGGTTCCGGGTTGCATCCTGCCTCCTTAGGAGTCCATCACTCTTCTTACTATGTGTGCCGTTTCTAGGATCACACTCTTCTGCATGAGGCCCGGAGCTACTTCAGCCTCTAGTTTTTCTAGATTCCTTTTCAGGGATCTTGGGATCGTGCCTAGTGCTCCTATGATTATGGGTACGATTTCCCACTGGCATATCCCATATCCTTCTTATTTCTATTTTCAGATCTTGCTACATATCCACCAATCTCTCTATTTTTTCTAATAGAGAAGACTATTATTATTATTATTATTATTATTATTATTATTATTATTATTATTATTATTATTATTATTATTATTATTATTATTATACCCACCTTCTGTTACTTCCTCCAAATGAACATCATATATACTCATATTCTTTAGAAGCTTGAATTTCAAGTCAATGGCCCCTGTGGGTTTGTTCCATATGAATAAAGTTCATTGTCTGAATAATAGTAATAGCAATAATGATAATGGAGAAACAAATCCACGGTTATGTATAAGTACATATCTAAAGATAAATCTGTACAGTTTCCCGAAACCTTTCTTTAAAGATTTATCTTTAAATATGTGTATTTAATATACATAACTTGGGATTAGTTTCTCCATTCCAAGACTCATGCTACTCTGAGTATTTTCAATAATATAATTCTAGGTACTATCCGCCTTTTTTTCTGCTGCTGTTATCCACATCGACGGAAGTTGCTGGTGATCTATGAAACTAAATACCTGACGACCTGAGTGTTAGGACAACGCGATAGGTTGTATATTCCTGAACTGTAGCCCAACTACTGAACCTTGCCTGAAAAAGCGGGACGCCATATCTTAAAAACTGACCGCAGAATCTCCATGAAAATGATCTCGTGTTTCCCACACCCAAATTGGACTGCTTACCTTATCCAAGGTTAGTGCAATACTTGTATACATCTCGAGAATCTACGACAGGGCGCATAGGTTTTGATGAAATCGTGAGGGATCCACGTTATGGCTGCGATTCCCTTCCCCGAAATTAGTTCGGTGTCAGGCGATTAGTTTCCCCTGTGACGCGTCGGGTTGCCTGTTGAACTTGGGGCGGGCTCTATTACCGAAGTTAGGTCACCCCTTCAAGTCTCTCTCTCTCTCTCTCTCTCTCTCTCTCTCTCTCTCTCTCTCTTCGACCTGGGAAGTTGACTGACTCCAGGAGTTGGACTCCTTAGGGACTTTGAGTCATAAACGTTGGAGAACTGGTTCCGCTTGTGCTTGCAAGCGGATATTCTCTGTCTCCAGGTCTTTGCCTGGATACGGCTAATTTAGTAAGTGTTCCTCTTCGGTATTTAACCAGCTTGTTGACTATGAGTCTTGATAGTTATTAGGATCTACATTATGCGCTGTTTATCAATACGTATAATGAAGGTGATGAATGAAAGTATCTTTTACAAACGCACAAGCACACAGTTACACTCACAGAGGTACACACACACAAACACACACACACACACACACACACACACACACACACATAATATATATATATATATAATATATAATAGTAATTGGATGAGTGTGTATAAACATTAATTAGCCATCAACTATTCAAAAAATGTGGAAAGTAATACTGTAATACCTAAAACAATAAGAGCTTTTACACAGAAAAGATAATAAATCTCTTCTCCCCCACTTTAGAAATTAAGGTGATAAAACTTTCAGCAGGATATCTAAACATATATTTACCCAATATTCCCACTATAATAATATTGTGATAAGGCAAGAAACCCGGCCATTTTTCCCCTTCAAACTGAAGTCCGCTGTGGTTGGCTCTCCTCGTCCAATCTGTTTATGTGATGCGGGAACTTTTAATCCGAACGCAATTTTCGTGATTGGAAAATCATAAGTTCATTAAGGAAAGAGGCCTCCAAGATGTGATAGGATTTTCCCGGAAAGCAATGCTTGTAGAATCCATTAACGATATTAACTTTAAAAAAAACCTGTCACATGATAATCAGATGTAATGACGTTAAAACCACTATTTAAAAAAACATTAAAATTTCTTATCAAATTGTTTCGGGCGATTCATTAATAAATTAGCACCTCGTACAAAACGTATTTATGAGCAGACATCATCTTACGCGTTATTGTTACGTTTTCTGAAAAGTTCCTAGAGGGGAAAAATATCCTAAGTCTGTACAAAATAGGATGATTAAAAGGAACGATAAATTTAATGAATTTATAAGACAAAAAAGCATATGGAATTAAGAAATGTAAACGTACGTAAATTAATTGATTTAATTTCACCTTCATAACGAGGAAATAATCTATAAAATACCATTACGATTTAAATAATATAAATAAATGCTTATATTCAGGTACTCACCCCTGCATGTTGAATCAAAAGATTAAGAAAATGAAAATGTCATTACCAATATGAAACCAGAAAATATGTCACTTTCTTATCTTTATCATTACCTTAGCAATGATATATTTCTATGATATATTTCTATGCTGCTGTAGTAATTTGAACCTAATGTTAATCAACTAGAAGCAATGAAATCCAACTTCACAGGACGATTAAAATTATTCTCCGTACTTTCTCTGGCCTTGGTTACACAGGGACACTAAACTGAATGTCAAAAGGACTCTCACATAATATAAAGGAGCAACAATTGTCAGTGAGACAGTAAAATAAAGATTAAAATTAGAGAGATAAGTGGGAGCGGGGGCGTTGAGTCTTCAGCTCTAAAATTGTGTCGGTATTTCGTAAACTCTTCAGATATACACACACACCTGAACTTTCATACATAAATAATCGTGACAGAGAGAGAGAGAGAGAGAGAGAGAAGAATTAGATACCCTCTAACCGAAAGGGAAGTGCATTATAACTTGGTGAAGCTTTCTTCTTCGCCCAAAAAGTTCTGAGAGGCGCGGTGATGAAGAATGGGTCGTTCTGTTTAGGGCAAAAGATACCAGGTAATCAGCTCTCCTTTCCAGAGTTTTTTTGTTGAACATTTAAAGAATCGCAACGTTTGGA
>NC_087221.1:27751766-27756766 GCF_015104395.2 Macrobrachium nipponense
ACTGTTATATACTGATTCATTAATTCATATACTAACTGCAGATATTGGTAAGATAAAAGGTAACAGATTGATTATCAGGCTACCTTGATTTGTTATACATATGTATATGGATTCATAAAATTATGATTAATATATGTGCACTTTAAATAGATTCCTATTGCGTACACGCAAGATATATTTCGATTCTGTTATTTATTGATCATTTATATATAGATTCCTAGTGCGTACACGCAAAAATATATTTCGATTCTGTTATTTATGATCAATTATAGATAGGATACATGATAACTTTATATATAGGATACATGACCGAGGTTATACTACTTCACTTTTAACTAGCTTCGAACAACTTTTCGTCCACTTACACAGTTCCAGACAACCACCTTTAGCCAATTGAAACGGCCTTTTTCAATGGTTAAAACAAGGGGAAAATTTGCCTGGGCGGGTCCAACGTTCTAAATTTTTTGCGGCTCATACTTATTCCTCTGCATCCTAAGCTACACGATTACGTTCGCGATGAATAAAAAAAAAAACAATCCCCAGCACGAGTCCTTCGCCAGCAAAGTCGAGTTGAATATCCTTCGGGTCGTAATTGTCGGAAGTATGTCCATTCGTAGTCGATTCCGACAGCCGCCAGAGCATTCCGCATTAAAACGAGATTAACGACGAGATACGGTGTCGGTCGAAGAAGTCCATGAAATTCCTTTCACATTGTAGGCGGTTGTTACTTGACTGTAGTCATCCGCAGTCGACGAATCGCTTTTTTGAAGTTGCGATGTGAAAACTCTCGTACCGCAGGATACTGTAACCAGGTTTCATTAATCAGCCTGCAAGTGAAATTATACTTGTTACAAGGGCAAAGTAAATTCAGACGACATCCAAATACAGGGGAGGGAAGAGAAGAGAGCCATTTAGACAGACTTAACCCACATGAATTCGCTGATATTTTGGAATTCAAAAGAGTCCGCTGTACAAACTTTTTTATCCATGGCATTAACAATGAGTGAACCTCTCCAGGTCTATGGAGGACTGGTTAAAAATATCCATAATTATAAAAAATAAACATATGTTCAAATACGAATCCCAAAGAAAATTCGATATTACTGGTAGTAAGTTACTAGGACAAAGAATTGGTGAAACGGAGCTATTTGTAAGATTGCCAGGCAAAAAACATTAAGAGTCAAAGAGAAGATTAATCATGATTCTGTATTTCTCTATGCTAACTGAATTAAGTTGTGATAAAATCTGATCCTATGTGCCCTAACAAGTATCATATTCAATTTTCTCGCGCGCATCCTCTGAGGTTAATTTTAAAAACTTTATTAATAGTAGGAGATGCAACGAAAAAACGCCACGATGTAACTAATTTCTAAATAAACAAACTTTGGGTTTTTCAAGAAAATGTGACATTTTCCCATGAATGTTTTACTTGAATTGTAATAGGCTAATGTTGCAAGTAAATATTCATATATACATATCTTGATACTTCTAAATGTCTATGAGGTTCAGAAAAAAAAAAATTAATTCATTTTGTTTGTTATAGAAATTCTATTTGCTTATTTTGTTCATTAATTTTAAAATGATGCAAGTCCTTAACTAATGCATTACACACACGGATAAGAATATGTTTATGTTTTGGCCTGTCATGTGACCTATTAACACATGTGAAGTCATGAACTAAGCATTCCTTCCCCAGTCAATCTGCTTTTGCAAGCAGAGACGACACACAGATGAAACCTGTGTAAGCAGATTATTGAGGTTAAAAGGAACAAATGCTGATACGGCAATGATGGCGTCGTCACTTGGCAGGAGATTGCTCTCAGCCAGCTAAGAGTTACGTTACTTGCTGTAAGAGATATGCTTTAAGTTAAATTTTCAAATGAATTTTTTATTGGTTTTGGTTTTAATTCTCCACCCTCATGAGAATAACGTCGTCGAAAAAAAACCAGTACCAAATTGGAACAATTATTTATTTTAGTTTCATGTTGGAAAACTGCATGATTATGTTAAATTAAATATTCCTTATTGAAACTAATGTAAAAGGTTTCCATACAAATTCTATATATATTATTAGCCCTGTATAAGATTCATATAGGATTATTTCATAGATAACATTTTCACTTCTAGACTCCTGACTTTAAAATCTCTTTTATTTTATTTTATTTCATTTATTTATTTATTATTATTATTATTATTTTTAATATATATATTTTTTTTTTCATTGACTACGAATATAAACATCACCGGGACAGACAATGTCAGTAGGTTTTGGATATGTGTTTGAACGTTTTAGCTTATTTGTCATTACTAAAGCGTTAAGTAGAGTTCAAATCTTTATGCATATATATTTGGATATTTAATTATCTATGGTTACGTTTTGCTTATTGATTTTTATCGTGGATTCTTTTTTTATTATAATTTGTAACCCTTCCGACTTCTTACGGAGTGTATTATTATTGACTCCACTTGTATCCATATTTATTTTTTTTTTTTTATTTATTTATTTTATATTTTTTATATATTTTGATAAATTAATGGTTGGCTTGAATATGTGGAAAAGTGTTTTCTAGCGGCGTACCGTATAAGGCTACTTGCGGTATCAATTCTATAGATTTACAACAGATAATAAATGATAAATAAAGGTATTTAAAACCGCTAACTGGAGAACCGGCTATAATCCAGTTTCGGATCCAATATCACGAGTTTGTAACTCGTAAGACATTGACACTTCCTATTTAATTATCCGTTATTCTACCAAACCGATTGACTCTGGGTGTATAAAATATTATTGGTTTTCTTAATGGAAAGGAATTCACACAACGTGTTAAGGAGATTATTATTGATTTACACCACCCGAGTCACAGATTATTATGTGTTAAATTCCATGTTTACTGATTTAGCAGTTCTAAATATTCGTAACGCACTCAATTGCGGTGTTTGTTTTTAGTGCTATTAATTTCTATATAAGTGTCAAGAACTATTAACACTAAGAAGTGTTTATTCCCTCTGTCAGACTCTTAATTCTGTTAATAATTCTACGTATATTCTTTCAAGGGGATTGATTTGGCACAGGATAGGTCTCCTAAAACTGACAGGTGTCTTAGTGTATCCCTTGTTTCATGACACGTGTTACAATTAGTTATGTGCTTTTTATATCTGTAAGCATTGTAGGCCAGTAAATAGTGATTTGGCTTTCTGTGACATAGTAGAGAACCCTGGATGACGGAATGCAACCAGTTTATGACGATTGGTATGAAACGGAAGATTATTTACTACTACCTGGGTTGTTAGTCATCTGCCTAGTGTTCTTCGGGTTTTCCTCGTCACGGACCTACATAATAAAGTTACATTTGATTTACCATTAATTCTGATAACCCATACTTTAAATATACTTTTGCTTTAGGGTTTCTGCTCGAAGTGTTTATTGTTTTTTTGCCTAGCACTGACCCTGTTTCCGTTTCGAAGTGTTTATGTTTGGTGTTTATTGTTTTGCTTATCGCTGTTGACACTTGCTTTGTTCAGTTTGTAACAGTTCTGCGCTCCGACCCAGATATTCAATGCTCGCGATCTCTTGGGTTAAGGATTTTCTTGTTTAGATACGGTTTTTTAACAATAGGCACGGATGTTTCTATATTTTTTAGTCTAATTAATGGTTCTTTGCAGTATGGTGCGGGATTTTCGGGATAATGCGTCAGCTATGACAATTGCTTTCCCAGGTAGATATCTTATCTTGGCTCCAAAGACCTGAATGATCATTTGTCACCGAGTTCCTTTTTGGACTGTGATTAAAGCCTTTGAAAAACTCGGTAAAGGACTCATGTTCAGTAAGGATTTTATCAGGATAGCCATAGATTATGAACTTAAAATGTACTAGTGTTTAAAGATACCTAGCCCTTCCTTGCCTATTACTGCATATTTACTTTCAGAGGGCTTTAGTTTACGTGAATAAAAAGCTATAGGGAAGAACTGTTTATCATATTACTGAAGTAGTATCCCTCTTACCCCTTGGTCTGAGGCGTCTGTTGCAATAAAAAAAAATTCCTTATTTAAATCAGGGATTTTTAAGTTAGGTAAGCTGCATTTTCCGCTTTTAAGATATCGAACGCCTGTTGATGCTTTTCAGACCATAATAAATCTACGCTCTTCTTCGTAAGATCTGTTAAAGGAGCTGTCATGATTGAAGAGTTACATATTTACATACGATTGTAATACCCACTACAGCGCAAAAGTGCTGTATCCCCCTTTTACGCTTAAGTAAGTACCGGAAAAAAGGAAAGTTATGAATAGCCGACACCTTACCATGGACTACTTTTAAGACCTTGACCAGACACATAAAACCTAGATAAACATGTTCGGTTTTTAAAAACTCACATTTAGATATTTTACTCTGAGATTATTTGTCTTTGTCTCTGTAGCACTAGCTCTACTTTATGTGAATGTACTTCTAAGGTATTAGAAAAGATTACAAGATCATCCATATAGGCATGTAGGGTGGGATATCCCTAAAAATCCCAAACACTATATTGTAATTGGGGTGCAACGTAAGCCGGAGGCATACGTAAAAATTGATAATGTCCCCTGAGTGTGCTGAAAAAAACGGTGTATGAGGTACAATCACTTAGTAATGGTATCAGGTAAAAGCCTTCAAGTAAGTCCAAGTTGGTGAAAAAAATTTATTCTAAACCTAACAGAGATAAGATGTCGTCGGTACATCGCACTGGAAACTATCGGAACTCGTTTCCTTGTTTAAGCGACAGAAATCTAGCAGATACGCCAATGTCCGATCTTTTATGGCATGACGTTGAGGAAAAATTATATGGGCTTATTTGATTTCCTAATGACTCCTATTACTAACATTTTTCAACTTCGTCATTTTATCTCTATTTTGAAATTTCATTGAGAATCTATACGAAGGTACGTAAAATAGCTTTATGTTTGTCCTAAACCGTGTTTTGTGTTAAGTTACATCCGTTTTTTTTCCAGAGATCACTCGCCAGTGG
>NC_087221.1:27761766-27766766 GCF_015104395.2 Macrobrachium nipponense
ATGGGTATGGCTAGATGTGTTGTATTTTTCCTGGGGGTGGATATTGCAAAAGGATATTTGTGTGTTCCTTGTGCTGGCTGTGGTATTTGGATGATTTGGATGGTTATGTTTGTGGATGTTGTGGTAATGGTAGTTATGAAATTTGAGAGGTTATAGATACAACTTTTACTCAGGCCATTACAGCAGATAACAGCATGGCTAATTATAATAGGTAAGCATATTATTCGTCAATGTCATTCTCATGATAATAATAACAATAATAATAATAATAATAATTGTCACCGTGTGTTTATATATTTGTTTAGTATTTAGGTTGTTACTATATTTACATCATAATAAGTACTGTTTGTATGTATATAGGGATTTCAGTGTTAAAGCCGAGTTAAAGACCCAACTGTAATTACCAACGAATTCTTGTTACCGTAATGAAGATTGGTAATTGACATCTTGTTTTGGACAGTTGTTTAGTTACTGTTTCTCTCTCTTCAGAGGTGAAATGGGGATCAGCAGAAATAACTCAGGACTCGGGAGTGCATTCGTGGTGCTGTTGTGCGGAAGAGGTCGAGATCCCTGCCACCTTGGATTTTATACATCAGCCCTACTTGAAAGTGCTCTTCGTCGGCGTTGGTTGTTTACCGTCACCGAAGTATTGGTGCATGGTGTTTAGTGGTAAATGTTACGGTAATCGCAAAATGTGCACTGGTCGCTATGAATGAGAGAGAGTGTTTATTGAGGGTTGTGGCCTTATGCACAAGAGATAAGTGACCGGACGCACGGCAGTATCCGCGAGTGTACTCGCTATCTTTTCCCTGTATTTTGGTTATTATTAAATAAGATACCTATTGCTTAAATATGTATATATAAATAAAATGTAAAATCAGATAGCAATCATTTTTCTATTTGTTACGTACGTTATTATTGATGAAATGAACACCGTTCTTACTTATTGATATTTGTTTGACATTTATTATACTCACGGGACTATTCCATATTATTCACTTTTATTATCAATTAAATGTTATATATCTTTTTGTTGAGTTATAATTAAAACTTGAAAAAAAACTCATATACTAGTTTATCACCACTTCGTCTACAACATTTAAAAGACTAAAAGAACCTTCAAGTGCTATTGCATAGCTTGTGATTAATATTTATTAATTAGTGAATAGTACTTGTGACAATAATAATAATAATAATAATAATAATAATAATAATAATAATAATAATAATAATAATATATACAAGAAATAGGGCATTCATTATTTTGCCTCCATTACTTTTTATTTTATTATTATTATTATTTTTTTTTGTTTATCACAGTCATCCTATTCAACTGGGTGGTTTTTATACTGTGGAGTTCCAGGTTGCATCCTGCCTCCTTAGGAGTCCATCACTTTATTATTATTATTATTATTAATATATATATATATATTTTTTTTGCTCTATCACAGTCCTCCAATTCAACTGGGTGGTATTTATAGTGTTGGGTTCCGGGTTGCATCCTGCCTCCTTAGTAGTCCATCATTTTTCTTACTATGTGCGCCGTTTCGCGTCTAGTTTTTCTAGATTCCTTTTCAGGGATCTTGGGATCGTGCCTAGTGCTCCTATGATTATGGGTACGATTTCCACTGGCATATCCCATATTCTTCTTATTTATATTTTCAGATCTTGATACTTATCCATTTTTTTGCTCTCTTTTCTCTTCAACTCTGGTGTCCCATGGTATTGCGACATCAATGAGTGATACTTTCTTCTGACTATGTCAATCAACGTCACGTCTGGTCTATTTGCACGTATCACCCTATCCGTCCTGATACCATAGTCCCAGAGGATCTTTGCCTGATCGTTTTCTATCACTCCCTCAGGTTGGTGCTCGTACCACTTATTACTGCAAGGTAGCTGATGTTTCTTGCACAGGCTCCAGTGGAGGGCTTTTGCCACTGAATCATGCCTCTTTCTGTACTGGTTCTGTGTAAGTGACGGGCATTCGCTTGCTATGTGGTTTATGGTTTCATTTTTCGTATTGCACTTCCTACATATGGGAGAGATGTTATTTCCATCTATCGTTCTTTGAATATATCTGGTTCTTAGGGCCTGATCTTGTGCCGCTGTTATCATTCCTTCGGTTTCCTTCTTTAGCTCTCCCCTCTGTAGCCATTGCCATGTGTCATCGCTGGCTAGTTCTTTAGTCTGTCTCATGTATTGTCCGTGCATTGGTTTGTTGTGCCAGTCCTCTTTTCTGTCTGTCATTCTCCTGTCTCTGTATATTTGTGGGTCTTCGTCTACTTTTATTAGTCCTTCTTCCCATGCACTCTTTAGCCACTCGTCTTCACTGGTTTTCAGATATTGCCCCAGTGCTCTGTTTTCGATGTTGACGCAGTCCTCTATTCTTAGTAGTCCTCTCCCTCCTTCCTTTCGTGTTATGTATAGTCTGTCCGTTTGCTCTTGGGTGTAGTGCTTTATGTATTGTCATATGTTTCCAGGTTTTCTGATGTATGCTGCGGAGTTCTGCCTTCGTCCATTCCACTATTCCTGCGCTGTATCTGATTACTGGCACTGCCCATGTGTTTATGGCTTTTATCATATTTCCGGCGTTGAGTTTTGACTTGAGTATCGCCTTGAGTCTCTGCATATATTCTTTCCTGATCGTATTTCTTGGTGTTTTATATCCCCTCCTTCCATTATTCCCAGGTATTTGTATCCTGTCTCATCTATGTGTTTGATGTTGCTCCCATCTGGTAGCTTTATCCCTTCAGTTCTCGTTACTTTGCCTTTTTGTATGTTGACTAAGGCGCATTTTTCTATTCCAAACTCCATCCTGATGTCCCCAGATACAATCCTTACAGTCTGGATTAGGGTATCTATTTCCTTGATGCTCTTACCATACAGCTTGATGTCGTCCATGAACATCGATGGTTGATTATGTTGCCTCTTTTCTTGAGTTGGTACCCAGCATCCATCTTCTGTAGTACATTATTATTATTATTATTATTATTATTATTATTATTATTATTATTATTTTATTATTATTATTATTATTATTATTATTATTATTATTATTTATATTATTATTTTATTTAAAAAGCAAAACTAAAAGCCCCGCACGCAGCCACCGAATATCTAAACACAAGTGGTTTCTTTAAGGATGCAAGCATAGCCCGCGACTGAATCGGGAAAGCTGCAAAGGCCATTCGTGAAAAAAAAGTTCTGTTGAAAGGACTCACTTCACATGAGGGAAAAACATCTACTTATTTCTTAATGAGTTTTCGTGGAGGAGAATTAGATCCCAAAGGCGGCAAAAGAAATTAAAGTAAGATGTACGAAAAAAAGCTGCTTTTCAGTTCAAAGATCTATTTTCTCATTATTATTATTATTATTATTATTATATTATTATTATTATTATTATTATATTATATTATATTTAAAATTATTTAGTTATTATTATTATTATTATTATTATTATTATTTATTATATTATTATTATTATTTATTATTATTATTATTATATATTACTCTTTAACGGTATAAACTTTAAACACCACTCCTTTAAAATTGATATTGTTCAAATATCTCTATTTTAAAGTATTCAGTACAAAGACTACTCCTCTCAAGGAAATATTTAGTTCAGATGTATCTATCAAAAGATGCTGAGTTTAAAAACTCTTTGGTCAGGGGGACATCCACTTCAAATACCCCTCTATCTACTCAATACAAAAGACCTATCCTTTATCCATATGAACATTTCTTTACCAAGACCTCCTCAGGAGACATTCGGGTCAAAGACCTCTCTATTTTAGAAAATATACTTATTACTAAGACCTACTCTCTATTTCTGAGAGTATTCTGTTCAAAAGACATATTCGTTTCAAAGTCCTCTTACTTCTTCACTTCACTTCTCATTTTCACATCCACTTTCAATAGGGAAAGGTTGGAAAAGAAGAAGGAACGAAGGAATGAAAGGTAAAGAGGAAATAAAAAGAACCATATATTTCAAAGACGTCTTCCAAATTACCAGTCCCTTTTCGATTTCCTAGTTATTTTCTGGCATGAAAAACGGGGAAAGAAGTGAGCATCAATAAAATGCGCATCAGAAAATAATTCCATAATTTTTCTATGATAAATGATGATAAAAGGAAGGAGGAAAAGAAAGGAATGTAAAGGTAAAAAGAATCATGCACATGAAAGCATGACGAAATAAACGGATTGAGAAGGATTTGAAAAATGAGAATTTCCTTCAAATCCTGCGATGAAACGCGGGAAAAGAAAGACTCCACAGAAGGCTGGAAGGTGGAAGTGGGGAAACAGGAAGGGCTTCAACATTCAACAATGAAAATCAGGAAAGACGAAACCCAAGAGGAAATGGAAGGCGAAGAAGGGACGAAACAAGAATTTTTACTCCATTCTATAATAAAAATCTAGAGTCAGGGAGCCAATGTAAAAATATAAGATGAACGAAAATAAGAATAAGAATGATTCCACCCTTTTGAAATCAGGACGGAAAAATGAAACCACGAGTCAATGAAAGGCAAGAATTGTCGAAAAATAAAATGAAACAAAATAACATCGGGAAGTATAATTAGAGGAAAAAATATAATAGTTTCTTAAATCTTTCTATTACGAAAATGAGGCAAAAAAAATCCGCATTCGTCAAGAAATAAAAAAGAAAAAAGAAATAAGGTGAATTTCCTCCACGCAATATACACATTCATTAGCAATAAAAAGGAGGGCGTCCTATTATGCGGAGTGCGGCGGTCATGCACCGAAGCGGAACTGATGAATCGTTCCTAAATTATACGGGTTCCGCACGGAAATACGGCCGGGGATGCCTCTCTGTTTATTTCATTTCGTTCTCTGAGTTTCCTCTCGAAATGATCATTTTAAACAACGGCGTCTCTTCGTTTAATGTTATGTCAGGTTATGACAATTATTTACTTGCATTTTAACTTAATTTAATTTTTTTTCGTTCAAATTTGTCTAAGCGACTTCCTTGCATAATAATG
>NC_087221.1:27769266-27776766 GCF_015104395.2 Macrobrachium nipponense
AACTGTACATATAAATGTACATACCTACATAACTTCAAAGAAAGACAAGACAGCTCCTCAAACATCTGATCTCATTATCCTCTGAATTAATTATTAAAATTCTGAGATGGAGTTCCCCTCTGGCATCTTCATCCTACGTAATGTATTACACTCTCACTCTCCGTGGGAGGTGGAGTTATTCACGGCAGAAGAGCCGCTATCATCATGAATGGATCGTATGAATGTTTTCACTTGAGGAAACAAGCTTTGCTATTTTCGTGTTGGTGAATCAGCCTCACAAACAGCGTATGTTTTCAGTCGGTGCCCAGACGGGTAATGATTTAGTACAGCTAAATAGAGCCAGTAAACAAAATATTTTTTATTCCGATATCCATAGTTATTTTAAAGGGTCGAACGAATGTTATTATAACGCTAAATTAAAAAAATACGAATTCCGCTGCAAAATATACAGTTCACCATATTACGTATTTTCGTTGTTGATGACAACAGTAGCTGAAATGGACAACATATTCTATTACAACAACAAAATCAACAAAACAATTATTTAAACGGAGCTTCGGTTCCACGAATAAAATAAGTGTTTTGAAATGTTTCGTCATTAAATTATTCCGTCAGTTCCTAATTACTATTCCACGGGTTTCTTTCCGTTTCCGTAATTTTCACGCACGTGCTGTTCTATTCCCACATTCTTCCCTGTAAATGTATTTTCCACTATTTTCCTACCTTACTTTTAATTTCTAATCAAACCCTTCTAATTTGATGGCATTTTCATGGCATTTCTTTCGTGTGATTAGGTAATTTTATAATATATCTTAAAACCCATTTATACCATATTAATTTAATATACTCGATCCAACTATTTGTAACGTTTTCAAAATTTTCATATTAAATTATATATAATTATCACTGATTTCCATCGCGTTCGTTCCATTCTAACATACTCATATGACAATTACAGTAAGTGTAACATAATTAAGATTTAATACACACACCACACACACACACACACACACACACACACACACATAAATATATATATATATATATATAATATATATATATATATATATATATATATATGTGTGTGTGTGTGTGTGTGTGTGTGTATGCGAATACGGCAGGGTAATGACGGCTAGATCAGCATTCATCTTCTGCCTGTTATTTTCCTGTGGTATTCGCTTATATAATGGAGTCACGCGCATTTACTGTGATTTTTAAGTATATATATATATGTATATATATATATATACATATATATATATATATATATATATATATGTATATATATATACACACACACACACATATATATATATATATATATATATATATATATATATATATATATATATATATATATAGTACTTCCCCCTAAAAAAGTTACGTAAGCATTCATATGTAAACTGACTTGTGTGCTTACGCTGGAAGAAATATATCTAGTATATGAAAGGTATATCATACACATAGACAGACACGTTCTCTTTCATCTTGGTATCCGAACGTGTAGCCATAGCGAAAATTATATTACGACACTCAAGCTTGACAACGAATGAAACAGGTGATTTCGAAAAGCAATCAACTTTAAAAAAACGAAAAGGTTAATCAAAATATTGCTTGATTATTAATCGATCCTTTGACGTCCCGAAGATGATATTAACCTTCCTTCAGCGCAGGA
Source organism: Macrobrachium nipponense (assembly GCF_015104395.2). Taxonomy (NCBI): domain Eukaryota; kingdom Metazoa; phylum Arthropoda; class Malacostraca; order Decapoda; family Palaemonidae; genus Macrobrachium; species Macrobrachium nipponense. The sequence goes on from NC_087221.1 coordinate 27,770,942, forward strand.
TGGGAATATATTACCTTTGGCTAATGTAAATCCCTACCTCTCCCTCCTTTCCTCCCGCCCTCATCATTAGAAGTATTAATCTACGGACGTTCACTCCACTTCTCAGATTTCCCGACAGAGCTGGACATCGCTTGGGCCAAATCAATGGAGGGACAAAGAATCGTCGTCCCCTTTCTTTGAAGACAAAGAAAGTTACGCCGTCCTTTGTTCTAATTGATTTGGCAAATCCAATAATGTCTCCTTGATCTCGATTAAGAGAATGAAGGGAATGACGTCCTCTTATTGTTTAATTAATACATCTGAACACGGGCAGACATAATCGCACCTGCACGCACGCGCACTAAGGCTTTGATTGATAAACAAATCTACGAATTCGCAAAAGGATCAGAGAGAGAGAGAGAGAGAGAGAGAGAGAGAGAGAGAGAGAGCTAAATTCTTTATTCAATTCATTTTAATTACACGTAGACACTTAACGCAACCGAAGATAATTTTCTTATTTTCAAGATATATAAAAAAAGTGTTTATGACTATAAAATGCTTCTGATTTTTTCCGTACACGGTTAAGCTGTAAACCTGACGGTTCATTTCTTTTATAAGCAATGAACGCCTGATTTTGAATGCAATTGCTGTCATTCTCAAAATCTGAATCAAATATTTCTCAACAGCCAAGAAAATCATACATTGCTTAAGCTCGTTATAAAATCGTGCCCGCATTTTGTCAAACTATATAAGACATATATTGACATTTTTTAAGTGGATTCTATTACATCTGCAACTTTTGTAATCAGACTTCCCTCGTTTTTTACATATTGCAGTTCAACATTTAACATTGCTCTTTTCCCTGGAAGATTTCTGCCCCCATGGTAAGGTTCCAGCAAGGCCTTGGCCTTGGGTTCCAGTTACTTCAAAGTTCTGTCGCCTTCCTTTGCACCCTTATCCTTATCTGAAGCAGCAGGCTCTAAGCCTAATGGCTGGGATTTTCGATGACTTTGACAAAGTGTTTCCTTTTGTTCAGGCACTGCCTGGAATCTCACCTTGTACTTCTTTGTCTCCGAAGGAATGCACGGTATCACCTGCTTAAATTGCGGAATTATGTATTGATTTATTTATCTTTTTATTTAATTACTTATTTACTTAGGTATTTATTTATAAATTAAAATGTTGTAAAATATCCGGTGAAACGTTTCCTTTCAAAGGGATCAAGAATTACCTCGTCGAGGCTTCTCGCCATTGCAATTAGAACAAAAGTATTTTTGTTCTCCACCTTTCTCCCAGACCCACTGAGAGAGAGAGAGAGAGAGAGAGAGAGAGAGAGAGAGAGAGAGAGAGAGAGAGAGAGAGAGAGAGAGAGAGAGAGAGAGAGAGAGGTGCTGCAAACACGCAAGCACATTCTCCTTCCAAAAACCACAACATGTTTTTCCAGATACACCCAATCCATTCTATTTTTCTTTTTTTTCTTTTGGCGTAGTAAAACGGCCAATTCATTGGCAAATACGTATCCATTCATTGGGGGATAAACCCATTCATTCATACGGACTAATAGGTCAGCCGACGAAATAAATACACATCTCTCACCGGTAATCTGATATGTGCGATGTGTCTCCATTCGTGCGATTTACACCGTCCGTTAAAAAGACGAATGCCGTCGGGTAAATCACGGAGTCTTTCAATATAGTACATGCTACTGATTTTTCTTGATGGCTGCGAATGGACGGCTCCAGTAAAATTGAGAGAGAGAGAGAGAGAGAGAGAGAGAGAGAGAGAGAGAGAGAGAGCTTAAGTTGTACATTTCTGCGACTTAACAGTTTCGCTCTCAAGCGGAATAAAATTGTGGATGTTAATTGATGTATCCACGAGAGAGAGAGAGAGAGAGAGAGAGAGAGAAAGAGAGAGAGAGGGACTACTTACAGCTTTGTTTCTTTTAAAAAAGTAAAACTGTAGATATTAATTGAGAGAGAGAGAGAGAGAGAGAGAGAGAGAGAGAGAGAGAGAGAGAGAGAGAGAGAGAGAGCATGGCAATTTCCTGAACTTTTCTTAGTTTATCTTCACTTTTCTAGCATATGACTTCATTCTTGACCATTATATGGTCTCACTTGAAGACCATTTAAGCATACAAAATCTTCTTGCAATCACGAAGCAAAAACGTCCATAATCTCATGATTTTCCCTTTGCTAGGCTTTCTATCAGCTGCGCTTGATCTTGCTTAATCTTATATGGTAAATCCTATTGTGCATCTGGTCAGTATCCCTAACTGCGGATGCTGGCTGCTCGGTTTGTTTACATTAAGCTACCTTTTTGCCAACAGTGACTCTGAAGACACTGAAGTCTACAACAATTCAATTCAAGTAACTGGTAACTTTCCTTGACGCTTCACTCAAAATGTATCTGAAACTTTAATCACCTTATATTTGTCAATAACAATGATTTGAATGTTTTTTAAGTATTCGATAGGAAGTCATTTAAAAAAATTCGAAGTTTACAAAACCAGGTAATAATTTTCTCTTTCATTAGGGATGATTCCCTAGATGCAATTTTGTTTTCCCTGGTTTCTGTTACTGAGACCTAATCCCTGAGGCATGGCAAGCGATTTTCTTCTCACTGCTCCTCTCTTTTGTTTCTTTGTATTCATTATATTTTGCGTTTCCTGATACTCATCAGGATTTGGAATTATTAAAGACAGTTTGATGAAGGAAATCTCCTTTGTGACTTAGAATTCACCTGCTTTGCACCTTTTTTAACAGTAATCTTGTTAGTGGTATAGTTAAACATATATACATATATCTATATTTATATAGATATATATATATATTATATATATATTATATATATATACCATTATATATAGCAGATATAAAATTATATATTATATATACTATATATTATATATATATATATATATAGATATATATATATATATATATATATATATATATATATATATATATATATATATATATATATATAGATATATAGTATATATATACACACATATGTGTGTGCATTACATACATATATACATAAATATATATAATCCAAAACTATAATAATAAAATAAAATTAATGTAATAATGTGTAAAATAGAAAAATAAGAAGGATATGGGATATGCCAGTGGAAATCGTACCCATAATCATAGGAGCACTAGGCACGATCCAAGATCCCTGAAAAGGAATCTAGAAAAACTAGAGGCTGAAGTAGCTCCAGGACTCATGCAGAAGAGTGTGATCCTAGAAACGGCACACATAGTAAGAAAAGTGATGGACTCCTAAGGAGGCAGGATGCAACCCGGAACCCCACACTATAAATACCACCCAGTCGAATTGGAGGACTGTGATGGAGCAAAAAAAAAAAAAAAAAAAAAAATAAAAAAAGTAAATAATAATAATAATAATAGGAACACATGAAATAGCCCACGTGTAGAGAGTTATTGCTATATTTCAGAGAACGACTGTCTCTCTCTAGGCAGGTGATGAATGAGAATAGTTACAGAAAAGCATTATTTATACCAAGAAGTCCAGAGGGGCACCCTTATCATTAGATGGAATTCTGTTTTAGGAAAATATTTCATATATAGTATATATATATATATATATATATATTCTATATATAGTATATATATATATATATATATATATGGGGACCAGTGATGAGAATAAAAAATAAGAAATTTATTAAAAGCAGGTAGTCTCTTACCAAATCATCATCAAGCTTTCCCATCGGGTCACAAAACCCCCTTTGATATTTGGTCTTAAAATTTCGTCCGGCATCATCAGCTTTTGAATGCGTTTAACGAAATCGTGAAAGGGGCCTCATCGGAAGCACATTAGCTGATTAATCCGGACCTATTGGACAGAAACGATTTGCCGAAAGTTCATCGCAAGGGGATTTGGTAATGGATGAATTATGCTTCTGAAATCGCATCGTTCTCTCTGCCTCTTGTTCGTCTTATAAATCCCTGAGTGAATATGGGTATTAGGTCTTTGTGAAGAAAAGGTATAAATAGCCGTGTTGGTTTACGTGTAATAGACCCCAATGGAAAGTAAATGCAGGTAATTTCTCAAAGATTATTGAAAATTATTTTGAAAATAACACAGGCGTACCGACAGGATATTCTTTTACTCTCTTTCACTAGTCCACAGGAGAGGATCTGTTTTGAAAATAATAAAAACAAATGAAAAATGCGCTTCGGCGCAATCGTATAATACTGTATGAGCCGAGGCCCTATGGTGGCTTGTCCTATAGCATTGCCAGACACACGATCATGGCTCATTTTAACCTTCAATATAAAAAAAAACTACTGAGGCTAGAGGGTTGCAATTCGGTATGTTTGATGATTGGAGGGTGGATGATCAACATACTAATTTACAGCCTTCTAGCTTCAGTAGTATATAAGATCTGAGGGCTGACAGACAAAGTCATCTCAATAATTCTCTTTTACAGAAAACTAAAAGACTCTTAAAAAGGGGACAAACGTGGTTACTACATGGAGTTTTAGAGTTATATCACCATATCAATGAAATCTTTGGAATGGACAATGTACCGAGGTTTAATACTTCTTGGTTAGTTATTCTTTTACGAGTACTGTCAGTGTAGACTCTAAAACGTAAATTCCAAACTTTCTTTTCTTCCCCTAACATTTTTAAGGTTAAGAATTATAACATTGAAAATTCACTAGTGACGAATTAATCTATGACCCTTCAGTAGCTCTATATAATTATCTGGATGTCACGAGTAGATAGCAGCGTTTATTGTTGAGTCTATATTTCACTCTTATCTGGTATGAATAATGATCACTGCAGATAGAGCGTCAGAGGATTTTAGGCAGAGAAAATGACAAAATTCTAGAGTAAGTTACCAACTTTTATTTAAGTAGATGTCACGTACATGTAGCAATCCCGTTTTGTATTTCTTAAAGCACAGAATACACACACACACACACACATAACTATATATATATATATATATATATATATATATATATATATATATATATATATATATATATATATATATATGCTTAAAAATCACAGTAGATGCACGTGACTTCATTAAATAGGCGAATATCACAGGAAAATGATAGGCAGAAATCAGAGCGCTTGCGTCTTTACGAAAGACGAAAGCACTTGGATTTCTGCCTATCATTTTCCTGTGGTATATATATATATATTTATATACATATATATATATATAATATATATATATATATATATATATATATATATATATATATATATATCTGTCCGTGCAATGTAGTTCCACATAATATACGCACCACCTGGAGACGAGTAAAATCAGAAGGGTAGAAAAAGAAGATTTAGTAAAACTCGAACCCACCCAGACAGTATTTGCAAACCACTGGGACTCTTTTGTAACTGCGAGAGCTATGCCCTACTTTGGAAAGTTAAATGAGCCTCATTTACATAACACATTCGCTCCTCTACGGATGGATACGAAAATTACTCGCTGATCGATCGCCCATTAGCGGATCTTTTCAAAGGATTTCACAAGTTTCGGGTGATCCCAGGTTGACGCGATTCACGGAGAAAGATTTCCAGCGGAGAGCGATGCATTCTCCTCGTGTTCATCTGTTATGGTCACACTTGGACACAAAGCTCTCAGATGCTGTGATGTGTTGCTATGGTATTTCATTGTCGTCCTTCCGTTTAAGATTTTTTTTTTTGAAATGATAATAATTTACCTCGTTACTCAAATTTATTTTATCCCTAAGATATAATAATTAAACAATATGTATATTATGGAGATATGTAATTTCTAGCATATTTTTCATGTTCGGAATTATACACAAACACCGATATATGTATATGTG
>NC_087221.1:27781766-27796766 GCF_015104395.2 Macrobrachium nipponense
CAATACTCGTGGTCAGGTCGGCAACGTGACCTCGTTGTGATTATGGTGCCCGGGTCCGTTCCCGCTACCGAACATCAATAAATTTTCTTCATATCTTGCGCTTGGATCTTAAAGCTTTGCAGTGACTAGCGAGTCCACCCCCCCCCCCCCCAACCACACACAAAAAAAAAAAAAAAAAAGAACCTCGAAGTATTCGAGAAGTTAAGAGGGCATCGTGGCTTTACAATTACATATGTATCTGGTAAAAAGTGAATAGTAGAGTCTACACACACACATTCATGTATTACCTATAGTATATATATATATATATATATATCTATATATATATATTATATATATATTTATATACATATATATGTGTGTGTGTGTGTGAATGTGTGTTTATGTATACAGTTGAGTGAAAAAAGTTGGGCTAATCCCCAGTAATTTATACAATACTCTCATTCTCACGGACGATTAGATTATTTACTCGCGTTCACACACATACATACATACACTTAGCTACTAAACAAACAGCCATAAACTCAGATTCACATCAGTTTAGACACCATCAGTTGTGATATCCACAAACACTCGAGCCGTAAAATGCAACATTTTACACAACCTCCGAATTGGAAGGAATATTATATAGACTGTACCTCGGCAGTCCGTGGCTCGGCACAGAGGAGGGGGATTAGCGGAATTCCTTCAGTACACAGCGCTGTTGACACAATAAATCGCCTTTATGAGAAGATTATTTTCACACAATTCTCTCGCTTTCTCCCTCTATCTCTATCTCTATCTCCTTTACGGATGATCGGCCAACATTTGTTTTTCATTTCGCTAAATAACGAGACAAACAATCAGGTATAAGAAAAAGAAAAAAAAAAAAAAAAACTTTCTGGCAAGCGTGATAAGAGGTCGCAGGGAGGGTGTGAGGTGGGTAGGAATTCGAGGTGGGAGGTATAACCTCCTCCCACCCCGAGCCCCTCCATCTATGAAAAGGAGTAGGCGAGGTCACGATAGCCATTTCTGACCTCATTTAATTGTGATTGCTCTCGGCAGAGCCGGTGATACGGAAGACGAATGTGCCTCCCGAATAATTCGTTTATTTTCGAAAAAAAAAGAAGAGAAACGAATTCCTCCAATGATGGAAGGCACTCGTTAATGCATGACTCAATTTACATGTTAATAAAAATGAGATTGGTCGCTTGCTTGCCGCCGTTCAGAATTTGGTTTCAGAACAGCGATGGCGTTTATTCATGTCGCTAGAAACCGAGGTACAGGAAAATATTGAGACATTTTAATTTCACAGTTAATCTTGCCCATTAAAAACCTCATTTCACAGTCATTAACTTTCAGAGGGAATCGTGATCTCACAATATGATTTTATTATGGCGACTGAAATCCTCCTATAAAAAAGACATTGAGTCACACGCCAATTTTAATTTCACGTTACTTTTATTTTCTAGAAAAATTGTGCTAAAATATTCGCATTTACACCCTCACTACAAACATTTTTCTTGATTTTAATTCCAGTACCGTCTAACGTCAGTTTGTTACATAAATGAGTTACCGGTTCAATTAAGCGTAGGGAATCTGGAAAACCATATATTTCCATTTGGGGATATTTCAGCAAACTCCTTCAAGTCCTAAGTTGAATCACTGTCGAGCGCCGTAACAATACGGCGCAAAATCACTTCTATTTTGGACAACAGTCATAAAGGCCGAGAGACTCTTTCGAGGGGAAATCACACTGAAGCAAATGATGCATAAATACGGAAGTTAAACCGGACCGTATTTCAGTCTTCTAGTTTGAGGTTTACGATATTGCATCGGACTCCGATGAGAATTGCCAAGGGAAAAAAAATGTGTACATTCTTTTAGGGGATGGAGGAGAACGAGGTTTGTTAGCATATATTTTTTTTTAGTTCTGATTTGTCCTGAAGCCTTTGTAACAACTGAACGTATAGAGTTAATTGGATGACTGCATAATAGCATGAAATGTTGTTTCCAGTTGGTAACACAGGCAGGACGTTTGCACAATTTTCCTTCTGTTCTCTGTTCCAAGAGTAAAGCAAAAATAGCCGGTAGGTTTTTGCATGCATTTAATAGCTGACACAGGATGGAATGCACAGGAATACTTTTAATAACGTGTCTGTCTGCAACGGATGGGACTGTGAAATATGAAGAGTTAACTAAACTGTTTTTCTCCACTGCTGTATAAATATATTACCTAGCTGTATTGCACATTACATAATAATTGTAATGGCTAGGCTCATTCTTTATACTCCTGCAGAAAGGGATTTTTTTAGAGACGCGATAATTCTTTTAAAACAATAAAGTCTTTTATTCTAACTCTAATTAAAGTTATTTCGTAAAGAGAGTCGTTGACGAGTAAAGATTTTTTCAAGCAAAAATTTTCCTTATGATTTTTTAGGACCTATTGGATTTTTCAAGAGCAACGACAGTATTTTTTTAAGAGATTGACAAATGAAAAAGAATATTTCTTCATGGCATATAACGAAGGGGGAAAGGATGTTGAGGTCTAACCATGAAGGAAGGAATAGATCTTTCCGACTTTTAAAGGAGGGAAGGTTATAGGAGTCAGGAAACCAAAAGTGGGGGAATTTCAATGCACGTTATTAAAGAAAGAAAAATGGGAACCACTTTTGTTTTTTAAACTTGCACAAACATGTGCTTGAATAGCCAAAGAGAAAAATCGAAGGATCTGAATAAACCATGAATTCCTTTCAATCCTTTAAATCGTAATGGGATGGATTAGAAGTAAAACACTGCGTTGAAGAATAAATTATGGATTTATGTATGTTAACACATGCATAATTCCCACGGGGAAAAGCATCAAAAGAAATTATTGTAAGTCAGAACTGAAGATCACATTGCGAAGTTCAATTATGCATAAATCCCACCGAAGTGAAAGGAAAGCGATTTATGATTGTAAAAAGTAAAGTGCTAAGGATTAAAGACTTTATTATGCAGTTTAATAGTACGTGTCTTTATTCATACATTTATACATACTTCATATAAAACCCACTGGAATGAATGGAAAGGAAATTATTATTGTAGAAAAGTAAAGTGTTCAGAACTGGAGAACGTAATTCCCACTGAATTCAATGGAAAACGATTTTTTTTTTGTAAAAGTAAAGTACCAAGAACTAAATAATATATTGTGGGGTTTAATTGTTGCGGGTATGGTTACTATAATACAAAACCCGTTGAGAGTCAAACATAAGAAAAGGGAAAATATTTGTAAAAAGCGAAGTACTCAGACCTGAAGAATAAAAGTTGGAGTTTAATCATCGGTGTGTTAGCACATACACAAATCCCGCTGAAATCAATCAGAAGTAGATTATTATTGAAAAAAGTAAAGTACGCCAAACCTCGAAGACTATTACCTATGATGGATTAATTACCGTGCTTGTGATTAACCACATACCATAACACAAAACCGCCAGGAAAGGTCAAACATGCACTCATACCCCTGAGCCGTGGGAGTCTCCATTTGGTATTCACACGGAACCGAAAGCATTCAGAAAAATTAGACCTTAAACTGAGAAAAATAGTGGCAGGCAGACGCCCACTTTAAATCCCTGCCAAGACTCGGAAGCTTGGCGTATGGCCCGCGAGAGTGGAGATATGCAAGCAATAAAGATAAAGGACCTGGTAGTTAAGGATAACTGTGTATCCTTAAGCGACGGGATTTTTTCACGTCAGCCAAAGAAATGAATGCTTTAAGCGGAAGGGATTTGGGTGGGAAATGCTGAATAATGCGCTCTTGGTTTGGTTTGCGTGTACGTATGTAAATGCATATATATTCTTCTCTCTCTCTCTCTCCTACACACACATATACAAAAAACACGCGCGCACACACACACCCATATATATATATATATTATATATATATATATAGATATATATATATATATATATATATATATATACTATATATATAGGTACCTTGTGTGGTATTAGTATAATTATTATATAATAATATAGCAGAAATCCTATAACACACATCACAACATACCTGTGCAGCACTCCCCCCACACACACACACACACACACCAACACACACAATATGGTCTATCTATCTATATCTATCTATATCTATCTATATATCTATATATATATATAGGTATATTTTGGTGGCAAGCGGTGTAATTGCTAAGTATTATTTTGGTTGGGGGGACAGGCCTTTTATATATTTTGGGATAAGCCGTGGGTTACGCCTCCAGAGTTTTGGGATTGTGGAAAATTGTTAAATTGTTAGATTTCAGTTACTAAGTGAGAGATAATGAAAAATATCCGTCCGTTAACTGTGGAAAGGGGAGGGGAAAGATTTTTACTTGAGTCATCAATTTTGCCCAGAGCGAGATGCCTCGACCCTCGAGAGAGCTGGGAACAGTCAGTTAGAACTGAGACGTAGTGACTGTATTCCCGAGGCATCTGCGTGCGTGTGAGTGATCGAGTTTGCATTGTGCCGGCGGGATTAGCGTGTTTTGCTGGAGGGTTTTTTGAATCATTCAGTGTAATGGGATTGGTTTGGGATACCACATTTTTTCCCCTTTTTCGCCCATGGTAGCAGAAAGTGATTGTGTTTTCCTTTTATTATTGGCGCCATGTTTAGAAGAGACGTATTCAGTCTTTGTTTAACATATACTGGGTGCGGTTTTCATGCATGCGAATCTGTGCTTGAATTGCATTTTTTGCTTGGAGACAAAGAGCGCCCAGTCGTTCTTGCAGGCTCAGCACTTTCTGCAAGGGGAAGGCGACTGATGGCCTGCCTCGGGGGCATTGCTGACCGGGAGGGTACTAGTGGTCTGCCTCGGGGGGTATCGCTTGAGCGGGAGGGTGTTCTATCACTCAGTGGAGGGTGAAGTTCTCTTTTATTTCTCAGTGGGGGGTGAACTCCTTCTTTTTTTTTCTTTGTGTCGGGGCATCGAGGGACGAATTTGCCCTTGACAATGAATGCCACAGGACATCAGCTGATAACGATTAGTTGATGATGTGAGATGCCCGTAGGGTTTTTCTTTTAGAAAGAGATTTTCTTTCTCTTGAATGAAGAGAAAAGGAAATGAAATGCATTGGATGTGTGTAAGTTTTCCTTATGCTTTGGAAGGCTTAGTTATAATGGGGACACAGATTATTATTTTTTTTATTGTGTTGGAGAGATTGCTTTTAAGTGGTGATGAGTGGTGTTGTATCTGATGATACCGGTGATTGGTGTTGATTGGTGTTGGTTGGTATCATGGGGTGTGGCAATGGTGATGAATACAGTGGAAACGGCAATATTAATGCTTTTACTGGTGACACAGGAGATATTTTTTATGGGAGATATTTTACAATGAATATTTTTTAACGGGAGACATATTTTACGAGAGATTTGAGATATTTCATGGCAGATTATTTTATACTTATTACAGATAATTATATTATGGAGAATTATTACAATGAATTATGGGAGAGGTTTTGTGGTTAATTATTCATTGAGTTTTTGTAACTTTAGAGAATCTGTCAGTAGTTCATGGGTGATGAATCTGGCTGAATCTTGATGAATCTGAGCTGAATTTTGCTGAACTTTTGGTGAATCTTGTGCTGAATTTTTGGTGAATGGACAAGCATTAACATTGGTGATGTTTTTTTTATACTAATACTAGTGATTCTGATGATAGCAATTTTGGTGATACTGCTGATAATGATACCTCTGATACTGATTTTTTTTTTTTATACTAATATGTGGGTGCTGTAATGCTGTCAAGGGTGGTGTTTTTTTTTTTTTTTTTTTTTTATTTTTTTATTTGGGAGGAACTAACAACACATTTTTTTAATTTTTTTATGAGTTCAGCAGATAATTGCTTGACATCTATATGTGAGTCATGGGGATAGTTAACAATGCCGTTGATTTTTCTTTTCTCCTTTTTTAGAAGTTAGCCATCGCTGACACAAGTTTTTTTTTTATCATGGGTGAATTTGAATTTATTTTTTCTCTCCAGTTTGTGTGAATTTTTTAATATCTTAGTTCGTGACTTAGAGTCATTGTTCATGAACGTGTTTAAGTTTTCAGCTATTTGATGCTGCAAAGAGATTTATGGGAGAATTTTTGCATTTTTTCGAATGCATATGTAATGGCACTACATTTTTTTTTCTCTGGATATTTGTATTCCAGAAATTGTGAGTTTCTTGCACAATACCTTTGTTGTATTTGTGACAACTTTGCCAGAGATAGGAAACTTGGCTAAGTTTCTAATGGCTTATGTCGTAGTGCATGTGGAGAAGTCTTGGATTAGACACTTTGAATTTGGAGTTTTTTTTATAATGAGTTGTGGCACATAGGTGATTTTTTCTAGAGTTTCCTAGACAATTTTATTTGCCGAGTTTTGCCATTTTTCAGCAGTTATGCTAAGGAGAGAGTTTATAGTTTTTGACTATAACATTGAGTTATTCTCTGGAGAATTGGAGATATATTATTTTGGAGTTATAATTTGAGATATAATATATTGGAGATAAATTTTTGGGCATTTGATATCTGTCTATGGTGGTGAGAGCTATGTTTAGTTCAATTATTTTGCAGCCATCTTTGTTGCAAATGGAGACACATTTTTGAGGAGATATATGGGGCAATATTTTTTAGTGTGTCGGCTAGATGCTTTGAGTGCATATTTTTTTGGAGATGGGATTTCATTTTTGATTATCCTGCTTGGAGATATATTTCTTCGAGACTTGTTTTATTCCACATGGAGTTATTGGTGAAATAGAGGTAAGTATTTTTTATTTGCCGAAATCGAGGTGAACATTTTTTATTCTTGGAGTGGTGGTTTTTTATTAACACGTGGTTATTGGAGAAATAAGAGGGAATACAGTGGTGTGGTTATTAATTAAATGGAGGAAATATTTTTATCGCCGGAGTGGTTTTATTATTAAGATGGTGACTTATATTTATATATATGGAGGTAGAATTAATCTTTGGCGGGTGACCTTTTTTTGTGGTTATGATTTTTTTAGTTTAATTTCTCTGGGAGTTTTTTCGAGCCAAGAGAAGAGTTCTGTGGTTCTTTCTTTTCGGTTTTGTGACTAATTGGAGGCGGGTGGCATTACTGCATTGTGGTCCTATGGAGATGTTGTGCATTTTTTATGTGTATTATGCATATATTATGTGCTTTGTGATTGGGAAGTTTACTTGTGATTATCTTTTTTTTTATTTTTCTTCCTTTTCCTATGAGAGATGTAATTTATTGGGGTTGTGATTTGCATAAATGGGCGTTTGACATTAAGTCTCATTGTAAGTAATATGTCAGCAGTAAGGGGTTTTTGCTGTTAAACATTGGAGATTTTTACTGATTTTGTGAGTTGCTGTAATATCAGAGCTTGAGAGAACATTTTTGATTTTTGGGTCTGGGCTTGTTACGGGATTTTTTTTTTCTTGGGCTCATTACATTTTTCCTTTTTTTTTACTTGTGTGAACATTCGAGTTTGAAATGTGAGTGCAGAAGTCCGTGGAGTTACTGTGAGTTCTGGATTGTATGTGCTGATGTATGAGTTTGGGGAATTGAGTTAGAGAACTTGTTTTTTTCTTTGCGAGTTGTGATAATGACTTGTGATTTGGTGGTCATATTAAATGGAGTTAATTGGGAGAAGTTCAGTTAGTATTTTTGGGAATTTTGAGGTCATTATTTGATAGTAGTATGTCTGGGGTTAATTTTCTTTGATTGACCGATGACTTGACTGACATACTTTCACACCATAATCGTCGTTCCCCAACGCTAGCAAGACGTCCACCAGCCGTACAGAGATGTTGCTGTCGTTTATCCAGGATGATTACGAGAGTTTCTACGAGTCTACAGAGTTCTACAGTGTTTTTTGATCCACAGAAGCCGTTAGAAGTCTTCTACAGGAGGGAGGCCGTTCGTCTTCCTACAGCTTGCTTCAGTCTGTGCTGGAAGTTGCAGACAAAGAGGGATATTCAAGAATCCAAAAACAGAGAAAATTTTTTAGATGAAGCGTGATAGACTTTACCTTGTGCTGCCAGAGACGTGCAGTTATTACTATCTTTTTTTGAGCCGGCCAATGTTTTTTATACCAGTTGCTAGGCAGGGGCTAGCAATTTTAGGTGGCCGAGCTCTGTCAGATGAAGAGGGTTATAATTAATAATACATTTAATATGCCAATGTGATGTGCTGTGACTTTTTTGAATGCACACATAGAGACAGTCCTTAGTGTTGACCTGAGAAAGCTGATAAATCATTTCTAGGATGGAGTGATACGAAGTTGCATAGTTAAGCGAGTCAATGTTCGTCAGTTCATGGGGCCTTGTTCAAGTGCCTTTGAAAACTGGTTGTTACCAGTTTTGTGTGAGTTCATATGTACATGTATGAACTATGTCTATTCATAATGGCATCTTTAGCCAGGTCTATGAGGAGACTTTCAGAGAGGTCTGTGCGAAAAAGGCAAGATGCCGGGATAGCTCTGCGAAAGTTTATTTACTTCTGTGTGTGATATTCTAGGCTGTAATGGGTAAGTGTTGACTTACTTTAGCCAAAGGGATGGCTTGTTTGACATTTTGTAAAGATGTTCTGTTTAATCTTTGACTTTGTCTTTACAATTGTGTGTGCTTACGAGTATGTTCTCCTGTCTTTGTAACAGGCGTTTCTGGCAAGAGGACCGAGAGTCCTAGGGACAGAGAGTCCCGTATGTAGGAGAGATAATTGGTGTGCCTAATTACTGATTAAGACATTTACATATTGGGGGTTTAACTGAGTTGGTTAGTCCGTGAGACTTGGATTATTATCTTTCCATTGTTGAATGAATATTATTTGTGTAATGCCTGACTCTCATTTGATGACCTGTTAGAATGGAGAGAGAGAGAGGTTGCGAGTCGAGAGAGAGAGAGAGCGGAGGCTGTGCCAGTGATTACCTCGAGAGAGAGAGGGAGAGATTGTGTTTAGCCAGTTTTGCCTTAACGCTCGGGTTTCACGCATACCAAATATTAAATACCCTTCGCTGGTAAATGGTTTCAGAGATGGGTAACATATATATATATATATATATATATATATATATATATATATATATATATATATTATATATTATATATATATATATGGTGTGTGTGTGCGCGTGCTTTTTTGTATATGTGTGTGTAGGAGAGAGAGAGAGAGAGAGAGAGAGAAAGAATATATATGCATTTACATATATATATATATATATATATATATATATATATATATATATATATATATATATATATATATATATATATCTATTATATACTGGTACTTTCATAACACATATTTCCTCTCTTGACTGTATGAAATGTTAGAAAAGAGTTTTGCAACATTTTCGGATTCTTTATTTAGCTTAGAGTAGTAGGATGTCTAAAAATGTATGTTCAGATTTCGCATAACATAATGATAAAGTTAAGATAACGTAGAATATAACTAAGATGTGAAAAGAGAGAGAGATTAACTTTGTCTGTTCCAAGCTAGGAATTGTTTTCATAATATGTCAACACCTCAGATAAGAGGAACTCGAAGCCTCCGTTTTCTTTTCATAACATGTCAATCCTACTTACTTGAGTCTGTTTCAGACGCGTACTTCTTTGTCGAGTAGCCACGTGAAGATTTCACCCTGTTCCAAAGGCATTGCATCATCTTTTCGTAAGATTGTTCTTGAACCATCTATTTAAGCATACGTCATCTTCGGGAAGTGATGTCACTTTGTGTTGCTTTCTTTGTAAGTCTTTATTCTATTCATATTAAAATACTTTTATCATCTTAAAACCCTTAATAATAAATGTTATTTACAATTGTAATTTAAATATTATCTTTAGATATTGTTTTGAAAGAGAATTTTTATGAAAGTAACTATCTCTCAGCACCAAAACGTTTTGTGCGAAAAAATCCACTGTTTAGCTTCTGTACGAAAAGAAAGATTCATTCTGACTTACAACCTCATTGCGTTTGGATCTCTCTCTCTCTCCTCTCTCTCTCTCTCTCTCTCTCTCTCTCTCACCAACATTAACGTAAAGATTGAATACTTACTGAATGGTTAATCGTGAATTTTAGATTCCATATTTCTTAGAGTTATTTAGTATTATTTAGTGCTTATTGCGGAATCTGAACAAACATTGTACAATTGTGTAACGGCACCTTTTCTTTTTTGAAATATTGTGTGGTGAAATTTTTTAACTAGCTGCAGCAGAAAGAAAATTGGTACCAAGGTAATGTGTTATTGTAAGTTTATTGGTTGCAACTAATAGTTACAGTGGTTTGGGTGAAACTATTTCAATTTTTACACATTGCAAATTTCTGTGTTCTGTGTTTGTTTCATTTGAAGTGATTTTTTGTGTATTTATCCATTTTCTTATTGCAGTGATTTTATGTGTATTTATCCATTTTCTTATTGAAGTATGTGTTTTTATATTATGTTCTGTGTGATTAGTGCTTTTTATAATTTAGGTATTTTCCAAATTTTTTCGTGATGTGTCTTCATCTGCATTCACAATTTGATTAACTTAGTTGTTTTCATTAATTAATCGTTGCACATTTAATTGAATTTAACACTTGAGTTGTTTTCATTAATTAATCGTTGCACATTTAATTGAATTTAACACTTGTGAATTAATTTGCTTTTACTTAGAATTCTTTTCAAGTTTTATTGTTGTTTTGTACTTGTGAATTAATTTCCAAATTTTAATTACTACCTAACACTGTTGAATTTTAATTGAATTAATTTTCTTGAATTTTGTGATAGATTAATTTTGATTTAATTTTACTTAATTAATTCAAGAATTAATTACAATTTGCATTGTTTTCAAGTAACAGTAAACTTCCTTGATATTGTGAATTTCATTTATAAATTTTGAGTTTGATAATAAATTTTTGTATTTAAAATTTTTATGAGTGTTTTCTTTTTCACCAGTATATAAGTATATTTTTTTTATAGGTAGAAACATAGAGTGGTAATTGAGCTGTTTTCCTTCAATTTACTTGAAGATAGTTAGAACCAGGGAAGTACTTAGACTTTGAAATCAGGGAAATACTTAGAGTTTTAAAGTTGTTGATGGAGTGATGCCCTTTAATTAATTTAATTACCTATACGAAGTGCCTCTGTGGCGTGGTTGGTATGGTGTTGGCGTCCCACCTCGGTGGTCGCGAGTTCGATTCTCGGCCATTCCATTCAGGAGTGAGAGATGTGCATTTCTGGTGATAGACGTTCACTCTCGACGTGGTTCAGAAGTCACATAAAGCCGTTGGTCCCATTGCTGAATAACCACTGTTTCCATGCAATGTAAAAACAAAAAATTACATATAAAATTACCTCACACCTGTTTTAATGAACTTAGTCTGATTTTCTGTAATACTGGTAAGTTGTTTAAGTGATCACTGTTGCCTTTAGAGTATTCAGTCGTATTTTATCTGTGATGAAGATTCAGGTGTCTGGCTGTGATGAGGTAACAATTAATGATTGGTAAGTGTAGTAACCAGATACTTGGCACTTCGTTTCTATATATATATATATATAATATATATATATATATATATATATATATATATATATATATATATATACACACCACACACACACACACCACCACCCACCACACACATATATATTTATCTATATATATTATATATAATAATTTATATTATATTATATATATATTATATATATGTAATTAATATAATATATATATATGAGCGTGTATGTGTGTGTGTGTATGTGTATGAACCCATTCCTTCCGTTACACCATTAACGAAGAAGTATTTGAAATTAAGCAAACGAATCTTTGCAAGTAAAATTAGAGAAACCATCCATGCATACGGTCGAATGCCCTAACCCTCTTAAACTCCGCGAAGTTGATGTTGTCTTCCCCTTTTGTGCGAAAGCTTCAATTAATTTCAAGCAAATACATTTTACCGTTAATACCTAAACTGTACCCAGCGAACTAATAGACGGGATTTGATTTTTATAAAGAGACCCATAATCCGTGAGATGGGATTACCTGGGTTCCTCAAGTGATGCGTGGATTTGAAGTTAAGATTTATTGGCTTGCATTTTCAGAGTCGACTTGTTGATTGTCTTGGAAGATAGAAGTGCTGGTAATTATATATATATGAAGAAATTCTGACGTCAGTAGCAAAATTCGAACCCACATTTAATATATATATATATATATATATATATATATATATATTATTATCACACACACACACACACACACGCACATATATATATATATATATATATATATATATATATATATATATATATAATATATATATATATATAACACACACACACACACACACACACACACACATATATATATATATATAATATATATATATATATATGTATATATAATATATAATATATCTATAATATATATAATACACACATTTAAATGAGGTTGATGGCCCAAGTTTTTATCTAGGTCTGACTGGGAGGCATTACAGTTACTAATTAAAAGTCATTTGACACATTGCTTATATCAAAAGAGCAAGAACAAGTTGTAGCAGAAGAAACCCATATTCTTTTGTCCTTACCAGGGAGTAGATCCCGGTTCCCTACATTAAGTGAGCTTAGCATCCTACCCACTAGACAACGAGAATTGTGTATGTAAGTATGTACTCTATGTATGTATGTATATATGTATGTGCTCTTTGTGGAGTCAATGAGCTTAGCATCCTACCCAGTAGACAATGAGAAGTGTGTATGTATGTTTGTACTCTTTGTATGTATATATGTATGTATGTGCTTTTTGTAGAGCATTTCAAATTAAAGATTTTCTCTCTTCATGGTGCACTAATCAAAAGTCAATATAAAATATTATCCATGTAAATAACTATGCATACCTATACGAATTTTTATTTATTTATTTTTTATTTATTTTTTTGGAAGTATCAACATCCTGTTTTGAATTTTCAATACCTTATTCCCACCTAAATTAACCCCAACTTCCAGGACTTTGCGAACAAAAAATATATAATTCAACGATTAACATAAAAATTGCTTTTATTTTCAAAACTATGAGTCTTTTTTTTATGGCAGTGACTTGAGTTGAGTTGAATATAGAATTTAGGCCTAAGGCCAAGCACTGGGACCTATGAGGTCATTAAGCGCTGAAATAGAATTTAACAGTAAAAAGTTTGAAAGGTGCAACGGGAAGAAAACCTCGTAGTTGCACTATGAATCAAGTGTTAGGAGAGGGTGGAAAGTATGATGAAGAAAGAGAATATGAACGAAGGTACAGTAAAAGGAACGAACGAGGTTGCACTGACAACACTACCCCCCCTACAGGATTTATGGCAGTGACGTTAATTACCATAACAAGAAAAAAAAAAGTTTTACGTCGGAAGTCAATCGTCTCCTGATCAATTAAATGCTCTTTTCCTGTCGCGCCTACCCAAGTCACCAGGAAAAACAACCCGAAAATCATAACAAGGACTGAAAGAAATTGATGAGCTTCGACGCTTTGATAAGAACTTTCTTGAAAAGATTCAATTTGATCCTGACACGATTTTGGAAAAGTCGAACCCAGGCTATAACTCAATTAGTGAGCTATAACGTTTTTTTTTTTATTTATGTTTTTTTTTCTTTTTTTTATTGGAAGCTAGGTGAATAGAACCATTTTTATAGTATGGGAGGAAGGATTGGCGGGTGAATAGATAAAATTGTATTCGAGAAGAGGGGTAGAAAGCCATATTTTCTGGTACAGTGTGGAGGTTGTTATTAAATTATAATTCTGCAGTTGTAGTGATGTATCGTGTAATCTCTTCAAGTATATGGGTATACAAATTTATATGCATACCGTATTTCTCTGTGATCAAAAAGTGAACTGATCATTGTTTTCTTATAAAAAAAACGAAAAGTCTGTAAGTATAGTCGAAGATGAGATTTTAAGTTCCATAAAACTTAATATGAAATCAAATACTCGGAAAGTACCTTGCTCTTGTAAAATATAATGAATACCTCTTCACCAGGAATAATAATAACTTCGGTGACCTCATTACACCAATCACTAACACAATGTTTACCAAATTTCAATACAATACAGGCTTAAGAAAGGGAGTATTTCATCAACATAATGAGTATCAAAAGTGGAAATTAAAACCTTTAAAAAATTACTATACCAGATCTTATTCACATCAAGTGAGCCAACCTCTAACGCAGAAGTGTCCAGTCTATATAATAAGTCGGAATTCCTCCTGGGAACTTAGGTAATGTTCAAGAGTTATGTCACACTCATCATCTATTGGATTCAAATATTCATAACCTGACCTGGGCAAAATCCTTGATGGCAGTAAATATTTCGCTACTCCATCTACGAATGTCAGATTCCCTGTTAATTCTTAAGTTCTTTCTAACAGCTTTCTTAACAGACTTCGTCTGGAATATTCAGGGCAAGGCGTGTTCCTTCTTTTGGAACTTTAAAAAGCATTTCAAGTTTCACCTGTACACCTCTGTATAGCCGGACAGATCCTGACAGGAAGAGAGGCCTTCAGTTACTCATTTTTTCTTTCCCTTTCACTCTCCATTACACGAGTCTATAGCAATTTTCGAGATAAAGTTTTCACCATTTTCATTTTCTTTGGAAGCTAAAAATTCTATTGTATTTATAAAAGGAAAAGGATAAAACGCCATCAAAATGATTTAGCTGACCAAAAGGTTTGACAAAAATCGAAACTGTTGACACTTCATTACCTTTTCCACGGGGCAAACATATTTCCTGAAAACAAATAAAAGTTGTTATTTCATAACTGTCAGGCTGAATTTGTTCTTCATTGCTTAAAACAGAGTATATCCATATAGATTTCCACTTGAAAGAATTGATCGCAATACTCCTGGTCTTTCTATCAATAACAATGGCTGTGGTTAAAGCTTGGCAGTGACTACGAAGAAAGGTCAAATATCTTCCTCATATATATATATATATATATATATATATATATATATATATATATATATATATATATTATATATATATGTATATATATGTAT
>NC_087221.1:27801766-27819266 GCF_015104395.2 Macrobrachium nipponense
ATGTATGATGTGTGGGGGACAGTATCATTGATAAAAGAATAATAGAAAAAATTAAACTTCGATTTTTACTACGTTGTCTCTCAGAACTGCGATTAATCAGTTAATCAATCGATAATTCGTCAACCCTCTTTCATAGACAAACAAACCGATATTATTATAAACCCGCAGAGATAATCAAGATTGTTTTAAGGGCGACTGGGCCAACATCGCCTTCTTCCCAATTTGTACAATTTGGACAGACAGACAGACAGAACACACACACACACACACACACACACGCACACACAAAAGACACGTTTATCCCCAAAAACATTTCATGCTCGTTTCCT
Organism: Macrobrachium nipponense; assembly: GCF_015104395.2. NCBI lineage: Eukaryota > Metazoa > Arthropoda > Malacostraca > Decapoda > Palaemonidae > Macrobrachium > Macrobrachium nipponense. The sequence goes on from NC_087221.1 coordinate 27,802,096, forward strand.
CGTCGATTATTCCGAATCCCCCTCTTCCCATTCAATTCCTTTTGGCAGCGTAACACCACATTTCTCGCTCTCCCCTTTTATTTCTTTCTTCCCTTTTTTTATTTCCTCGCTCTCGTTTACTCGGAAAATAATCCGCGTTTTCTCTTTCGTCTAAGGTTTCTAAGTGTTTTTTAATTTCTCCTACGCTTTCTCGACAGTGGAACGTTTAAGTTTTATTGACAGACGAGAAAAATTAAGTGTTTGTTTGCTCGTGGGTGTGTTTACCTTGAGTAAGGAATATTGTTTGTTTTATTTGTGTTCACTCTTCATGTAATGAAGACATTATTATGTTACCTGTAGACTTTGAACACTTTAATCTTGTTCATAACTCTTCATATATACCAGCAGCACAGGACATCTAAAAAATCCTTTGTTGACAAAACCAAATTATTCAGAAATCATATAGTTTATTGATTCAGAAATCATATAGTTTATTACTTCACAAAATAATATAGTTTATTGATTCAGAAATCATATAACTTTATTGATTCAGAAATCATATACTTTATTGATTCAGAAATCATATACTTTATTGATTCAGAAATCATATACTTTATTGATTCAGAAATCATATAGTTTATTGATTTCATTCACGCATCACATGCCTTTGATAAACAACACATACAACCATCAGTTTGGTAAACATTACCTTTAAAGGGCAGCATATCAATGTATAAACATTAACTTTTAAATGGCTGTATATCAATTTATAAAAGTACCAACAGGCGAACTTTAGAATGTTGTCATCAACGAGTACCTACATAACAACTACTACGAAGAGATATCTGAAATTATTCGTTAAACCATTCTGCATTGCATCCCTAACGATTAATTTGTATGTCTCACTCCATGAGAGAGAGAGAGAGAGAGAGAGAGAGAGAGAGAGAGAGAAGAGAGAAACGAAAACTCAGAGTACCTAAAATAATTATATATAATGGAATACTTAGAAAAAAAAGCATTTAAAGGGCCATGTGATAACAACCTCCCTGACAGCTGGAATGAGTAACATCAGTCAAGCTTTGTTTGAGACTCATTTTAAGAACACAGCAATACAGAGATTTAAAGAGTTTATGCAACAACGCATGAAAGCAACCAATTACAGTAAAGTACGTCATTTTCCTGAAATTATGATGTTCTGTATTGTGACAAGGATTTATCATACTTTTCTCTTTGAGTGAAGATTGTAACTTGGTAATTCTCTACTTAGTACCCATTTCATTAACTGAAATTCTTTTTAATAGTCATCATTAATTTAGTTTCACGATTTCATTTTAATTTGTCATTTGAAATGAATAACTACGTGGAAATTAAACTGGGTTCTCACACAAACACACAAAACAGAAATCACGTCAATAATTTTCTTGGAATCACATTCCTACAACTGGGACTCCATTCACAAAGTGACCAACGTGTAGGAAACGACATTCTTTCGTCACAACGCCTCCCGAGCACCGGCCGTTGACTTTCAAGCTCGATACATACAACCACAACCCACAATGCCTCATCCATGTTTGTGAGGAGCCTCGGATACAACACCCATTCAAGGGGGGACCCCTTTTGTGTCAGCGACGCTCCAATCCCAAAAGAGCAGAAGACAAGGGTTCGCCGTGACGCTTGTGTTCGTGGCCAACGGAGCCGTGGCATAATCCCCTCGAGTGCCATAGGGCTTACCCTTAATGAGGCTCTCCATTGTTACGCGACGGCTGGCATTATATCCTTCCAGACACAACAGGCCAGAACGGGCGTGAGGCTCAGCGCGCTCCTTCATCGCGGGATTACGCTTCAGGTGTCATAAGGAAGGAGATCATGAAGGCGTGCGGGATCTCTTTCGGGAGGGGAAAATGTCGTTTCTTCTAAGCGAGTCCACTTATATGTGGAGGGGGGAATACTGCTCTAGAATGGAATCTCTTTTTTTTGGATACTCAGTGGTAATTGTAGCCTTGATATACAAGTATACGTACAAGCATACATACATTCTCACACGCAAACAAACAACACACAAGAAGGTGGATCTAAATCATGTATCCTCTCCATAGAGTATCATGGAATAAGGCTGCTGCCCCCATGTCTTTTCACACCATGACCACGGAAAACGTAATCGATTAAATACCAGGTAGGCTACCCAATTCAAGGCTCAAATTAATAAATATGCCACATATTTATGTCTTCTAGTAGAGGAAGAGGGTGATGCAGCGCCCATATTACTCCAAATTCTTGATTAAGAGAAAAAGTAATCTCTGAATTCACTGACTTGACCTGGGATTGGAAATCCCAGTCCTGTTTCTTTCTTCCCGTGGGATAGATAGAACTAAGGCTAATATTGCGCTGCCTGTCCCACTGAGCTTGATATACACCACAGCACGTGACATAGGCCTCACACTCTCACAAATACAGTATTTTGTGGAGATCACCAACGCAAGATTTATCCATCCTGCTTACTCTTCCACAGAGAGAGGCATTCGCTGTTCTGTCTCTGGTATTTTCTGAATCATTTAGCCGTCTGTTTTCTCAAGTGACGATAATATACGAGAGTGTCGAAACGACAAGTCCCGTCCTCTAGGGCTCTCGCTACAGCCAAGATTACCACCCCCTCACTGAACTACGGCAAGTCAAAATATAGTCTATTTCCAGCAGTGATGACTACCGCGTTACAAACAATGAAAATTATGAACAAACATGTCATCGTATTATAGAAAGAGTCCTCAGTGGACAAGAAAATCAATTCCGTATTGCCCGATAGCCTGAATCCACAAGGTGATACAGGTACCGGTATCCTTTGAAATATGTGCTTCAACGCGATAGCTTCTTAATCTACACCTTTTATCATTTGATTTTGACCAATCGACTATAATTCAGAAACAGTCTTCATCACTAACGACACTGTTCCGCAGTATAAAACAATCAATCATATGAAATTGAACAATCTACAAAACTGAAAAACAATATGGCATATTAAAAAAAGTGTCAGTCTTCAGAATGCGACAACAATCTAAGTAATAAAGAACAATTGTAACTGCTAAGGGTCAATTGTGACTTTTATAAGAACAATTAGAATACTAGCACAACGGGGCCTAACAGTAGGGAGGGAGGGTAGGAGAGGTTAGGTACAAGTCAGCATGAGCCCGTGCTGGCACAACATAAGTTTAACTATACAATATCATCAGTACGTAAAGTTTGGGCAAGGGTGTATGGCTTAGCGAGTCTACATGCACAAGCACATGATTGTACTATACAGTATAATTACTGTATAGTACAATCAGTTTTCGAGTGGATCAGGCTTATCTTTGTGCATTTCGTCACATCGCTCAAGAAGGGCCATTTACACTTTACTTTTTTTAATGAAAGAGTTTCAGTCCATTGTGATTTCAAGACTAAAGGTGCGTCCACATGATCGAACAATGTCCGACGGACAAGCATTGTTACCATATCATAGGCGAAGCAGGATGGCGTCATAAGCGTTGAAACGATGGAAGTAGATCTGGCAACAAACAGTGGTACCAGATGAGGTTGTATAGCACTCCCTTTACTCTGCTAACAAGGCAAAGTCCGGCAGACAATTGTTAACTGGTAACAATGTTTGTTCGTCGGACATTGTTCGACCGTGTGGACACACTTTTAGGAAAACAACGTTTCCATAGTCATGTATTCGGTCGGAGGATAAACCTGAACCAATCCAGCATTAGAGAGGCACACAAATATAATATTTTGTGAGTTTTATGACATTTTCCAGAGTATTTATCGTTCGAAAAATTTATTTGACATATACAGAAGCAAATGTGAGAGATATTTCAACGAAATCAACTGCAATAAGAAAGTACGATACTAAACAAACATCTTATGGTATGAGATTCAGATTATGAAATATCACTAGCGTTAGCCCGTCGAAAATTACATTCACTTTTTGTATTTCGTCGCTTGTATTTTTGCTTTTAATATTGTTTCAGTAAACATTTGCTCTCTAGCACTAATTATGTTTATACTTATAAATAGCCCCAGAAAGAGAAAGAGAGTAGGTAGAAAACGTAGAAGAATGTATTTCCTTTCCTTTAGATTTCTAGTTTCTGTAAAAAAAAAAAAAAAAAAAAAAAAAAAAAAAAAAAAAAAAAAAAAAAACAAAAAAAAAAAAAAAAAAAAAAAAAAAAAAAAAAAAAAAAAAACAAAAAAAAAAAAAAAAAAAAAAAAAAAAACCTGGAAAATTCCTAGTGTGAATAGATACAAATATTCAATATAGATGAATATATGTATTTTAATAACTAATAAGAGCATTAAGACAGAAGGTATGTAGATGAGTGGAGATTTGTGAAAGATAAAGTTCATGAAAGAATTCCAAAACGGACCTCTTTTGTCCCACGAAGATGTTGACTGCAATGATGACGATTGAAAAATCATCTTCGGGTATTTCACGAACACCGCCTTTACAAAATACAGGCAACCATACCAGCAGGCTAAAACGAGAACCCAATTCCTCAACAATGCTACGTCCTTTTTTTAATCAAGACAAGACAGGTGACTCGTTGCACCAAAACGAAGTCTAACTGGGCCCCCCAACCAGTCCAAGTTATCCCGAATTATTGAAGAATACCTACATGTCGTGTTGCACTGGCGCCCAGAACATTCTCGGTGTCCTTCCTGTATCAACTATAGATACAGGAGCTTCCCAACAGTACAGTCAGCTTCATTTGAAGACGATGTAAACAGATCGAGTTCAGAGTAGAACTTGGTATAGTTCTGAGATCAAAATTTTCGGTTTAACAGAAGAAATGGAATCCGTTATTTGCCTTGTTGATATGTGATCAAAATAAGCCACACACACACATACACGCACACACACACACAGATTAATAGCATCCAATTTTCAAGTGCGCAGAGAGAATCAATTAAACGATGACTAGAAAATAAAATCTCAAAACTTTAACTGGATTAAAAACCAAAATGATAAAAAAGCATAAAACCAAGGATGAAAGAACTTGTTTCGTAAGTTGCCTTAATTTGTCCGCCCTTAATTCTGCCTAAACTCCTCCCTCTGCTCTAATTAAATTTTCGGGGCAAGAGAAGTGGAACAACAAGTAGCGGCCACATTAAGGGAGCTTTTCCACTCAAGAGTTCTCGGGAGCCATACGGAGGAGAGTAAGAGCAGAGGAATCTGTATTGGAGGCAAGTGTAGTTTGTCCTACAGGTTCAAATGTGTGTCACTCTTTCATGGAGCTCTCTCTCTCTCTCTCTCTCTCTCTCTCTCTCTCTCCACACACACACTCATATACACACACACACATACATATACATATATATATATATAGTATATATATATATATATATATATATATATATATATATATAGTATATATATATATATATATATATATATATATAATATATATATATATATATATATATATATATATTATAATATATATATATATAATATATATATATATAATATATATATATATATTATATATATATATATTATATATATATATATATATATATATATATATATATATATATATATGAATATTTATCACATCACCGTGATTCATATAAATCATTCGAGCTACAAATGTCCTTTAATATCTAATTCGCTCTACCTCGGAATTGATATTTATTTTCATATATGTACCGGGGGGGGAATTTTTTAGTTGATAATGATTTCGTACCCCTATGGGATCGAACCACCGTCCAGTTGACGGGGGGGAACGAAATCAGGATCGGACAGTGATAGCCGTTTCGGTAGCGTCACTGTCCGATCCTGATTTCGTTCCCCGTCCAACTGGACGGTGGTTCGATCCAATGGGGTACGAAATTATTATCAACTAAAAAATTCCCCCTCGGTACATATATGAAAATATATCAATTCCGAGGTAGAGCGAATTAGATATTAAAGGACATTTGTAGCTCGAATGATATATATATATATATATATATATATATATATATATATGTATGTATTATATATATGTGTGTGTGTGAGTACATATATAGAAATTTATATATTAATAGATTATATATATATATATATATATATATATATATATATATATAATATATATGTAAACAAAGGCGTAGACAATATATATTCCCGAAGTGCACACACGCACACACAAACGCACGCACATGTAGTTACAAATACCGATAATCACCCTATTTGTTCAAATTCTAGTCACAACGCCTAGTCAGTTACAGTAACGATCAAATAAGATTTATTTAATCTGAGGCAATGTTGGGGTAACAGAACACATAATCCCTATTGTTTTTGAGGCATTTGGTTTAATGCTTTAACATTAAAAGCTAAAATGGGCTCCGGATAGTTTTCAATGTTGAATATGCCGTAATTTCATTTTATATATTTATTATTATTATGATTATCGTGGTTGCAGGTCCACAATAATATCGCATGTGAAGTATAAAGTCTTTAATAGATAATAAAAGCTTTCGAACCTTATACTAAGTTCATCTTCAGTCAAGTGAACATTATGACTTTAAAAATCCGTCGAAGTAAACTTCTGAACAGGACAATTCTATAATGACGAACGCAGATGGAAGAAGCGCTCAACAGCCCAACTAGGTAATTCCGTTGTTGATGTTCGAATTCCTGTTTGCTATTCTGCTGGAACGTCTTGTGGGCTGTGATGATGCTGCATGGTGTTCCCTTGGCGGCGCGGCTGCAACATTGCTGGACGTCACGTCCCCCGTGCTGTAATCCGTCTGAGGAAGGAGAGCAGAAGAGGGGGCAGCAACAGGCAGAGGAAAAACAGAGCTTAACTTAAAATTAAAATTTGTAACAAAGTTTTTAAGAGTGTAAAAGTTAACTAATGGGTCTTCCCCAACAAACGACTTATTACCATAAAAAGCTTCTCCTAAGTTTATGGCGGCGCCTTCAACTACTCTTCTTGTTTGGACATTGTTATTTTTGAAAATTATGTTAGATCCATCCCAATTCAGTCTATGGTTGTTCTTAATAGGATGGGAGACTATTGCATTGTTCTGTGCATGAAGTGCATATGCGCGTTTGTGTTCCCCTAATTGGTCGGTAGTCCTCTTCCACTTTCCCCAAAATATTTTCCCTTACAGTCATGACAAGGGATCTCGTAAACACCCGGAATGATATTCTTATCGTTATTGTTGTTTCTAATTAGTTTATGGCTAATCGTGTTTGGGTATTTGAAAACTATTTTAGTGTCTTTCTGGCTATTGTTAGCATAGTTACATAATTTGTCAAGGTTGGGATTAAATGGGAGGGGTAAGAATCTGTTGGGTTTTTCCTTGGGGTTGTTAACAGTACGATAAAATGCTTTCTTAGCTCGTGAAATGGCTCTGTCAATAAAATGATCGGGGTATCTTAGTCCTCTAAAGGTTGGTTGTATGTGCTGAATTTCTCCATCGACAAACTCCGGGTCGCATATTTTAAACGCACGTAGGATAAAGTTCATTACTACATTGCTCTTAATGTTATTGACATGGAATGAATAAAAATGTATGTAACTTTCTGAGTTGGTTGTTTTGCGATACACAGAGAATTTAATTAAATTTATGATTATTGTGATCTCTAATGACTAATACGTCCCAAAATGGTAGCTTGTAATCTACTTCTCTCTCTATTGTGAATTTTATGGAGGGGAGAATACTGTTGGCTATTTCTAATAGTCTGTTTAAGTTCTGATAGTTTCTTCGGATGACAACGAACATGTCGTCTACATACCTAACCCAGAACAATGGTTTTATTGTATCATCACACCTGTTTAATTAAGATCTCCCTCTCAACAAACTCCATACATAAATTTACAAGTACGGGGGACAAGGGGGAACCCATAGCTACACCTTCCTTTTGGGCAAATCCTTGGTTATTGAATTGGAAGTCTGTTGAGGTTACGCATAATTTAATAAGTGCAAAGAATTGGTCTACTGGAATAGGGAAACTAATGTTTCCAAGATCATGTTCTTCTTTTAGATTAGTTAGTACTTAGTCTAAGGGGACATTTGTAAACAAAGCCGTAACATCAAGGCTGGCCATATTGCCGTCAACACATCCCAACTCCCTAACGCGGTGGATGAATTGATGTGAATGTTGAAGGTGAGCATTGGAAAATGTTCCTAGGAAATTACTGAGTACTTGAGTGAGCCAAACAGCTAGGTTGTTCTGTGGAGATCCACATGTAGCAACAATTGGTCTCAGAGGGGATCCTGGTTTATGTATTTTGGGTACTCCGTAAAATTAAGGCACAGTTGGGGATTTGGAGGATATCTTAGTAAGGATTAACTCTTTATGTGCGATAACGGGAAGGGTGTTGGCAATTTTCCTAAGTTTTCTATTAAACTCCAGTTGCATCTTTGTAGCGGTGGGAGGCGATTCTAGAGGAGTGTATGTGTGGCTATCGTTAAGAAGGGCGTGGGCTTTTTGCATGCATACGTTTGTATCTATTACTACTGTGGATCCTCCCTTATCTGCTCTCATAATCCTTATGTTCTTATTGTTCTTTAGGGCAGTCAAAGCTAACTGGTGTCTTTTGGGTAAAATGTTTATCACTTCGTTTTTTAAACTGTCATTTAATTAATGCTGCTCCTTTCAAAAATTTCAATGTAAAATCAGAATGTTTGAAATTGAAAAGGTTACCATTACTTATTATGTTTAAAATTTCGGATTTATCTGTTTCTGTGCAAAACCCCATTCCCAGATTAAGGACTTCTAATTGTTCTTTGTCTAGCCTGACGGATGATAAATTGTTTACTTTGTTAGTGGAAAAATCCCATTTTGATTGATCTATGATTCTGAGTAATTTATTATTTAAGCTCCTTATATGTTCCCTCGACCTGGACATTGCCACCTCACCTGCGAGTTGTAGTCTGGGTTCTTGGAGATGTTCACTTAGGTTTCTTAATGAAGAACGAAGATCCCAAGAATCCAGACTACAACTCGCCAGGAATAGAGCAGGTGAGGTCCTTAATCTGGGAATGGGGTTTTGCACGGGAACAGATTATATTCCTTAGGGCTGAATATCATATTTGCGTTTTCATTTATGATGTAGTGTCAGTCTCCTACGTCAGCTCCTCCTTCTCATCCTTCCTCTCCTCCCTATTGTCAGCGCATCCTTCTCTTTCTGCCCATTGTCAACTCATCTTTCTCATCCTTCTCTTCTCTATTGTCAGCTGATCTTTCTCTTCTCTACCCATCACAGACACATACACACACACACACCACACACATACATATATATATATATATATATATATATATAATATATATATATATATATATATATAATGAGGAAAGAAAGAGAGAGAGAGAGAGAGAAGAGAGGAGAGAGAGAGAGAGAGGAGAGAGAGAGAGGATGAGCTGACGTGGGAGACTGGCACTACATCATAAATGAAAACGCAAATGGAATATTCAGCCTTAAGGAATATACCTGTTCATATATCGATGAGATATGCTTACAATTCATTTCCGTAAAATGTATTCAGCGGTATATGAAATAAGGAGCAAAATAAGAAGCTGAACCACATTCCTGCGCTGTTCAGGTCACGGTAAAAAATAAATCGTTATTTTTATCGCGACAATGATAACTCTCAAGGTTAAAAATATAATTATTAAGAATCTTGCATCTGCGAAAGAAAAAAAGTCTTGGTGATAAAAAACGTCCGATGACTCTTTGGTTCAACTCTTTCTAACTAGGAAAATGCTGGTGTACATACATATATACATACATACATACATACATGCATACATACATAACATATATGTATACATATACATATATGTTTAGTGTATGTACACATATATATATATATATATATATATATATAATATATATATATATATATATATATATATATATATATATATATATATATATATATGTATATCTATATATATATATATATATATATATATATATATATATATATATAATATATCTATATATTTATATGCGTGTGTGTGCATGTATTTACACTAACTTTTTTTATCACCAAGTTTTCATTCCTTTCGCAAATGCAAGACTCATAAAACCTTTATTTTCAACCTTGAGATTTATCATTGACGCGATAAAAAATAACGGTTTATTTTTTACCGTGACCTGAGCAGTGCAGGAATGTGGTTCAGTTTCAGAAAATATTAGAGTAATTCAATTTCTCGGTTTGCTTTTTGTTTTTTTCAACCATGGTGTGAAAACCATTAGAGAGAACCTCTCCGTTTATTTTCTAACCTGGCGTCAAAACCATTTGAAAACTTTCTTGTTTGCCTCGTCGGTTTCACAGTGCGATAAATGGTGAAATCAAGAATGGAATCGTTTTCTATATGGAAAATAATGTTAGATTTTTTTTCTAATAATAAAACTGTCTGAATATAAAACATGCACGTGGACGTTACACACAAACGCATAAGGTTATATATAAATTGATTACTGGACAATTTATATCTACAACTAGCTGGGTAAAATGCTCTCTCACTCTCTCCTTAAAATAGCCTTCACAGAACTGTAAAAAAGATATTAATTCCCTTTGCCCTTTAAGTAAAATAAAGTTCTCTATTTGGATCACTGTTGTAAGATTTTAGCACTCTCTCTCTCTCTCTCTCTCTCTCTCTCTCTCTCTCTCTCTTTCTATGTCTTTTCTTAAATTGCCTCTATAGAACTGTGCACAAATTTTAATTCCCTTTGCCCTTTAAGTAAAATCAAGTTCTTTATTCGGATCAATGTTGTAAAATCTTAGCTCTCTCTCTCTCTCTCTCTCTCTCTCTCTCTCTCTCTCTCTCTCTCTCTCTCTCTCTCCTCTCTCTCTCTCTGTCCTTTCTTAAAATTGCTTCTATGAAACTGTACACAAATTTTAATTCCCTTTGCCCTTTAAGTAAAATCAAGCTCTCTATTCGGATCACTGTTGTAAAAATCTTAGCTCTCTCTCTCCTCTCTTCTCTCTCTCTCTCTCTCTCAAAAGCCACTTGCAATATTATTAAGACAAAGTGTAGATACAGGCAAGATTTATGATGAGCACAAATTAGCATATATTACCCCTACTTTCAAAAGTGGATCAAGACTAGAGGCAAGTAATTATAGGCCTGTGAGTCTAACATCACATATTATGAAAGTGTATGAAAGGGTAATGAAGAAAAAATATTATGAAACATTTAATAAAAAATAATTTTGTTTAATAAAGGACAACATGGTTTCGTACCCGGAAAAAGTACACAAACCCAACTGTTAGTCCACCGTGAGAACATATTCAAAAATATGAAAAGCGGAAAGGAAATGAAACAGATGTGGTTTATTTAGACTTTGCAAAAGCTTTTGATAAAGTAGACCATAATATATTAGCGAAGAAAAAATTAGAAAACACAATATCGTGGATAAAGTAGGAAGATGGTTAAAAGAATTTTTACACAACAGAAAACAGATAGTTATGCAAACGACGAGAAATCGGATGAAGTCAAGGTAATATCCGGTGTGCCGCAAGGTACGGTTTAGTTGGTTAGCTGCAATACTGTTTGTTATTATGATTGAAGACATAGGCAATAATGTGAAGGATTCGGTAGTGAGTAGTTTCGCAGATGACACAAGAATAAGTAGAGAAATTACTTGTGATGAAGATAGGAACGCTCTACAAAGAGACCTTAACAAAGTATATGATTGGGCAGAGGTAAATAGGATGGTATTTAACTCTGATAAATTTGAATCAATAAATTATGGAGACAGAGAAAGAAAGCTATATGCATATAAGGGACCTAATAATGAGACCATCACAAATAAGGAAGCAGTTAAAGACCTTGGTGTGATGATGAATAGGAACAGTTATGCAATGATCAAATAGCAACTCTGTTGGCCAAAATGTAAAGCAAAAATGGGAATGTTGTTACGGCACTTCAAAACAAGAAAAGCTGAACACATGATTATGCTTTATAAAAACATATGTTCGTAGTCCACTTGAATTATTGCAATATGATATGGTACCCACAATATTCAAAAGGATATTGCACAAATAGAGAGTGTACAAAGGTCCTTTACAGCTAGAATAGAAGAAGTTAAGGACCTAGACTACTGGGAAAGACTACAATTCTTAAAATTTATATAGTCTAGAAAGGAGAAGAGAACGATACATGATAATTCAGGCATGGAAACAGATAAGAAGGAATAGCAGAAAATATCATGGAACTAAAAATATCAGAAAGAGCAAGCAGAGGTAGATTAATAGTGCCCAAAACTATACCAGGAAAAAATAAGGAAAGCACACAGGACATTAATCCACTACGCACCAGCATCGATAATGCAGCGTCTATTCAATGCGTTGCCAGCTCATCTGAGGAATATATCAGGAGTGAGCGTAGATGTGTTTAAGAATAAGCTCGACAAATATCTAAACTGCATCCCAGACCATCCAAGATTGGAAGATGCAAAATATACCGGAAGATGTACTAGCAACTCTCTGGTAGACATTAGAGGTGCCTCACACTGAGGGACCTGGGGCAACCCGAACAAGATGTAAGGTCTGTAAGGTAAGGTAGGTCTCTCTCTCTCTCTCCTTAACGGCGTCAATGACATTCGATGTCAGGATGCCAGAAAACTTCCAATCATTCATTCATTCATTCTCTCCTTAAAATAGACATTATAGAACTATGAATGATTATTTACGCCCTTTGAATTTCACATAATGTCAGATTCCCTATTTGGATCATCTATATAATTCTTCTCTCTCTCTCTCTCTCTCTCTCTCTCTCTCTCTCTCTCATGAAGTAGGCACCTGTATGGTAGTTGCCTGTTGTGCTGGGAAGGAAGAGAAGGATGAACTAACAATGATTGACGTGGGGACTGACACTACATCATAAATGAAACGCAAATGGCATATTCAATTCCAAGGAATATAACTATTCATATATCCATGAGATGTGTATACAATTCATTTCCGTAAAATGTATTCTGAGGTATACGAAATTCGATGAGGAATAAAATAAGAGAATTATAATATAATCAAACATGATGATTTTCAACTCATAAAATTGTTTCTGTATATGACCATACTATACTCATAATGATAATGTAATAAAATATAATATAATAATTTTCGACCTAATTGTTTCTGTATTTAACTATATTCATAATGGTAATGTAATAAAATTAAATGTAATGATTTTCGACCTAATTATTTCTGTATTTAGCTATATTCATAATGATAATGTAATACAATAAAATATGTTGATTTTCATCCTATAACATTTTTTTCTTTTTACGACTATATTCATAATTATAGTATAATAAAATAAAATATAATGATTTTAGACCTATAAAATTGTTTCAGCATTTGATTGTATTCATAATAATGTAATTCAATAAACTATAATGATTTGCGACCTATAAAACTGTTTCTGTATACAACTATACTTATAATGATACAAGATAAAATATAATGATTTTCGATCAATAAAATTGTTTCTATGTTCATAATGCTATAAAATAAAATATAATGATTTTCGACCTATAAAACTGTTTCTGCATTTAAATATAGTTATAATGATATTGTAATGCAATAGAATATAATGATTTTCGACTCAACGTATTTTTTATGCATACCACTATATACTCTCACACCTTCAATGATAATGGCCTTGATAAACACCGGACCCCTGATAATTAACCATTTGTGCTAAACTCATCAAGAGTTCATTAGCATGGCTAAAGTGATTAATTCGGAGATACTAAAAGCATTTTACATCATAATCATTCATTATGTCCTGAATAGTAGCATCAATGACTTTACTTAAAATACCTCGTAAAATGTATTTCTGTCTGTTTCCTATTCTTTGATAATTATTGCAACTACGTTGTTCAGCCGTCTTGTAATTGCTTTATTTATGTATGCATTTGTTTACATATTTCTCTATTTACTTGTTAATCTATTTATTTTTCATAATTCATTTATTCATATAATTATTAACTTTTTTCGCTATTTCCTTATATATCTTTTATCAATTCTTTAATCATATCCAGCCTAAGGTTTACATTACCATATTATTCTTTTTCACAGACAAGGGCAGATGTGTAATTTAAGTCTAGGATTGAAAAATATTTGCAAATGTTTCCACTTCAAAATATATTTCCGCATTAATATGAGTCTTTTGTATTGAAAGATTCAGTAAAAACCAAAACCGAGAAATACGATGGTTATTTCCGCATCTGAGAATTTTTTTTATTATACAATAATATAAATAATTAATAATATAAATTAATAAAATATATAATGGTCAATATAAAAATGGAGTACATCTAAGTCTAGCAGACCCGTCAGAGGAAGTGTCTGGTATGTGGGAATATGCTGTATATATCTTTCATATTTAAATTTAAAATTTACATATATATTATATATTAAAGTTATTCCCTTATATAATGCTTCGTCATATTAAACATTATATATGATATCCATATTAAATTTTACAATTTGCATATATATTGTATATTTAGGTATCGTCATCATCTTTACTCGCGTAATAATTCTTACAGACGACGATACAGAGAGAGAGAGAGAGAGAGAGAGAGAGAGAGAGAGAGAGAGAGACGAGAGAGGAGAGAGGAAGGAGGGAGGAGGAGGAGGAGGAGGAGAGGAATGATAGGAGGAGGAGGAGGAGGAGGAGGAGAGGGGTAAATATTTTACTTAGAAGTCTGATGTCAACCACATTTGAATCCATATATTTAAATCATAACAAATGATATTTTAATTCATTCAAAATTAGCCGTTCTAAGTTCATTAGGAGAACATTAATTTCGAAATCTCAATTTACAAAAAATAAAAAAAATAAATAGAAATTAAGATTATTATATATTACGCTGAATAATATGATTGGAAGAGCTTTTTTCCGATCAGATTCCTTACCCAAATACATTACATTCTTTTAAGTTGCTAAGGTACCATAAAAGCCAAAGGAAATCCCAAATTTTATCGTTATCATTAGAACGGAAAAGTCGCAGTTAATGGCCAGGGAAGTGATGGAAGGAAATGATTTATTTAATGGAAGTGTCGCGAGGTCCACAGTACTTAAAAAAAAAAAAAAAAATAAAGTAATCGATACATTCGATGGTAGCCTGGGAACGTATACCTTTCACGGCCCATTTCGTGCCAGACATTTTTCTAGGAAAGAGATAAAAATAGAATATGGGAATAGAATAATTACTGTCGTTACCATATTTTCCTGTCAGTGAAAAAGTCCAAAACGCGCTAAGCAGAATTTCTTGGAATTAAGATAGCAGCGGAACAATAAAGAAAAAAAAAATTGAGGAACGTAACGGTGTATGTGCGTGTGTGTGTAGAGAGAGATTGTAATCGTCCGTCTATGTGAAGAATTATTCGCGATTCAGCAGTTAGAGCATGAAACATGATTGCGACAGAGACCTTTCTGTGGTGTTTTCTCGAAATTGTCAGAAAGAGAGAGAGAGAGAGAGAGAGAGAGAGAGAGAGAGAGAGAGATATGGATATACAGAAAAACAGACAAAAAGAAAAACGCATTTATTCATTCACATAATACAGACGCAGGATTTCTACGTGTCGAACAGCACACGCGTAGCCTATCATTTCTATTCACTGCTTCTATTTTCTGTGCTACCTTTAATAACACCCCATAGTGATAATATACTGCAATTTGTCCTGTTCCGCGGGTTGGTATCACTAAAAAAAATAAAATAAAATAAAGCACAAGAAAAAACTAAGAACCCTTAAATAGATCTTGGGTTGGATATGGTCGCGTGGCACAGTGCTGTATATCACTTGAAGGCAGCCAATGGCTCTCAATTTATTCAGATACGGTAACGATACATGTAGGAAACAGATAGGAAGATCCTGCCTGTGTATTATAAGAGCATTTCCTATGGCAAGAAGGTTCTTTGTACCTGGATTTAATTGAGACTTGTGTTACGAAATAGGGAAGATATAGTGTCACTGTCTAAAAGGAAATGTGAACACATTTGTATTGATGTATAAAAGAGGGAGTAGTCAGTGTATAAAATGAACTCTAATAATTTTTAGGTGAAAATACTTTGCATCTAATTGCTATCGCTAGGGTTGTGTTACAGTTAAAGGTAAATTTTGTTGTGTTAAAATCATTAGACATGAAAAGGGAATATGCTAGTGATTGCATTTTAAGTATACACACACACACACACACACACACACACACACACACACACACACATATATATATATATATATATATATATAGAGAGAGAGAGAGAGAGAGAGAGAGAGAGAGAGAGAGAGAGGTGACATTGAAATTGGCGAAATTTAGGATACACAGGAATGTAACCTTCATAAAGAGAAGGATAAGAAAGGAATGGCTGTAGGGACCGTCGTTTGCCCAGATCTAGACTACGCCAAGAAAAGCCGAGTAGAGGATTGACTAGAATTGAGGGAAGCAACGAGGTGCTAGATATGTAACGACTCAAGTGTCGTTATATATTGGCTGTGCTGGGTATTATCAATTATCGAGAAATGTTTTTTTGTTAATTTCAATTTTACAGAGAGCTGCATGATTTCTTATATTAGAAAATTCAGGGGATGAGTCGTTACATATCAAGCACCTCGTTCCTTCCCTCAGTTCTAGTCAATCCCCTACTCAGGTTTTTCTTGGCGTAGTCGAGATCTGGGCAAACGACGGTCCTACAGCCATTCCTTTCTTATCCTTCTCTTTATAAAGGTTAACATTCTTGTTTAATCCTAAATTTCGTCAATTTTAATGTCTGTCACCTTGTAAATAATTTTAGTGTTTTAGCTTTTAACTATATATATATATATATATGTTGATTCGAATGTGTTCGGGAAAGAGGTTCCTGAGTATAGCTAAAAGCTATCTCTCTCTCTCTCTCTCTCTCTCTCTCTCTCTCTCTCTCTCTCTCTCTCTCAACCCAAAGCAATAATGGTATACCGGTCGTTGAATGGTCACCAATCGGCGACCCTTTGACCTTGATGACCTGAGATTTGAGAGGGATAATAACTGCTGGCCATCGTCCTCTTTCTCCTTCGTCACTCCTTCTTACTATTTTTACTCATTCCATTTTTTTTTTATAATAATATAAGAACAATAGTTTGGTAGGTTCAGTTATACGCTGATTTATTCATTGTCCATTATACATACACACACACACACACACATATATATATATATATAT